>NC_062546.1:205579382-205891849 GCF_016906955.1 Phacochoerus africanus
CCGACGGGCCTGGGGGCTTGTCTGCTTGAGGCGGGCACGAGGAGAGGGTTCTGGGGGACCAGCCACCCTGTGGGGACCGGCCTGCGAGGTGCAGGTTCATCACGTCCAGAAACGTCCTGTAGGTAACGCTCTAGGCGTCCCCTTCACACCGCCGACGCACTGAGGTCACCTCCCCTGTGCGACCGTGTGCTTTTGCACACGCAGTAGTGCTCCCAGGGCTCTGGGGCCCTCGCAGGCTGGCGCGGGGTGGCGTGGGCTGGCAGGAGGCGCAGACGCGGAAGTTATAGTTCATGGGCTGCAGTGATGGGCAGGCCCACTGTATGGGAGTGGGGTGGGGGCAGCGAGAATGGAGAGGGGGCAGGGGGGGGGGTATGAACGGAGGCCTGTGGGGCCTCACAGCACCTGGTCCCGGCCGTGGGGGGAGCAAAGCATGTCCACACACGTGACTGCATGTTCGTGTTCACGTGCTTGGTGTGTCCGTGTGCAGGGGTGCATGAGCCCACGGGTGTGCATCTGAAGGTGGCTGCTCACACACCCTGGCAGCCAGTCTGGAGGGAGGAGCTTGGCAGCCTGCTTTTCAGGGAGCAGAGGTGGCTCCTGTGGGGAAGCAGGGCCTCACTCTGCCCCAGCCCCACAGCCCCAACCTGCCACCCTCATCTGTCATAGTCGTGAGAAAACTATTGCACATTTTAAATTTTTAAATCATTCTCTGTGTAGTTTTGTTTTGTTTTTGCCATGCCCACAGCATGTGTAAGTTCCTAGGCCAGGGATCCAACCCATGCCCCAGTGACAACGTCAGATCCTTAACTGCTAGGCCAGCAGGGAACTCCTTTGCATAGGTGTTTAAAGGACAATCAGTTAAATTAAGGACAAATAATTCAAGATAAATTTCTTACATAGTTTGTAATTTCCTTCCTTGACCCCGTGGGAACACCCTCGTAGTCACTGATAAGACACTGAAGAAGCGTCTTTCTCGACTCCTGCCGTGTTTCTTTTGGATCTTTGAGATCCCGGAAAAAGGAGCGGAGCTGGTCTCTCCCTTCTTTCAGGAGGCTGGAGCAGAAGACCACAGACTGGGCGGCCTGTCGACAAGACATTTATTTCCCTCAGTTCTGGCCGCAAGTCCGGGTTCGGGGCAGCAGCAGATTTGGGTCTGGTGGGGCGGGCTCGCCTCCTCCCTGTGTCCTCCCACAGGGGAGGTGGGGGCCTTCCGGGCCTCTGCAAGGGCACTGACCTCATCCGTGAGGCCCCCTCCAGATGCCCTCACCTGGGGCTGGGCTTTAGCGTGTGAATTCTTGGGGGGATGAAAAATTCAGTCCATAGCGTTCTGCCCTTGTCCCTTCTCACGTGCAAAATAGGTTCATTTCACCCCACCGCCCGCAGGTCGTAACTCATTCCAGCATCAGCTCTAAACTCTAAGGCCAACAACACAGACAAACAGGAGAATAGACCATGCTCGTGGATTGGAAGGATTAATTTGTTAAAATGGCCATAATTTGCAAGACAGTCTTCAGATTCATCACAATCCCTATGAAAATACCAGTGGCACTTTTCACAGAACTGGAACAAATGATTCTTGTTACATAAATCAACCTGTTCATTGAAGGGTAACAAGGTTTCGGGTGGTGGCCTTCGTGCTGTCCTTCAGCTCCATCTGAGGCAGACGGCAGTGTCGTGGCGGGGGGCACGGGGGGCGGGTGCAGGGCCAGGTTCCTGTTTTCATGCAGGAACCATGGCACCAGATGCCCATGGCCTGTCTCAAGTCTCTTCACCCTTTTCCTAAGAGAGGCACCAAAATGGGTCCCGTATTACCCATGATTCCAACCTTGGTGGGTTGCGAGTCACTGCAAAGTCGGCCCAAGCCCAGACACAGACCAGATCATTCTAAAATGTGCACAAAAGGCCGCAAACAACCAAGACAGTCTTAAGAAAGAAGGTCAGCGTTGGAGGTGCTGCTCTCCCTGACTTCAAACAATCCTACAGAGCTGCAGTCATCAAAACAGTATGGTACTGGGAGTCCCCGTTGTGGCTCAGTGGGTTACAAACCCAACTGGTACCCATGAGGAGGCAGGTTCAATCCCTGGCCTCGCTCAGCTGGTTAAGGATCCAGCGTTGCCGCAATGTGCCGCATTGGTCACAGACGTGGCTTGGATCTGGTGTTGCCGTGGCAGTGGCGTGGCCCTCAGCTGCAGCTCTGATTTGACCCCTAGCCTGGGAACTTCATATGCCACAGCTGAGGCCCTAAAACCAAAAAAAGGAAACCAGAAGACAGTGTGGTCCTGACATAAAAACAGACCCAGATCAGTGGAGCCGGCAGAGAACCCAGAGAGGAGCGCACGTGGTCACTTGACCGGCAGCGAAGGAGGCGGGAGTAGCCAAGGGGGAGAGGCGGCCCTTGGATAAATGGTGTCAGAAAACCGGACCCCTGTCTCCGGCCACACCCGGTGAGCTCAGAACGGATGAAGATGTGAGGCCTGAAACCATGAAACTCCGAGGGGCGTGTAGGCGGTGGGTCCTTCAGCAAGATGGGTGGCCCTCAAGCAACACGGGCTCGGACGGGGCCAGTCCACCTCCACGCAGACCTCCCAGCGGAAGATAGGAGGCGCCGTGTGATCGAGGGGCTGCACGCTCGGATGCGGGGCTGCAGGCGGGCAGGGCTCGAGGCAAGCTGTGCATAGGGGTGGCGCCCCAGCCCCCGAGTTGTTCCAGGGTCTGCTGTGTTTTTTGGGGTATCTCTTCAGGCAAGAGGAACAAAAAGAAATCAGTGGGACCTCATGAAACCAAACCTCCTTGAACAGCAAAGGAAACTGTCAGCAAAGCACACAGCAGCCTACTGAATGGGAGAAAATGTTTGCAAATGATATATTTGATAAGGGCGTAATATCTAAAGTACACAGAGAACTCATACAACTGGACATCAAAAAAAAAAAAAAAAACCCTCAAAAAAATGGGCGGAAGACCTAGAGAAACAGCTTTCTAGAGAAGACGTGCAAACGCCAGCAGGCACGTGGAAAAGTGCTCACCACCCCCCATCATCAGGGAAACGCCACCTCGCCTGTCAGGATGGCTGTGTGTGCTCAGAAGACAAGACTCGAGCCACGCGTGAGTGAATAGAGGTGTGGGTGCGGGTACACCGTGGCGCACCGCTCAGCCGCCTGCGGCAACGGGGACGAACCTGGGGGCACTGGCTCAGTGAACCAGTCAGAGACAGGCAAGCGCTGTGTGCGGTCACCTACGCGTGGAATCTAAAACTACGGCACACCAGTGAGTGTAACAGGAAAGCAGCAGATTCAGAGAATACGCCCGTGGCTACCAGTTGGCAGGGTGGACAAATGGTTATGTGTAGGTTAGGCTACAGAGGTGTACAAATTGGGAATGTAGCTGGCACTTGCTAACTGTAAGTGGCTCATGACCTTTAAAACTGTGAATCGCCGTATTGTACACCTGTAACTTACATAATACTGCGTATCAGCTGTACTTCAGTTAAAAAAAAGACCAAAAAATAGGAGTTCCCATCGTGGAGCAGCGGAAACAAATCCGACTAGGAACCATGAGGTTGCGGGTTCGATCCCTGGCCTCGCTCAGTGGGTTGAGGATCTGGCGCTGCCATGAGCTGTGGTGTAGGTCACAGACGTGGCTCGGATCCCGCGTTGCTGTGGCTGTGGTGTAGGCTGACAGCTGCAACTCCGATTGGACCCCTAGCCTGGGAACCTCCATATGCCACGGGTGCAGCCCTAAATGGACAAAAAGAAAAAGAAAGACAAGAAATAAGTGCTGATGAGGAGAAGAGGGAAGCCGGTGCCCTGTGGGGATGTAGAGCGATGCAGCCCAGTGGAGGGCAGGACGGAGGCTCCTCAAACAGAAACAAAATTGCCGTGCAGGCCAACAACTCCACTCCTGGGTGTTTACCCGAAGAAAACAAAACACTCCTTGGAAAAGATAGCTGTGTCTGTCTGTCATGGGCGCAGCATTTACAGTTGTCAGGATACGGGAGCAACCTGAGTGCGCATGGAGAGATGCCAGGAGAGCGGACGGCGGCGGTATGGAGAATCATGGAGTCTCCTCGTGCTTTTGTAAAACCAAGTTAACAGGCATCCGCATCAGCCCCACAGAGTGGGAACCGCAGGGATGGCGTCACCCGCGCCCTCGTTGTACCCCTTGAAGACCCAGAACTCAGGCCTTCAGAATGAGACGACGTCGGGGAGCTCCTGGTGGCCTGGACGCTGGGACTCAGCGCTTTTACCCCTGCGGCCCGGGTACGATCCCTGGCCTGGGGACTGAGATCCCACGTCAAGTGCTGCGGCCAAAAAAATAAAGGGTTGTTAATGGAAAATGCCCGGGTTCAGGCCTCATCCGAGCTGTCCCCGCAGGTGCGAGGGGCCGCCTGCGATGGGCATGGCCCGTGGGGGAGGCCTTTAGGCGGGTCAGACCTGTCGTCTTGATGGTGATATTTTTACCTATTTTCATAATTTCATCTTTATGAAAGTGTATCTTCATGGTTGGTGGTATATGTTATGACAACCAGTTTTTATAAGTTCCTATTTTGGCGCAGCAGACACGAACCCGACTAGTACCCATGAGGATGTGGGTTCAATCCCTGGCCTCATTCAGTGGGTTAAGGATCCGGCGCTGCCGTGAGCAGTGGTGTCGGTCACAGACACGGCTCAGGTCTGGCGTGGCTGTGGTGTAGACCAGCAGTTGCAGCTCCGATTCAGCCCCTAGCCTGGGAACCTCCATGTGCTGCAGGTGTGGCCCTAAAAAGAAAAACACAGTGTTTTAAAGTTTTGAAATGGCTTTAATGAGACACTCGGGTTATCTGCAGTATTTCCTGTATCTCACGCGTGTCCCTGCACGTCCCGTTTGCACGTCCCTCGTCAGCGTGAAGGTAACACTGACATTCGGAGCGTCTGACGCAGGCCGCCTCGGGGTGGATCACGGGGTAGGAGGAGGGCCAGCTCTGGTGTGTGGTGTGTTTTGTGTGTCCCGGCCGAGCAGGCCCCGTGGAACGGCCTCCTTTGGGGGTCTCCGTCCTCTCCCTGTGCTTGGGCGCCTCTGGAGCTGTGGCCACGCTGTCCTCTATTCCAGGGGCCAGACACCTGCCGAGTCGGATTTCCAGGTGCTTGAAATCGCCCGGAAGTTGGAAATGTACGGCCTCAGACTTCACGCGGCCGCCGACAGGGAGGGCGCCGGGATCAGCCTGGCTGTCTCGCACATGGGGGTCCTCGTCTTCCAGGTAGGAGAGCAGCTGCTGGGGTTGGGGTGACCTGCCTGGGGCGTGTCGCGGGGAGGAACCGGTCTCGGACTTGACAGAGGAATTTTGCACGTTAGCCGGGTGGAGAACCGTCTTGTCCTCACGGTCACGGAGCCCCCTGCCCCCGGGCTCCCCGTCCCCTCCCCTGCTCCTTCCAATGCTGGACAGAAGGTCGCCCCGTGGAACCTCCAAGCAGGCTCTGGCCCTGCCCCGTGGGGCGCTGTCCGCACGCAGGTGGCCCCCTGCCCTGCGAGGGTCCCTATTCACGGGCACGAGCCAGACCAGCCCGCACAGCAGCCGCGGCATCGCGTGCGTGGCGACCGCGCGGCTCCCGGGCACCAGTGCCGGTTGAGTGTGGATGCGTGAGTCGCCACGTAACTGGCTCTGGGTTGTCGTCGCGGTGAAGAGAATCGCCTGGGATCGTCTGTGCCCGGCTCTCGGAGCCGATGGCCCTGGGCCCGCGGAGCCGGCGCCTGGCTGAAGGCGGCCGCTGGGACGCTGCTCTGACACGGCCCCCCGCCTGGTGCTCTCATCACCTTTCCCTTATCCCCTTTTTGAACCCAGCTGTCGAATGTCACGTTCCCATCAGAAAAGAAGTTTGATTTTGCACGTAGAGTGTTGGTTGTGTGACAGTCCACCTGAAAACCCGTGCTGGAGACAGTTTGCACCAGCCAAGCCCTGGCGGGGGGCGTGGGGGGGGGGGTCTGGGTCCCACGCCGCGACCCCTCAGAATCGAGCTCCTGTCATGTTTCCAGAAAAGGACAAATAATTCATAACCAGAGGAAAATGTGCGGTCAAGGGAGTAGAGACTTCAGACCAGAGATGCCAGCTTGGATTCCCTTCCGCTCCCTCAAAATCCCCGCCAGGGTGGCAGCGGAGGAGTTTCTTTGGTTTTTGTTTTTTTAACCTTCACGTCAGCAAGAACAAGGAATGGAAAAGGGGAGCACGGAAAACGAGGAAACCGCAGAGGAAAACCCGGAAAACGAGGAAACTGCAGAGGAAAACCAGCAGAGTTTTGCAAGTTGGGAAACAGGTGGCTTGGCAGGTCCTGATATCAGAGGTGATAAGGCTGGCGTCCAAGGGCAGCGGTGGACCGGCCAGCCCGGAAGAGGCACCTCCACTCAGAAAGTGGGGTTCAAGGGTTAGGGGAGGCCTCTGATGTAAACGGTGCACCAGCGCCCCTCTCCCGCCTCAGCGGCCCCAGCCCAGAAGCCAGCCGGCTGCCGGCCTGGAGACAGGAGACTGCTTCCCAGAAAGTCTGACCAGCCTGGCGAGACCCCCACAGCGCTGACACAGGGCACCCAGAGGTGACAGGCCCAGGTTCCCACCCCAGCCCACAGGACGCTGCCAGCCACACCTCTGGCCTCACTGGTCACGTGAATCTCGATGCCAGGTTTTCTGTGCTTCACCTCATGAGCAGTCCGTGGACGCGTGCTGTCAGGTGCAGGTGTTCTGTGCCAGGTCCCACCCATGGCATCCCCTGCCTGCGCCTGTGTCCTGGACAGTCACAAGCCCTGGCACGTCTGGAGCCTCATCTTTAAACATGGACGGTGGGTGACCAAGGGTCCCCGGGACGTTGAAAGCCATTCTCCACAGGAACATGCATTTGAGGGCCGGGCCGGACGGGCAGGCCGACCTCAAACAGGAACCCTGCTGGCAGCGGCAGCGGTGGGAGAGCCGAGCCTGCAGGGCTGGTGCCGTTGTCACTGCCAGACACCCTCACCCTGGCCCGTGCTCCGGGACGCAGCTGCAGCGCAGGTGCGAGCTCTTTCTCGTGAGCGTTATTCTGGCCTTGTTTGTGAGCGGCCTGCATGGCACGTCCCCTGAGATGCGCTCTTCTGCGGAGAAAGCACCGCCGAGCCCGGGCGACGGGCTCCCCTGCGGATCCCCGCACAGCGACCGGACGGCCACCTTGGCTGCGGCTCTGGGGAGCGGGGAGGGCCGCGTTTCATTCCGGACTCGTTTTTGATGCCTTTGGAGTTTGCACCTTGGTGACTGTATCGTGTATTTGATGCGCTAAAGAGCCTTGCAGAGCAAGCCGGAGCCGGCCGCGGTCTCGGGCACACGCAGCCGGTGGGCAGGACGGGGACTCTCCTCAAAGCGGGCGAAGGGCGAAGGGCGGGAGAGAGATCCGGGACCGGCGGGAGGCCGAGGCGGAATTGTTCCGGGAGAGCTTCGGGTGCAGGTTTGCAGCTTCACCGGGGCGTCCCTGGTGTCTCGAGGGAGGAAAGACCGAGGCGGACGCCCCGGTGGCTGCAGGCAGAGGTGGAGCCGGAGACCGAGCTCGGCCTGTGAAGGACCCTTTCCAGCCTGGAGCGCTGCGCCCTGCACGGCTGGAGTCCTCCTCGAAGAGCAAAGACGGCTGTCCTCCCAAGGGCAGTTCCTGCGCACCCACCCATGACGACGCCCCAGGAGGGGAAGCCAGGCTGCGGGAGGGAGCAGGCAGCGGCCACCTGAGAAGGCGAGGCCTGCGCCCAGAGGCAACCAAGGCCCCGGGGAAGTTGGGCCCGAACTAGTGATGTGTGCGCAGGAGCTTAGGCACGTGAGAAGAGGCACAGACCACGACTGGGCCTCGGGTTTGATCCCCGGTCCAGGAGCGCATTGCATGCTGGGGGGCGGGGAGGGCAGAGAATGAGGCGGTGACTCCAGGAAAATTAAAAGCAAAGGAGCAAAATATAGTTGTCACTCACCTTGGTTCAACTTCCAGGTGATAGATACGGAAACTTAGAAAAAACTGAGGTGGGGGGAGGGGTGGACTTGAGGCAAAGGGCAGTGGGGGCCTCACTGCTCAGAATTTGGGGTGTGGGGGTGACGAACGGGCCAGATCTGTGGAGGCAGGTCCGAGGCGGGGCCGCTGGGCCCTGGTTTCTGGGTTTTGGTTCAGGTCTTACTAAACATGAGCTGCTGTGCGGTGGGTTCTCTGATAAAAACCACAAGGCGTTCCCGTCGTGGCTCAGCGGTAACGACCCGACCAGCATCCATGAGGACGAGAGGTTGATCCCTGGCCTCGCTCAGTGGGTTAAGGATCCGCCGCTGCCCTGAGCTGTGGTGTAGGTCACAGACACGGATCGGATCCTGCGTTGCCGTGGCTCTGGCGTAGGCTGGCGGCTACAGCTCCGATTGGACCCTGAGCCTGGGAACCTCCATATACCAAGGGAGCAGCCCTGGAAAGCAAAAAAAAAAAAAAAAAAAAAAATTAAAAACTTCGTTGAAAGCAGTGGTCTGAGGTTCCCACTTAAGTCTCAAGCCCCCCAGGTCGGCCTCTGAGGCACCCTGGATTCTTCGTTTCTGCCCGATTCAGGCCACAGGTAAAGCCCTTTGGTGTCGTTATTCTTTATTTTGACCAAAAAGAAATGGGACGCAAGCCCGCCGCTCCGTCCTGTGTCATCCTCTCGGCGGCCGGGCACTTCCGCAGCCACCTGCCTCCGGACGCCGTTGCCCTGAGCGCGTAGCGTCTGGCGGTGAGAGTGAGGTCTTCTCTTTCCTGACATTTTAAGGTTTCGTTGGTTGGGTGTCTTTTTGGCTTGGAACCTTCAGTGTCTTACTTGGAGCAGCAGAGCGACTTAGTGCCCGGGCCCTGCTGGGAGCTGGGTTCTCATCAGGACCCTGACGTTTCTGTTGTGGCCTTGAGGGCGTCCCTTAACTCAGGAATTTAAAAATTAGGATGTAATTCACAGAATGTAAAGTTCCGCATTTTTTTTTTTTAATTTTTTAATTTTTTGTCTTTTTGCCTTTTCTAGGGCCGCTTCCGCAGCATATGGAGATTCCCAGGCTAGGGATCTAATCAGAGCTGTAGCCACCGGCCTGTGCCAGCGCCACAGCAACGCGGGATCTGAGCCGTGTCTGCGACCTACACCACAGCTCACAGCAACGCCAGATCCTTAACCCACGGAGCAAGGGCAGGGATGGAACCCGCAACCTCATGGTTCCTAGTCGGATTCATTAACCACTGTGCCACGACAGGAACTCCAAGTTCCGCATTTTAAAGCATACTCACAGAATTGTGCAACCATCGCCCCAATTTAAATCCAGAACCTTTTATTTATTTATTCTTTTGCTTTTTTAGGGACACACCCATGGCACATGGAGGTTCCCAGGCTGAGGGTCTAATCAGAGCTGGCCTACACCACAGCTCATGGCAACTCCGGATCCGTAACCCACTGAGTGAGGCCAGGGGTTGAACCTGCGTCCTCATGGTTGCTAGTCAGGTTCATGACCGCTGAGCCACAACGGGAACTCCTAATTCCAGAACCTTTTCCCTCCCACCCTTACCCATCCCCAGGAGCAGTCAGTCCCCCCCCAGCCCCTGACAGCCACGCATCTGCTTTCCGTCTCTGTGGGTCCTCCCTCGGGACGAGGGCTGTACACACTCGGGGCCTCTGTGCCCGCTGCTTTCTCGTGTTTCTGAGCCTTGTTCCCCCACCGGCCAAAGCTCTGGGGTTTTCTAAGTGTCTGCAGAGGGAGACCTTCTTTCCCCGCTGTCCCCATCCCGCGTTTGCAGGAAAGAGTGACGGTCACGAGGGTCAAGAATCGAGAAGAAAATGCCAGAAAAGAGCTCAGTGCAGTCAAAATCTTTATTCTGAAGTTTTCAAGCTTGCAGAAGAGGTGTAAGAACAGCACAGGGACCTCGCTCCCTGGAGACCCCACCCAGACTTCACCGGGGCCCAGGCTGCTTGCGTGCAAAGGCCCGAGCTGAGGTCAGAGGCTCTGCCCAGCACGGCGGCCCCTGGTCTCTTCAGCCTGGAACTTTCTTCCTTCCCTCCTCCATTCTCACGGCCGCGACGCGCTGGCGGTTAGAGGCCCGTCATTTTGTAACGCAGGCTTGTCCAGCCCTCGCCCAGGACCGAGGTTAAGCCTCTTAACTAGGCGGGCCCGTCGGAAGCCAGGGCGAGCCAGTCCAGCCTGCGAGGGGCCTGCCGGCAGCGCCCGCACGCTTCGCCTGCTTGGAGGGCGCCTGCCTTGCTCCGGGTTACTTTGTAGCCTTTGTCATTAAGTGTTCCTGGAAGGGGATGTGGATTCCCTCCCCTTCCCACCCACCTTTTTATTTTTTATTTTTTTGTTTTAGTTTTTGCTTTTTAGGGCTGCACCCACGACATATGAAAGTTCCTAGGCTAGGGGTCCAGTCGGAGCTACAGTTGCCAGCCTACACCACAGCCCCAGCAACACGGGACCCAAGCCGCAGCCACGTCTGCGAACTACGCCACGGCTCACGGCCACCCTGGATCCCTGACCCCCTGAGCGAGGCCAGGGATCAAACCCGCATCCTCGTTCGAGGATACCAGTCAGGCTCGTCTCCCCTGGGCCACAGCGGGAGGTGTCCACCCACGTTTTTAAATTCCATGCTTCGTGCTCCTCTTCTGTTGAGTTTCTTGACGTCACTCTGGACCCTGGGATTTGTATTATAACCGTACTGTGTTTGGGCTCCAACCTGATATGTGGTGATACCGTTACTTATTTTCAGGGTTTTGTTTTTTGTTTTTAAAGCCGTACCTGTAGCATATGGAGGATCCCAGGCTAGGAGTCCAGTCGGAGCTGTAGCTGCCAGCCTACACCACAGGCGCAGCAACACAGGATCCAAGCCACGTCTGCGAGCTACACCACAGCTCACAGCCTTGCCGGATCCTTAACCCACTGAGCGAGGCCGGGGATCGAACCTACAACCTCATGGTTCCTAGTCAGATTTCCGCTGCGCCACGACAGGAACTCCCCCGTTATTTATTTTCATCGTGTTACTTTCTTACCCCGTGGGACACCCCAGGCTCCTGGTGTCCTTTGCCCTCCCGGGGGGCTCACTGCAGCCTTCTCCCTCTTCCCTCCGTGAGAAACCCAGCTCTGCTCTCAGTGCCCCGCCACCACCAGGGCCCCTCCCAACCACCGTCCTCGCAGGGCGGGCCTCAGAAATGTTTGCTGTTTCACTGACGAAACAGTTCTCATCAAGCTTTATCGAAGCAGTGGTTTTCTTCCCAGAGAGACGAGACGGTTTAGTCATGACATTCTGACTCAGAGCCGCCCCGAACCTAGAACGGCGAGGGGGCCTGCTGTGCTTTCTGCCCAGACGTCACTGACACGCTCCTGCTGCGGGAGAAACTGTGTGTGCTCCGTCCGGTTGCAGATGTGTCACTCGGTGTCCATCTCCCGATTGCAGAGCGCCACCAAAATCAACACCTTCAACTGGTCCAGGGTCCGAAAGCTCAGCTTCAAGAGGAAAAGGTTTCTCATCAAACTGCACCCAGAGGTCCATGTAAGTAGTGTTGCAGAACGTTTTAAACCATCAGAGAGCTTATTCTGCTAGAACTTTGAGCTCTACCTTTCTTAACCTACCACTTCACCATGCCGTACACAAGCATTTAAGGCAGAATTGGGGGCTGGGGCAGGGCCTGGGCTGATCCGCAGGGCAGTTCTCACCTGGAGGGTGTCAGCAGCCCCCAGGGCTGGTCCCCCCAGACACTGCTGGGCCCCACCCCGAGATCTGGATCCACAGGTCTGGGCTGGGCCTGAGCCTGCAGGCACCTGGCGAGCTCCCAGGGTTGCTGGGAGCTGTTGGGTGGTTGTGTCCGCTCTTGTCTTTGTAACGAAGCAGAAATGCAGGGTGTGCGCTGTGATCTGAAGCCCCAGAGCAAGTCAGTGTTGGGGTTTCTGTCCAGAACGAACAGAAGGTTGTTTCCAAAATTCTTGTGTCTTTGGAGCTCCCGTTGTGGCTCAGTGGTTAACGAATCCAACTAGGAGCCATGAGATTTCGGGTTCAGTCCCTGGCCTTGCTTAGTGGGTCACGGATCTGGCGTTGCCATGAGCTGCGGTGTAGGTGGCAGACACGGCTCGGATCCCTCGTTGCTGTGGCTGTGGTGTAGGCCAGCGGCTAGGGCTCCAATTCGACCCCTAGCCCGGGAACCTCCAAATGCCGCGGGAGTGGCCCAAGAAAATGGCAAAAAGACAAAAAAAAAATCTTGTGTCTCTTTGCTTCAGAAATTGAGCTTTTAAAAACTCTAGTGGAAGAAGCCTTGATTTTTCAGAAAATAAATGTTTCTTTTGAGACTGTGAGTCGATGAGGTAATTACATGTAAGTTTCCTGAAATTAGTGAACAGGGACAAACGCAGAAGCACAGGCTGAGAGCCGAGAACCCAGCCCTCAGGCGCTTCAGAGACCTTCCCGGTGACGCTCTCCCGTCACCCTCAGGAGACGAAAAGCAGATTAGCTGGGCCTCGGGGGTTGAAGTGGAGGCGGCCGAGTCCGTTGAGACCTGGGGTGCGAGAGTTAGAGCCCTGGGCCAGTCCGGAAGCAAGGCTGCACCTAAGCTTTTCAAAGGCGCTTCCTCAGCAAGGGCTCATCAAACGCCGGGGTCACGGGCTGCATGAAGTGAGTTTCCTTTTGGTACAAAGTGTGAACGGAGAGCTTCGTTGTTTATTCAAATATTCCATTAGTGGATGAAAGGAATGCCCAAAACATATACGAAATGCAAGTAAAAGCTGCTTTTTTCCTCTGGAAGTTTAAAAAGAAAAAAGAAAAGTGTTGCTGGCAGTTATTCTGAAAGTACAGGGAAAGGAGACGGCTATTGGCCGGGATACCAAAGCACCAGTTAGCTGGCACAGCTGGTGGTGACCCAGAGCTTCAAGCCGCGCCTCTGTGCGCCCGGCAGACAGTCAGTGGCCCTCGCACGCAGGTCTTTAAGACCAAATGTGGGAATCGCCGTGGGCCCTCCTGGAGAGGAACGCGGTCCGCCGTCTCACAAGGGGGTCGCCGGACGACCTCCAGGAGTGTCTCGGGAGCAACCGGGAGGGCATGCAGGGCTTCCCGGGCACCCTTAACGCGCCCCCGGCGCCAGGAGGATGGTGCCGAGAGCGCCCATGCGAGGCGCTGGCGCTGAGAGCCGCGGAGACCAGCTTCGGCGCGTAGGCGGTTGTGTGGCCGTAGATGCGACTGCACCTTTCCACGGCACGTCGACACACACACGCTGTGCTTTTCTGCTCTTAAAGGGAGCATCTTCAGAAAAGAGTCTTTGTAGTTCGTACCCTTGGGATAGCCTGTTGGCTGAAGTGCTTCCTCTGCTTGATTCCTGACGCATCTTGTGTTTCCAGGGACCTTACCAGGACACACTGGAGTTCTTGTTCAGTAGCAGAGACGAGTGTAAGCGCTTCTGGAAGATCTGTGTGGAGCATCACACCTTCTTTCGGCTTTGCGATCAGCCGAAGCCGAGAGCTAGAGCCGTGCTCTTCAGCCGAGGCTCCTCCTTCAGATACAGGTGCGGCCCCGCAGCGCCAGGACCGCGAACCTCCCCAGCACTCGCTTGTCAGGACAAAGTGCTGTGACTGCTCCGGGAGACTACACAGAGCATGCAGCCACCGCGAACCTGGAAACAGCCTCTCAGACGAAATAGTGGGACAACGGTTTAGAAAATTGGTTATGCTTATTGCAGAGCATAACTTTAAATTGTGTATATAGGGAGTCCCATTGCGTTTTGTTTGTTTTGTTTTCTTTTTGTCTTTTTGCCTTTTCTAGGGCTGCTTCCTGCGGCATATTGGAGATTCCCAGGCTAGGGGTCTCATCAGAGCTGTAGCCGCCGGCCTGTGCCAGAGCCACAGCAACCCGGGATCCGAGCTGCATCTGCAACCTACACCACAGCTCATGGCAACGCCGGATCCTTGACCCACTGAGCAAGGCCAGGGATTGAACCCGCAACCTCATGGTTCCTAGTTGGATTCATTAGCCACTGAGCCACAACAGGAACTCCTGGAGTGGTGCAGTGGAAACGAATCTGACTAGTACCCACAAGGACACAGGTCCAATTCCTGGCCTCGCTCAGAGGGTCAGAGATCCAGCATTGCCGTGACCTGTCGTGCAGGTTGGAAGCACAGCTTGGATCCTGCGTTGCTGTGGCTCTGGCGTAGGCTGGCAGCTACCGCTCTGATGAGACCCCCTAGCCTGGGAACCTGTGTACGCTGCAGATGTGGCCCTAAAAAGCAAAAAAAAAAAAAAAGAAGAAGAAGAAGAAAGTATATGTAGGAGTTCCCTGGTGGCTCAGAAGGTTAAGGATCTGGCCTTGTCACTGCTGTGGCATGGGTTCAATCCCTGGCCCAGGAACTTCCACGTGCTGTGGGAACAGTCAAAAATAAAATAAATAAAATTAAGATTTGTACATTAGGAGGTCCTATTGTGGCACAGCAGAAACAAATCCAACTAGGAACCATGAGATTGCTGGTTTGATCCCTGGCCTCGCTCAGTGGGTTAAGGATCTGGTGTTGCTGTGGCTGTGGTGTAGGCTGGTGGCTGTAGCTCTGATGTGACCCGTAGCCTGGGACCCTCCATGTACCAAGGGTGTGGCCCTAAAAAGCAAAAAAAAAAAAAAAAAAAAGGTGTGTCCATGTAAACTTCAGCACGAGGATGGGCAAGTCTCCCTTTTCTTTTTTGCTTTTGTGAAAAATTACTGCTGTGAATGACTGTTTATCCTTTTCTTTAAAATCCGCACTCTGTTCACAGTGGAAGAACCCAGCGGCAGCTAGCGGATTTGGTCAAAGCTGGTGGCGCGAAGAGGGTTCCCTATGAAAGGTGAGCCCTGTGCTCCTTTTGATGCCACGTGCCGTCTCCTAGAATTAGCAGTTGGATATTTGGACCTTTGTCCGAGTAAAAGCCTTTTCAGATCCGCAGCTTTGACGCTTGAGGTCGGTTCCCTCCTAAGGCCACACACAGGCACCGGCGCAGTCAGCGGCGTCCCCTCGGCCTCACCCCGTGGGCACCTCGCCTGTGGAACGGGCCCCCGGGGGAGGGGATCCGCCGCCGGCTCCAGGCGTGGGGGCCGGCCCATCCTTGCCTCCCTGGCCTCCTAGTGAGACGCCTCCTGGAGGCGGGTGGGAGTCTTCGCCACATTTTTACGCGGGTTCTTGGCGTCGGGAGTGGGGAGAGGAGGGCTTGGTGGCTCATAGCTTGTTGTTCCTCTGTTTGCAGAAGACACAGCAAGATGCGGGCGCCTCTCCGGACCCCGACTGCAGACGCGCCCCGGCCGGTTAGTCCTGGTTAAATGCACCCGCCTCGCTCCCCCGTCCTCTTTAGGAAAATAATCCGGCAGTGTTCTGACACGAGTCCTGAGATGAGTCTTGTCACTTACGAGGCACTTGCAGTCCTGGGGCCCTGTTTGCAGCAAGGAGTCCTGAGCTGGGGGGAAGCTTTGTGCGCGGAGACGCGCGTGGTGGTGGTGCTGCTGCAGCCTGGAAATCCTGGCCGCCGCCCTCGGCCAGGCCACTCGCTAGCGCGGTCATGTCGCTTTGATGGACGCTCAAGAGCCATGAAAAGTCTTGTTTCAGAAGAGCGTGTGTGCAGAACACGTTCAGAAAATACTAGTAAGGGAACGAGCGTGTTGCAGAGCAGCCTGTGTGACATGACCCCGCTGCGGTTTGAGACAGTGTGCGGGGACCGAGCCTCAGCGCCAGACACCATCTCTGAGGGACCGGACTCCAGGCAGTTTACCTTCTCTTTGTGTTCTCATTGGCTTTAGTTTCCTGCAGTGGACATACAGTGCCTTTTGTTGTCAGGAAAACAATCTGATAAACTTTTACAAAAGCTTGAAGCGACAAGGAGTTCCCATCATGGCTAGGACTAGGGAACCATGAGGTTGTGGGTTCGATCCCTGGCCTCGCTCAGTGGGTTAAGGATCCAGCATTGCCATGAGCTGTGGTGTGGGTCGCAGATGTGGCTCGGATCTCGCATGGCTGTGGCTGTGGCGTAGGCCGGCAGCTGCAGCTCCAATTCGACTCCTAGCCTGGGAACCTCCATATGCCGCCAGTGTGGCCCTAAAAGACAAAGAAACCCAAAAAACAAAAGCTTGACGCTATGAAATGCCAGCTTAGGGAGATGACCCACTTACCGAGCCCGCGGCCCATGTTTGTTCAGGGTGAAAGGCGAGCGACAGATCATGTGCGTGTCTGTGTGTGTGGCCTGCTTGCAGCTACACCGAAACAACGGCACACACGCAGGCACTCTCCAGCTCGCCTCAGAAGACTCCTGGCCACAGTGTCCCTCACGTGACGGCGGCAGTTCTGTTACCAGAACGGGACATGGTGGCCTGTGTTTCAGGCCTCTTCACAGCCACCTCTTCCTGCTGCACGTTCGTGGTGGACTCTGCCGCGTGCAAGCGTGTTTTTAGACTCTCACGCTTCTCCTTTTCTTTTCTTTGGGGGGGGGGGGTTTGCTGTGCCTGTGGCAGGCAGAAGTTTCTGGGCCAGGGATCAAACCCGAGCCACAGCAGAGGCAACACTGGATCCTGAACCCACTGAGCCACCAGGAAACTCTCCGAGAATCTTGCTCTTTTCATGGAATGTCATTTCATAACTTTCTGCATGCAGCTAGATAGTTTCATATTTTTTTTTCTTGCCTCTTTTGGCCTCCCGAGGCAGATGGAGTTCCCCAGCTAGGGATCAGGTCTGAGCCCCAGTTAAGACCTGTGCCACAGCTGCGGCAATGTCAGGTCCTTAACCCCCTGTGCTGGGCCGGGGATTGAACCGAGTCTGCTGCAGAGCTGTCACTGACCCTGTTGTGCCCCTGTGGGAATTCTGTCATGTTTATGATTTTTATTTCTACGTAATGTAAATTTTTGTTGACCGTTTGTTATTTATATTGTCATAGTATTTCCAGAGGCCACACTGGTACCTCATACATTAAGTTCATGTGTACCAAACTTTTTGGGGGGGCTGCACCCACAGCATGTGGAGGCGTTCCTGGGGCAGGGATCAAACCTGTGCCACAGCAGTGGCAATGCCAGATCCTTAACCATTAGGCCACCAGGGAACTCCCCTAAACTTTCTTTTTCATGGAGTCTTTTTAAAAAAAAATCCTTTAACCCTTCTAGGTATGTTTCCTATTTCAGAATTCCTTGTTAAATCAATTGAAATTAAAAGAACTTATTTTTGTCCTTTTAACTCAGTTCAGGTTTATGAATAGTCTAAAATAAACTTACGTGAGCTCTAGCTCTCCGGTACTGCCTGTTGAAAGCCTGAGAGCATGTTCGATGCGGTCGGACGGACAGGGAAGAGGACCCCCCCAGGCTGTGAGCCGCTGCCTTGTCTCCAAAGCACAGTCCGGCGTTGCTTCTGCTGTGGGTGCACGCCTTGCACCGAGAGCTGTTCCTGGCCTTTCAGCTCTGTGTTGCTCCCACCACTCCCTGCGACATTGTGGGTTCGCGTGGGCCCTGGAGGCATGGCTCTGTCTCAGTGACATACGAGAGCAGTAGGCTCCTCCGTGGCCTTGCATGTGGGACAGCAAACGAGGACACGGCTGAGGCGCCCAAGGGTGGGGGGGGAGGTGTCTCTGGCCACCACCCCCTCCCCCGCGAGCCTCTCCCCACGTGGGTCGCTCCAGCGCGGCTGAGACGCCCGCGGGCTCCGTGTGCGTGGACGGCGCCGGTGCCTTCCATCCCCCAGTGACCCAACGGGCGCGTCCCCTTGCTTCGGGGTCCCGGTAGCTGAGCGGGTAGCTCCTTCTTCCAGGCCTCGAGGCCCCAGGGGATGACAGGTGCCCAGAGACGGCCCCGGGCAACCTCAGGGTGACACAGGTGGAGGAGGCAGGGGCTTTTCGTGAGGGGCGGGTGCTCACACAGACACCTCATGCCTAACGCAGAGAAAGGGGTCACAGGGGGCCCTAAACCGATGGTCCTGTGTCCTTTGGGAGTCCCATCTGCATTTCTGGATCTTCGCTTCTGAAAGGCTGAGTCTCAGCGGTTGCCCTCCTGTTAGGAGCCGGGGTAGAAACGAGGGGCTGTGCACCCCGGGCCCCGTGGCTCTGCGGCTCTGCCCGGTGGCGCACCGTCTGGGCTGACGTGCTCCTTTCTTTCTCTTTTCGATTTCCACCCCAGAGCATCTCGTTCACGGAGGGCCTGAGGATGCCTGCCTCCCCACCGTCGTCAGATGCCTCCCCTCCAGCCCCGCCGAGCCTGCTCAGCTTCCAGGACGGCTTCCCCAGGGAGCCGTGGGCTCCAGATGCCAGGTGGCCGGCAGCAGAGAGGAGCGGCAGAGCCGGGGACGCGAGCCGGGCCCAGCCGCCCGGGCTGCCTGCGCTGCAGCCCTGCCAAGGTGCTGGGTTTTGTCGTGTTGTCGGGAGCTGCGGCCCCAGTGGCCCCGCGGGGCAGGGGCGCGGTGCCTCAGACCCAGAAGCGGAGGGTGCCGGCCGGGCGCGCCGGGCGGGTCGGGGTGATGGTGCTGAGGGTGACCTGGCGTCGGGCTCGTCCCCCTCGGGCAGGGGGCACCCCTGCGGCCAGCAGAGCAGCGGGGGCGGCCCTGCTTTCACGTCGACAAGCGCCCAGCTGCAGGTGTCCGAGGAGTTCATCGACGACGACCCCGCGGACATCTCCTTCTTTGCCGGAGGCTCCGAGGCCTTTGCTCTCCCGCTCGGCAGCCTGGCCCCGCGGGCCCCGCTGTGTGGCTGCCCAGGGTCTGCCCCATCCAGCCCGGGGGGGTCCTCCCCGGGGGTGATCCGCAGGAGCCGGGAGCGTGGCTTCGAGCTGGAGGAGGAGGGCGGCCTGGGCGTGGACGTGCACCCTTCGCACACCTCGGAGCTGCTGGAGGTGAAGGCGCAGGCCAGCCTGATGCAGCGCCTGCTGAGCCCCTCTGAGACCAGCTCGCTCCGGAACAACCGGTCCGAGACCAGCTCGCTCAGCAACGCGCCGCTGCCCGGCGGCCTGTCCGCGCTCACGCCCAGCTCCGCCAATCCGTCCGAGGCCAGCTCCATGGCCAACTTCCCCGCCTGCTCGGTCCGCTCCGAGGCCAGCTCGGCCTTCCGGTTCTCGGACATCATCGACCAGCTAGAGCAGCTCAGCTGCCCGCCCACGACGGCCGAGGACTCGAGCGGCTCGGACACGGACTCGTGGGGCTCCGAGGCCGAGGCCCCGCTGGACGTGAGCCTCTTCTTCAGCAACCCCTTCGTGCAGAGCGGGGAGGGGCGCCCCTTTGACCTGCGGAGTGACGTCAAAGGGGAGTGGGTAGATGAGAGCCGGTCCTGACGGCCCCGGGCTGCCCGACAGGCAAGCCCGCCCGGTGGGCCGAGGCTTCAGAGGAGCGAGCGATCCTGCAGGCGCGGCTGGACACGCTTTTTCCCCTGACTCTCTGATTGATCGTTCGGCTTTGAACGTCAGAAAGTTAGAACCTCCCCTTGGAAGGGTGTCAAAAGCTACGCAGCAAATTCACACACATGAGTGTTTCCAGCGGGTCCCCCGGAGGCGGAGGACTTGACCTCTGCCGCTCCGTTCACTGGGCCTGCACTCTGGCTCAGGGGACACGGGCGCGCCCCGTGGGGAGCCCTGCGCCTCCCCGGCTGGTGTGGGGCCTTCACGGCACGTGTGTCACGGCTCTCGCGCAGCTGAGGGTGGAGGCTCTGTCCGCTCGCACCGCCCGACGTCGGGCCAGCCCCGCAGACCCCGTGGGCGGGCAGCGGCTGCGGCCTCCTTGTGCTGCACCCAGGGTCGCCCAGACATCTCGTCGCCTCTGCCGCTTGAGACCCAGGAACGTGCTGTGCTTGGAGGAGCTTTGGCCGAAGCGGGCTGCGGTCTCCTCCGCCTGCCTGCAGAGAAGGCCGATTCCGGCCGCAGCAGCCGCTCCCTCTGGACTGACGGCGCTGTTCCCCGTGAGGACGTGGCGCCTGGGGGCCCCCGAGCCTCCAGGGGTTCAGCCTTTTCCAGAGGGCTGCTGGCCATTCCCGACGGACCGTCGCGGACACTGTCCCCAGGCCGTGGGGAAGGTCTCGCTCCTTCTGGGCGTCCAGCCGTGGGGTGGAGGCCGGGCCGACGCCGGGTCCCTCGAGTTCGGCCCGGGCCTGCGCGGGCAGGGGTTTGTCGGCGAGCCCGCGGGCTGGGTTCTGTGCGTCGTCTCTGGTCTGACGTCTCGCCGCCGTGGCACGTAGAGAGGTTGGTTTTCCTCCTGGATGTGCCGATGGTGTCCCCCGCCTCATCCGTGGCGGCTGAGTCTGAGGGGCTTCGGCTGAACTGAGCCCACCGGGACGTTCCAGCCTCACAGCGGCCTCAGCGATGCTGTGTCCGCCGGGCCAGGGGTGCAGGCCGGGGTCCTCGCAGGCCGCGGTCAGTGGCTGCGGAGGTGCTGCGGCTACAGTGAGTGTGGCCTAGTCATGAGTCACTGGTGGGGACAGCGGGTCGGGTCGCCTGTCTGTGCTCTCGTGTCTCTCAGAAAGGGGTCCTGTGGGGGCAGTGGGTGTGGACACGCTCCCGAAGCCCATGGGCGGGTTCAGTCCCCGCCTCCTGGCCGTGCTGACGCCCCTCGGTCAACAGGGTTGTCGTCCTGCTCTCATCCGCAGGAGCCTGGCTTGGCGTCTGGGCAGGTGGTCGCATGCGGGTGGGTCCTAGCCGCTGAGCAGCCGGGGCCATGGGACGTGGGGCCTTGTCACGTGGGCCTCGCCTCGGAATCCGCATACATTCTGTCGCGGGCGTCTTCCGGGCCTTCCCAGGAGAGGGTTATTATTTCATTGGTTCAGTGAAACTTCATTTTCCCAAGATGATTTTTAGCTTTTTGTTCAGAAAGCTTTCAAAACAGCAGCAGGAAGAGGACGGGGGAGGAGGCCAGCACCTGCCCTGCGGTGCCCGGGTGGCCCGGCTGCACGCCTTCTCCGGGGTTGTTTCTGTCACCCGGCCAGGGGCCTCGGTGCGTCTCGGAACCATCAGGACACCCTGCCAGCCCCAGCAGACTCACCCCCGAGACACACGACCCAGGGTGTCGCACACGCTGAGGTCTGCCTGGTTGCCTGACGTGCCCGTCAGCCCGGGCACAGCCAGGTCTGTGGGTGCCCTGCCCCGCGGCACCGTGTCCCTCCCTTTGGTGCCAGCAGCTCGTGGAGAAGCCCGCCGCCCCTGACCCCGCTCCCGCCGCCCTAAGGGGCAGCGCCTCTGAGAGGAGCAGCACCGCCCTGCACCGAACCCGCGTCCCGCACGCTGCGTGGACGCTGCGGTGAGGGCGCTGTGTTCAGATTCTGGGTGAGCTTTGTGGTGAGATGTGCGAACCTGAGAAGAGCTTTCCTGTCCCAGCACGTTCACGGCATGTCTGCCTCCAGCTTGTCCCTTCTGACCAAGGCGCTTCTTAAAGGGGTGTTGGGCTCTTTGAGAGGCCTAGGAGCGCTCTCTTCCCGCCACAGCCACAGCCTTCTGCTTGCAGCCCCAGCAGAGACCCGTGCCCACTAGTGAGGGTGTGGCTCGCGGTAAATACGAAAGCATCCACGGCCGTTCCAACCGAGCGCCAGCGGCGGGCCTCTCCTGGGTTTGCCGAGGGCCGCGTGGCCTTGTCTTTGACGAATGTGATGTAGTGACAGTACCTGGACCACAGGGCAAGCGCTCCGACTTGAATACGGCGACTTGGACAGCCCTTCCTGCCTCAGGAGCCCGTCCGCCGAAGCGCCGGGGACCTGGGGACGCGCTCCTCTTGGTGCCTCCCCCTCCTCCCGGGAGGGGCGCCCCAGCCCCATCCCCCCACTCTGGCCCAGCCTGGTGGTGTGGTCGCGGCAGCAGCTCTGCAGCAGTGGCCCCACTGCAAGGCCCCCAGAGCCAGCACCTCCTGGCCCGCTGAGACGGCCGCTTGTGGTGGTCCGCTTTGCAGAGTACTTGTTTTATTAGTCGTAAGTCTGCTTTGCATTGCGTTTTCCAAGGGCCAGGCCTTCCACAGAAGCCGGCGTGTGACACTACCAGCAGCAGCGCCGCATCCCAGTGCGGTTGTACTAAAACCGGTCCTGGCGGGTCCTGTTTCTGCTCCTCTCCACGCGGGATTAGGTCAGGGCCCCTTTCTCCAGCAACAGGCTCCTGAGAGCAGCAGTGGTGGCGGAGGGTTGGGCAGAGGGCAGCGCCGCGGAGGGTTTCCCAGGGCAGCCACACCGGGGTCCTTTTCCCTTGGGGCGGACACGCTGTGGCTTTTGCTGCAGCCCCCCGAGTGGCTTTCGCTGGGGGCACCAGGTGGGCGGTGGCGGTGAGCCTGCCGTGCCTGCGGTGACGGACACTCGGTGCCCGTCCCGTGTGGTCACTCCCGCTCGCTCTGCCCTCCTGGTTCATGGAGCATCGCCGAAGAAGCCCATCCTTAGAACCAAGACTTGTGGCCGTCCTCACACGCGGCGGCCTGGCCAGGGCGTCCCAAAGTCCCTGTCCTGAAGCCCCGCTTGGCCCTGCTGGCTCCACGGCAGCCCCGCCCGCCGCGCCCGGCCCAGTCCGCCTCGGGCGCGAGGGCGGCTCATGCCTGGAAACGGGGCAAGAGCTGCATCTCCTGTGCGTCTGAACTTGTTCGTTCTTTAAAGAGACACGGAGGCCGCCTGGTCTGTGGCCCAGAAAGCCCGTCTCCCTTTGCAGTTGCCGTCTGTACACTTGCGGCTGTGTGCTAATCAGACGTCTCAGTTGCTTGTGCAATAAAATCAGGGCTCTTCGCTGTGGCTCTCAGTGGGCCTTCCGGCTTCCTTTCCCTCTGCTGGCTTGCGGGTTCGATTTACATCCATTACAGTTTATCTCTTGCGTCAAGTGAGCCCCGGAAACGCCACATCTCTCTTCAGCCGTGCCTCTGTCTTCATGGGCCTCCGAGCAGCCAACGGGCCACGGGCGCCTGACCGTCTGGGGCAGCTGTGGGTGGAGACGCCCTACCTGAGGCCCCGGGGACGTGCCTCGCTTTGCTCCGCGTCCTCCCCCGGGCCTGCCGTGGGCGCTGGCTCCGCACGCAGAGGTGGGCGCTGGGAGCCTGGGGCCTGCTGCTCTGGGCCGAGGGCAGCTGTGTGCAGCTGGGGCTGGACCACGTGGTCCTTGGCGTCTCCTGTGCACAGAACGGTGCTGCTGCCTTCGTAAGTCCGAAATGAGGCCATTATTGCCTTTTCTCCCGTAGGGGAGGCCACCGTCAAACCTCTGACCCACACTGTAGCAGCTCCTTGGAGTCCGAACGGGACTCCCCGCTCAGCCGCCTCCCCCAGCTGCCCGCGTCCCTCCAGCCCCAGGGCTCTCCCAGGATGCACGGGGCAGTGGGCACCTGGGGCCAGGGCTGGGCTCTCCCTGGGGTCTTAGGGCACCCGGCCCCCACGCAGCAGGGTGGGAGGTGCCCGGCAGCCTCTAGGAAGGGCTCAGTGGGCACAGACTCCCTGGGAGCCTGCAGTGGGCAGGCGCCTCCCAACTCAGAGGAGGGAACAAGAGGTCATAGCAGTGTCCCCCACGTATTAACCCCAGTCCGACTGACTGACCCGCCACTGCCTGGCATCCCCCCGCTCGGGGATGAGCTGGTGGCACCTCAGTGATAAACCAGATTTCAAGAATCCGCTCAAAAGCGTTTCCGCCCCTGATGCAGGGGCGGCCAGCAGGGGGCAAACCTGAGCGGCCTTTCCGTCCCAAGCGTGTTCTCGCCCAAGGGAGGCCGCCCGCGGCCTTTGCGCTTTGTTTGAACAGTTTGTCTGGAGCCTTGCTTCCCTCGCTCGGCTGTTCAGAAGACCCGTGAGCGCCTCAAGCTTCAGACGAAGGGCGTCCTTTATTAGGACAAGGACACCGAGCGTGTCACTCAGCGAGGACCCACCCGGAAGGCATCAGGCGGGCACAGGGCCCGAGTGTGACCGTGGTGTGGTCGGGACGCCCGCGTCTTTGAACAAGGGAGGGGCCTCGTTTCCTCAGAAGGAAACACAAGACAACGCTGGGAACCGGTTGGGAGTCCTGCCCGAGCAACGTCCCCTCTGGGCGCAGGTGACCACACCACTTCCCGTCTGGCCCACGGCCCCACGACAGGGACAAGCACACGGCAGGAGGAAGCCCCGAGCAGGAGCCGGGACCCCTCGGATGAGCTGCTCTTTTGCCTCATGTTTGAGCCGGGTTTTGTGTAAACGTGACTCGTGACATCCTAGTTCACAAGTGGAGCAGGAACGGTTTCTGCCGATGCCGCGGGCGCTGGGTCCTCGGGGTCGCCGTCTGCGCCTCACGCCGCCCTCCGGCCTCGCACCTGCAGCCGGACCTCCGACCCTCCAGACCGGAGCCGCCTCTTGCTCCGCTATTAGGAGAGATTTTTCTTTTATCACAGAGATTCGAAGAAGAGAATTGAAAGATAGGAAATAAAAGCAGCTGAGCCTCCGGCCTATGGGCGACTTCCTCTTTTGTCCCCTGCTGGCGCGTGGCAGCCGCTCTGCTCCTCGGGAAGCCTCGGATCAAGCTGGGACGCAAGAACCTCCGGGGGAGCCGCGCCCGGCCCCGCTCGCCCTGACCGTGGGGTGAGAGCTTCCGGGCCCGAGGGTTCCCGAACATGATGCAACCTGCGGCTCCGAGCGCGCAGCGCGGACTCGCGGGACCTGAGGAATGTCTGAAAGCGGCTGCAAGGAGGCGGGTGCTCCTGATGCCACGCCCCGCCCCCGCAGCCGAGCGAACGCAGACCCACCCGGCTCGGCTGGGTGGCAGGAGGAGCTCGGCGGCCTCTCGCACACCGCGAGGCTCCTCACCGAGCCGGCGAGGGCGAAGCCCGCTGCGGCCCCAGGACCCGATGTCCAGGTCGGCCTGGCCGCCGCGCATTCGGATCCGTGGCCCCGGCGTCTTGAAAAACGTCTCCCCAGAGATGGCTTGGCTGGCCCTCGTAGCATCCGTGTTGGCCAGCTTGGAAGGAGACGGGACTGCTGACGCTCTCCTGTGGCCGAGAGTTAATAAACCTTTGGTGTTCATTTACGGCACTGTTTCCTCTGGTCACTAAATCTGGGTTGACCATTTCTGGGAGTCAGTAAGTCCAACAGGGATTAGTTCCAGGGCCCCAGAGAGAGCAGGACGCCTCCTTCCAGACTCTCCCTCGTACGAGACCACGCGGTGCAGACGTGTCACCCGCGCACCCGCTCCCGTGCAGTCCGTGTCGTCCCCGCGTTGCACCCCGACACGGCGTGGGTGCTGAGGGAGTAGCTGCCAGAGCAGCAAATTCAGTGTTGCTTCTCGGGACTTCCCGGAATTTTTTCCGGAAGCATATTCGGTCCTCCGTTGATCGCACCTGCAGATACAGATGGAGCCGTGTTACAGTGACGGCATCCCGTCATGACTTTTGACCTCCGTGGAGGGGCCCCCTGCTGCGGGAATTCTTTGCTGAGAGGTTACTGCTGGGCTGTGGTCTCCCCTGGGAGGCCCCTGAGCCCGGCCGGCCTGTCTGCAGCTCCTCATCACGTGAGGCTTCAGTGCTGGCGCCTCCTCAAGTGTCACCTCCTGTTTAAAACAAAGTCAAGGAATTCCTGCCGTAGCGCAGCAGGAACGAATCCAGCTAGTACCCATGAGGACGCAGGTTCAATCCCTGGCCTCGCACAGTGGGCTAAGGATCCGGCGTTGCTGTGGCCGTGGTGTAGGCGGGCAGCTGCAGCTCTGATTTGACCTCTGGCCTGGGAACCTCCATACGCCACGAGCGCAGCCCTAAAGAGCAAAACCAAAAAAAAAAAAAAAAAAACCAAAAAACCACACAGTAACAAAGTCAGGTTTTGCAGAAACTTTCCGGCGACCGGTCGGTCCACCGGCTGCTCCGTGTCGGATGGCCCATCTGGGAGGCCGGTGCTATGCGGGCGGGGAAGACGGGCACACGGGGGACCTCATGACCAGGGAGCATCTTGGCCTCTCACCTTGAGCAGCACAGCTGTGAAGAATGAACAGATTCTAAGTTACCAGAAGCATCTAGACCTTTTCTGAAGAGTCAGTGTGCAGTTCTGGGCTCATTAGGGGCAGAGAGGACCTTGGAGCGCGACTCCTGAGAGTTCGCCTTCGGAAACTGCCTCTTCTCCAGGAGGCGCGGCCCGAGCCCTCGGCCGTGCTGTCCCTCGAGAAGCGACCATGCGGGCCTGGTGTGGGGGGAGGAGGACATAGGTATGTCATGTATTTTAAGGTCACTGAGCATGTTTGAAATGTGTAATAAAAGCAGATTTTAATAAACTGGCTCTAACAAGTCCATGTTCTTACACTGTCTGGGTTTTCTAATGCCCGCGACCGTTTCTTCGTGTCTTGAATCTGGCCCGTTGCGGGACCCCAGGGGACAGCCCTGCATCCTCAGGCGCTGGTGGCTTGTCCCCAGATGCCCTGGGTGGGACGGCAGGGCACCGAGCTTGTCAATGTGAAATTAAGGTCTCCGTCCTGCCCTCAGGCCACATGGGAGGATCTGCCTTGGGCTGGCAGCGCCATGCCACCGGCAGGCTCCCAAGCTGCGGGCCCAAAGCACTGGTCACTGCAGGCAGGTGGTCTCCAGCCTCAGGCCCGTCATGGGTGGAGCGAGGAAGCACCAGGGCCTCCCCTTGAGTTGCTTCTCTTCTAGCATTTTGTAAACCAACTTAGTGATACTCAGAGATGCTGGTAGTTTGGGTGTTAAAACACTATACATTTTTAAACCCAAGGGAAATTTCTACCTCGGAACGCTTTTAAACAGCAGTTACATTTTTCGTCTAAAACTCTGCTTTAAGGTACCTTCCAAATTTGGCATTTAATAGTTTCTGACTTCTAATAGAAAAACATTAGAAAAAATAACTTTTGAGGACTTTTAAAGAATACAGAGAATTTCTCTGTTACAAAATGTTGGGTGAAATATACCTCATCATTCGCCTCCTTAGAACAAGACCAAAATTTTGGCTTCATCTAGTCGAAAGCATTGCTTTAAGACGTGGTGAAAACCAGAATAAGATCCTCGTTGGTGAACATTTCAAGGAAGTAGAAACCCGTCTGATGAGTAATTTCACGTGGTACCATTTTTTAAGTCAGCGGCTGGCGAGTTTGGCCTTAGAGCAGGCCTCCTTTTCCGGATCACCGGCATCAGTCTGGCCTGGCAGGTGCGCAGCCTCCTGCCGCAGCCCTGTCTGGTCACAGCCACATCTTCCCAGGAAGGCGGGGCCCGGAGCCCCGCTGCCCTGCTGCTTCTCTGCCTGTGGAAACCAGCGCAGCCTGTAACCGCTCTTGCCTGCGTCCCTCTGGGACTCGGTAAAATCTGAGGCGACCCCCGTGCACCCTTTCTCACCTCTTGCTCCATCGCCCGTTCAATTCCAGGCCCCTCGGAGGAGAGTCCTCAGCCTCCCCCCTCCACCCAGGAGAGCCCGCTGGGCCCAGCGGAGCAGGGCTCCACCCCCCTCCTGAGCCCCGCCCCCCGTGTCACCAGGATGGACCACAAGGTGGGTACCCCCGGGGCCTTCTGGGCTGGAAGCCAGGGCTCTCTGAGTGGAAGCGGGCGGCGGGCTGGCTCCCTGGTCCTGAGACCCTCCCGCCGCCTCTCCAGGGGTCTCTGTGCCAAGACAGGGCCCTGTTCCTTTGATGGCCTCCCTCCCTCTGCTCTGCTGGGAGGAGGCCTGGGTGCCGGCCCCTTGCCTGGGGGTCAGGAGAGGCATGGGCTGGTGGCTTGAGGGGGGGCCTGGACGAGCCCCAGGGGAGGCCCTGGGACCTGTGAAGTGAACCCCTGCAGGCTCCCCTTCATCCTGGGGTAGGAGTGAGGCCAGGAGGGGCCGCAGACAAGGAGAGGAGCATGGGGAGGCGGTGGCCCGAGGCAAGGACAGCGCTTCTCCCGCTGCCCCCAGGCCAGCACCAAGCAGCGAACTAGCATCCCCATGGGGGCCCCAGGTTCTCCAGGACTCTCCTGGCGGGGCTGAGCCGCATCTGGGCTCTGGAAACCCCGGGGTCACTGACCAAGCCTCATGCCCCTCCCTGCCTTGGCATCTGGCTGCCCAGCTGTGGGGACCCTCCCTCAGAGCACGTGTGCCAGCTTGTTCCCCGGGACTGCCACCACCACAGTCTCCCACTTAACATGCTGTTTGTCCTCCTTTTAATGAAGCTGGAGGTGCCACGGGGTGGAAGAGGCGTAAGATGCTTCTCCTCGCATGGGCACCGTCCCTCCCCCTGCCCTGACCTGGGGCCTGGGGACAGGACTGAGGGGCTGGCCGCTGAGTTTCCCAAAAGGCAATCTTTGCCCTGGACTCAGGGGCCACCGTGGCTGCACTGGCTGGCCGTCCATGAGCCCCTCGTCACTAGCTGGGGGCACCTGCGGCATTACTGTGACCTTAGCGGCTGTGATTGCTTCCGAGCCTCTCTCTGGACATGTTCACTGCTCGCAGGGAGAGGTGCTGGGCCCTCCCCCAGAGCCCCTGCCAGCAGCGCACGCACAGACGCGTCCACAATCCGAACCAGAATTGGGGTGCTCGGCCTGGGGGGGACCAGGGTGGAGGGCCGGGGCCTCCCAGACCACGGGCCTCTTGGGGCAGTCGGCCGAGCAGGAACGCTCCACGGAGGTATGGCGTCTTACAGAGGTTTTCCTGAGTTGGGACTCGGATAGTGGTGTTTAATGGCACAGAGCCCCGGAAGAAAGATGTGAAGAGCATCAAGTCGGGAAAGGTGACCTGCAGCTCTGCGGGGGGCACCAGGGCCCCGGGCGGGGCGGGCCTCCCCAGAGATGCTGTGGGACTGGGAGTGGCTGCCAGTGGCCTGGGAAAAGCTGGCGTGAGAAGCTCCCTAAGCCCCGCCTGGCAGGCAGGCCCGGGAGACGTCTTGGCCCTCAGCTCTCCCCTCCCCAGGCTGCTCCACGCTGGTATCTAAAGATGTCTCTGGCTCCTGTGGTGCAAACGTGACCCCGAGCTTCCTCCCCAAACCCGTCGCCTGCAGCCTGGGGCTGCTGCCCCTCCCGGCACGCCTTCCCCTGGCAGACTGGCCGCCTCCACCCACCCAGACCTTGGCCTTCGGAACGCGGGCTCACCTCCCCTGCAGCTCCTGAGCAGCCCCAGATTCATTCCAGAGCACCCCGGCCTCACAGAAAGCGCCCCCACCCCCGACCCTGCCTTGCCGCCCGTGACCACTTGGCTCCCCCTCTGCCCCTCCCCTCATCCTTGACCTCTGAGCTGGTCCCACCCACCCAGTGGCCCTGCCCCGGCCTCTCCAGGAGGCAGCGCGTCCTGCCAGCCCCCACCAGGACAGGATGGAGGAGGGGCCATCCGAGGGCCCGGGGTGGGGTGGGGCCCTGGGGGACCAGACACAGCATGCGGCCCAGGCGGGCCTGAGGTCTGTGCCCTGCTGGGGCCAGCACTGCTCTCCCCGCCCTGAGGCTGAGGGGCCTGTCGCCGCGGACTGGCCTGCTGGCCCCTGCAGCCCAGGGCGGGGCCCCGTCCACTCCGCCCTCAGGTCCGTCAGCCAGCCCCGCGCTCCAACTCGGGCAGTTACTTTGCACCGCTTGGTGATTCTAAGGCCTTTCTGTGCGTCAGGCTTCGTCCTTGGTCATCTCACACACTAGCGCAGACCCCGGGTTCCTGTGCTTCACAGACACGGATTTTTCCCTGTTGTTAAAGGTTCGTGGTGGCCTTGTATCAGGCACGTCTGCTGGCACCCTCCTTGCAGCGGCGTCTGCTCACTTGGTCTCTGCGCCGCCTTTCGATGGCGCCCACAACCCTTCGCACTTGCAGGGTCACACCGGCTGTGGAAACGGCGGTCAGTGATCTGAGGTGTTGCTGCTGCGACTCACTGCGGCTCCCGTGGTGGTTTCCGTTTAGCAATTGAGACCTTTTGCATTAAGGCATGTACACGGGGAGGGGGGGGGTTGTTGTTTTAGGGCCACACCTGAGGCAGATGGAGGTTCCCAGCCTAGGGGTTGAATCGGAGCTGCAGCAGCCACCGGGCTACACCGGCCGACCCACAGCCACTCAGGATCTGAGCCACGTCTGCGACCTACACCACAGCTCACAGCAACACCAGATTCTTAACCCACTGAGCGAGGCCAGGGATCGAACCCGCGTCCTCATGGACCCTAGTCAGATTCATCCCCGCTGAGCCACGGAGGGAACTCCCACCCTGGTTTGCAGACCCAGCGCGACTGCTCAGGTCAGACCCTGGCGGGGGTAAACCTGTCTGGGTGCCGGGAACCACGACGCTCCCGTCCTCGCTCTTCCGCGTCTTTGCGGTCCTTCCGTGTCGTGGGTCCACCGGCTCCTGTCCTGGGAGTGGCGGCCTCCCGCAGCCCGGCACACAGTTCCGGAGCTCGGGAACTCGGCGAGGGCCGAACAGCTCTTTTTTCAGACAGAATAACAGGACATGCGAAGAACACCTGCGGGAGACCCACCTGCGCTGCGCTGTTTGCTCAGCAGCGAGTCCGCGGGAACCGCTGCGGGCTCACCCCGTGTGCTCCCCGCAGGGCGCGCCGGCCGACGAGGCCTACTTCATAGCGGAGGAGATCCTCGCTACGGAGCGAACATACCTGAAGGATCTGGAAGTTATCACCGTGGTAGGAAACCCACACCTGGAGACCTGGCTTTCGTCGCGGCTGCAGCAGGCCGGGCCCGAGGCGCCGAGCAGGGCTGCCAGCCGCGGCTCCTCACGCGTGGCTCCCCACGCGTGGCCTCGTCAGGGCCACACTGGCTCCAGCCTTCTTACACTGGGGACTTGACCCTCTGAAGCTTTTCAGGTCGGGAAACCTGGGCGGTCGGCCAGGAGGTGGCCAGAGCAATGCTGGGAGCTGCCTGGGGGGATGGCTCCCTGGGCCCTCTGGCCCTGGTCACTTGCACCGCCCGTCACCCAGCCAGGTGGTCCCCCCACCCCGGGCCGCAGACCCCCAGGCCCCTTCCAAGGCTCCCCGTCCCCTGTCACCCAGGGCCAGGGCAGCCAGCCCCCACCACCTTCTCTCCATCACCCGGCCCCAGCCCCTGGGTCCCCAGGCCCCGCCCGTCACCCGCGCTCTCCTGCAGTGGTTCCGGCGTGCGGTGGCCAAGGAGGACGCCATGCCCGCAGACCTGACGGCCCTGCTCTTCTCCAGCGTGGACCCCATCTACGCGTTCCACAGGGGCTTCCTGCACCAGGTGGAGCAGAGGCTGGCGCTCTGGTAAGGCCGCCCCGCGCGCCCCGCCCGTCCGGGAAGGGAGCCCTGGCCCGCGAGGCCCTGATGCTGTCTGCCCGTCTCCACCCAGGAAAGGCTCCGCGGGCGCCCCAGCAGGCGGCCACCGGCGAATCGGGGACGTGCTGCTGCGGAACATGCTGCAGTTGACTGTAAGCGCGACCCCAGACCCTCCTCTCGGACAGCGCCCCCCCTCCCCGCCCCCGCCGCCGCAGGTCCCCCCGGGACAGCGTCAGGGCTGGGATGGGCTCCGGGCCGGGTGTCCCTGGGGCGGTGGGGGAGAGAGGGATGGGGCTCAGCCGGCGCGTTTCCCAGCCCAGGTCCCCGCTCTTCTGCGCGGCCACAGCGGACTTCACACCCCACAGACCTGCGACAGCGGAGGGGGGGGCGGGGGCGGCAGAGGGGTGGGGCCCAGAGAGGCGGGGAGGGGCGGGGCCGGCAGAGGGGCGGGGCCCCGAGGTGAGGGGCGGGGTCGGCAGAAGGGTAGGGTCCGCAGAGGGGAGGGGAAGGGCGGGGCCTGCAGAGGGAGGGGGCAGGGCCAGACCCCCTGAGGGGAGGCAGGGGGCGTGGTGTTGGTGGGAGGGGAGCGTCTGACTGGTGGGGATGGGGGAGGGGGGGAGGGGGTAACTTGGGGAGGGGGGCGCGGTGCCGGGGTGGAGGGCAGGGTTGGAGGGGGCCGTGCGGGAGGAGGGGCGGAGGGGCAGAGAGGGTCCCGCCCACCGGCCCTGAAGCCTCCCAACCCCGCAGGCGCTGACCCACCACTTCCAGAGGCTGGACGAGGTCCTGGCAGGGCTGGACACGGCCAGCAGGCGCCTGCGGAGGCTGGACGCGCTGTGCCGGAACTTTGAGCTCCAGAAGGTCTGCTACCTGCCGCTCAACGCCTTCCTGCTGAAGCCGCTGCAGCGCCTGGGGCACTACCGCCGGCTGCTGGGCCGCCTGTGCGGGTGCCCAGACCCCAGGGATCGCGGGGACCCCGACCGGGACCAGGACCGCGCTGACTGCCGTGGTGAGTGAGCGCGCTCCCGGGACCCTCCTCCACCAGTCCTGGGTTTGGGTGTGGGCGGCCCGGAGGGACCCAATGCCCACGGACCTTTCTGTCCCTAAACTGCAAACTTCTGGGTCACGTGGCTGTTGGGAGCTTCTGATGGAGGTTCGTGTGTTAAGGGACAAAAACGCAAACCCCAAGCTTTGAACCCGCATGTGTGACCTAAGCTGCAGAGTTCACACTCAGTTCACCACTGTCCTGGGGGCCCTGAGTGAGGCCGGGTTAGCACTTCTTCCAGCCGGTAAATGAAGAGAAGAGAGTGAGGGCAGACGTCTAGGGCTGCAGTTCTTGGGGCCACCAGGCAGTCAGGGCGGGTCTTGATAAAGGACAGCAGGGTCCCCCGACTGTTTCCAGCAGGAGAAGAAGGATGTGGTCACTGCCAAGCCGCGGCTCCCACTGTGTCCCGGTCAGGGCTGCAGAGACCTGGGTCTGATTGCTTCCTCTCTGAATAAGTTTCCCTTCCTGATTATAAACCTTTGCATCTTTGCCTAAAATATATGATTATCATCTGCTCCTCCATTCAAGGAAAAAGATAGAAATGCCTTGAAGGCGCAAGTTATTTAGCCTTTTTGGGGGGCGGGGGTGGGTGGTGCTCCCACGACATGCGGGAGTCCCCAGGCAGGGACTGAACCTGCACCACAGGAGTTCCCACTGTGGCTCAGTGCTTAAAATCTGACTGGCATCCATGAGGCTGCGAGTTCGACCCCTGGCCTCCCTCAGTGGGTTGAGGATCTCTCCTTGCTGTGGCTATGGCGTATATGCCAGTAGCTGCAGCTCGGGCTTGACCCTTGGTGCAGGAGCTTCCATGTGCCACAGGTATGGCCCTCAAGAGATTTTTTTTTTTGTCTTTTGTCTTTTTTGTTGTTGTTGTTGTTGCTGCTGCTATTTCTTGGGCCGCTCCCGCGGCATATGGAGGTTCCCAGGCTAGGGGTTGAATCGGAGCTGTAGCCACCAGCCTACGCCAGAGCCACAGTAACGTGGGATCTGAGCCGCGTCTGCGACCTACACCACAGCTCACGGCAACGCCGGATCCTTAACCCACTGAGCAAGGGCAGGGACCGAACCCGCAACCTCATGGTTCCTAGTCGGATTCGTTAACCACTGCGCCACGATGGGAACTCCCAAGAGATTTTTTTTTAAAAAGTGAACGTGCACCGCAGAACTGACAAAACCAGATCCTTAACCTGCTGAGCCACCAGGGAACTCCAAAGTTATTTAGCCTTTGAACTACAGTAAATCACTTTCCCTAAGGAGCAAACACTGCTTTGCCTGTAACAATAGTCGTTTTCCAAGCCTGAGGGTTGCTCAGTCCAATGTCCAGGTCATCTACACGTGCTGCTCCTGGCAGTCCTGGGAGGACTTTGAGTAGAATGTTCTGGAATTAAAACCACCTTAGAAACGTCCGTTCCTGTCACAAACAGGTGGGGGAAGGGTGTTGTCCACGCCCCCCCCCCCACCTGTACCGAGGGCCTGTTCACACAGACGCCCTCCAGGTCATTACCGGGGTGACGGCCACACTGCAGCACAGCCTCCTCCGGCTGGAGAACCTCCAGAAGCTGATGGAGCTGCAGCGGGACTTGGTTGGCGTTGAGAACCTCGTCTCCCCTGGCAGGGTGAGTGACCCGGGGCGGGGGGGGGGTTCCAGCTGGTGACTTCATTACCCTTAACAGACAGACAGTCAAAGTGCCATCCACTGGTTTTCAGCATGTTCACGAGGTTGTGCAACCAGCACACCAAGCCCAGAAGATTTTCGGCCCTCTAAAGAACCCCCGTCCCTGTTTGTAGCCACCCCGCCGCACTCCGCAGCCCCGGGGTCTGCCTCCCGGACATGGACACACGCGGGGCCTCAGCAGGCGGCCTCTTCGTCTCACTTCCCTTCACTCAGCACCATGTCTTCCAGGGTCACTTGTGTCGTGCGTGTCCTGGCCTCACTCCTCCTTGTGACCAAATGGTCACATGCATCTGTTCCTCTGCTGGCAGACACTTGGGTCACCCCCACCGGGGGGCCACTGTCAGTGGTGCTGCCGTGCACACGGGCACAGGTCCAGGTGTGAACACGTGTTTTCCGTCCGGGCCACGTACGTGTGCACAGACCTGGGGGTGGACCTGCTGGGTCGCGTGGGCGCTTCTGTTTCACATTTCGAGGAGTGGGGACTGTTGGGGTTTTCGTTTGCGTTTCCCTGGTGGGGAAGGTCAAGGGCCCGGACTGGAAACCAGGACAGCGCTGCTTCCTTTCCCTCTGCGAGCGTGGGGCTCGGAGGGTTCTCTGGCTGGGAGCTCCCGAGGGTCCAGAGGGCGTTGCATCTGTTGTTTCTCTGAGGGCCCCGCGCAGCGTCTCATGGGCGGTGGCCCCAGGAAACTGTCCCTAGAAGGGCAGATAAACAAGAGTGGCCGCACAGAGCGGGGACAGGGGCGGCTCTGAGACGTAGGTGCCGGGCGAGACCGTGCTGCTGGCCCCGGTGCTAGAGTCGAGGTCTCTGAGTCCTCAGCGACCACACCCGTCGTCTGCGCGGGGCGCCAGCTGCCTTAGTTAACCAGTCATCTGCGCGGGGCACTAGTTTGGTACGAGGGGGCACAACGGTGAGAGGGTGAGGCTGCAGGGGGAGCACCCCCTGCAGGGCTGGGGCACAGGCGGGGTGGGGGCCACGGCTCGGGGGCCGGGGTCAGGCTGCGGCCCAGTCTGGTGGTGCCGAGCGGGGCAGGGCTTTCGGCTTGGGCGGACGTCCCATCTCGCCGTGTCTGCGAGGAGCCTCCTTTCCGTGCCTCACTCAGGTCACCTGGGGGCCATGAAGGCCGGGCCCTCTGGCGCGTCTGCAGGGCGCGGGCCCGTGTTCCTCTCTTTGCCCAGAAGGAACAACAGGTGGTGGACGTGTCCCATGAGAGTCCAAAACAGAGCGTGGGGGTGGGAGCTGGGTGGCCAGCCACGGCCAGCCTCTGCACCCCGAGTCCTGGGGGAGAGGCGGACCCTCTCCCCCCCACTCCACCGAAGGGCGGCCAGGGGTGTGGGGTCGGCCCCTGCCAGGGCTTACTTAGCTCCCTAGGGTCCATCTCCAGGCTGCGGGGCCCTCTCTAGCTTAGGACCCTCTGCTCGGGTGCCAGGGCGGCAGCTGGCAAGTCATCTCCACGTTTGGCGGAGCCGCCTGTCCCTCCTCTCTCCACCCTCAAGCTGCCCCGCCCGGCTTTTCTCTAAGCCCAACTCAGACATCGTCTCCAGGGCAGGACATTCCAGAAGCTTCCCCCTCAACATGCCCTTTGCCTTGCAAGCCAGCCCTCGGCGCAGCTGCCCGCGGAGCTCAGGGACGGGGCACTAAGTTCACCGCCCAGAGAGCAGGGGGCAGGAGGGGAGGCCGGAGCTCACACGCCCGCTGTCTTCCAGGAGTTCATCCGGGAGGGCTGCCTGCGCAAACTCACCAAGAAGGGCCTGCAGCAAAGGATGTTCCTCCTGGTAGGTGGGCCTGGCTCAGGAGCAGGGAGGGGTTGCAGAAACACCCCCGGGCTGGCCACCTGCCCTGTCCTGGCTTCTGTGGGATGAGCAAACCGCTCTGCTTGTGCCAAGCGCCAGTTCCCAGGGCTGCCTCGCGGCCCGGAACTCCTCCCAGAGAGTCCCTGCTGCCACCGGGTTGCCTCCTGTCACCTCCCTTCCCCACCTGGTCAGTGGATTCCAACCCAGGCCATCCTGGGGGAGGGCGGCTGTCAGGACCAGCTGGAAGTCCCCACTGCCTCCCGCTGGCAAGGCGGGCGCTGGCCCGAGGGGTTCCCTCCAGGCAGAGATGAGCGTGGGAGTGAACTAAAAACCCCCTTTTGCCAAAAACTGCCAGCAAACCGCATAACCCTCCCTCCCGGCCCTTGGAGCTGCAGCGGGTGTGGTGCACGGTGCCGAGAGCGCCTGCGAAGGCCCCTCTCTCAGTTCTCAGATGTGCTGCTGTACACGAGCCGGGGCGCCTCCGGGACCAGCCGCTTCCGGACCCGCGGCCTCCTCCCGCTGCGGGGCATGCTGGTGAGTGCCTCCTCCCGCGGCCTGGTCCCTCCCGCCTGGCCTGGAGGGGCAGCGCCGCCCGAGCCCCAGCACCTGCAGGAACCGGCCCTCCTGTGGGGCCGGCACAGCTCACCCGGAGAGGAAGCCCAGGCCCTGCTCTGCGGACTGGGGTTTTACTTCCTTGGCTTTCTTCTACTCCCGTGTCTTTGATGCTGCGTTTTGGCTCTTTGCGGCGTCACATCAGTTACTTCACATACACGGCTTCAAAAACCAAGACAGGTGCCACCGCTGCTAAAAAGGGGGTGGGGGCTGCAGGGCAAGACCCGCTCAGGGAGGCTCCCAGTGGCCTGCACGGAGCCTGTGTGGCCTCCCCATGTGATGAGGCACAAGCTTCATCCCCAGAGCTGCTTCGGGCCTGGGCTCCGTTTACACCACACGCCGGCAGGGCAAGTCCGCGTCCCCACCCCCCCCACCTCCCCCGTCACAGTGGGACATGGCGCGGGGATGTTGTCTCTGATGAGCACAAGGATGTGCTTGTGCTGATGTGATGCAGCCGGTCAGCCTTCTCCACGGTCAGCGCTTTTGTGACCTTGAAGGTCACAGAGGATCTGACAGCCCGACGCCCTCGAGTATAAACCGCACTCAGCCCAAACCCGTCTGTGGACGGCGGAGATGAGCAGCCCAGTTCATCTTTGCCATAAAGATGGGCTGTGTGTCCAGAACATCTCACACAGTGACCATGTGTCCCTGCAGCCCCCAGGTCTCCATCCAGGCGTAGACAGGTGGGGTCCGTACCCTCCAGTTCCCGAGTCCTGAAGCATCAGCACTGCCCTCCCCCTCCCTGGCTCTTCCCGCCTCCCCTCTCCTTCCAGAGGGCAGCTCTCCTCCGCAGGCACCTCTAAGTCCTTCGCTTGTCCAGCTCTCAGCAGAAAGGGGTCGCTTCGAATGACCTCATCTGCCACCCCTGGAAGCAGACCTCATCTGTTTGAAAGTAGACTTTTTTTTTTTTTTAAGGGCTGCACCTGCGGCACATGGAGGTTCCCAGGCTAGGGGTTGAATCAGGGCTGCAGCTGCCGGCCTCCACCACAGCCACAGCATCGTGAATCCCCAACCCACTGAGCAAGGCCAGGGATGGAACCCTCGTCCTCATGGATACTAGTCGGGTTCGTTACCGCTGAGCCACGAAGCGACCTCCCAAAGTACTTTTTAAAATTCCACTTTATAGAAAAACACTGAAAGTGTGAAATGGAAATCCCTGCTCGTTTCACCTCCCGGTAGTCAGCCCGGGGCGGCACCGCGCCATCCTGTCCAGCTGTCTTGTAACCTGGCTTTGCTCAGCACCGCGTCTCCAGAGTCCTCTGTGTCCTCTGCGCTTCAGCTCGTTCCGGAGCCAGGGATGTGGGCTGCGAGCCCAGCCTCAGTGTGCTAACCAGCTCCTGACCCTGGGCATGTTGCAACATCTGGTTTTCCAGAGGTAGAAACAGCACCGCTGGATCTTTCCACGCTTCCCCGATCTCTCAGTCCCCGAGTTAAGTCACTGGGCGCGCTCGCCTCTCTGCGCCTCTCTGCGCCCTGCTGCTCCGGTTCCCGCTGTGCGTTCACGAGGCGCTTCCAAACCCTCACGCATGCTCCCCCGGGTCAGCAGTCCCTCGTCACGCTGCCTGCAGCTTGGTTTAAGCTGGAACTCCATCCAGATGGGGACTGTGTGTGTGTCTCATTTCCAGAACGGCGTCTGGCACAGGGGCCCTGACAGACTCGTTGCCGAAGGAGTTTTTCTGTGGTCACATCTGTCCATCTTCTCCTTTAGGGGATTTGTCTCCGGTGTGGGCTCAGGAAGCCTCTGCCCACCCCAGGATCATATTGGCACTTTCTTTCCTGGTGTGTGCAGTTTTATTTTTCTCATAATTAATGTGCCTAAAATTTACTTTCTCTGTTTTTTTATTGGGATGTAGCATTTTTTCCCCATGTGGTCAGTTCCCCCATTACTTGTTGAATCCTTCATTTTCTTACTGACACTTTTATCATCATGAAAACATTCTTGTCTTTACAAGTTGACTCTTCCTGGGAGTTCTGTTCCACTTCTGTCTCTCCCAACACGGGTGTACACTTTTTTTTTTTTCTGCTTTTTAGGGCCGTACCCACAACATAGGGATGTTCCCAAGCTAGTTGTCAAATCACAGCTGCAGCTGCCAGTCTACACCACAGCCACTGCAACCCGGAATCCAAGCCACATCTGTACCTACACCACAGCTCACAGCAACACCCGATCCTTAACCAACTGAGCGAGGCCAGGGATCGAACCTGCGTTCTCATGGATGCTGGTCGGGTTTGTTTCCCACAACAGGAACTCGCAGTTTCTGATCCTTTGTGTCTGGCCTGACGCTCAGTGGTGGCATCCCATGGGTGCTGCTCAGGGACTGTCCCTCCTGGGGGGTCACCCGTAAGGGTCTCGTCCCTCACTCCTGACTGGAAACTGAAGGTGGCAGCTCTTGGCTTGAGAAAGCCAATTTCACCAGGTGGACAGCTTCCTCTGCCCGAGACAGGCCATCGGAAGCAGCCCCGTGGGTCTCCGCATGCAGAGCAGGGGTCACTCTTCCTGCAGCTCTGGACCAGCAGCACTGCATTCCACCCGTCAGCTTGCTTTCGTCAACCCCCCTCGCGTTCCCAGAGCAAGCTGACGGGGTCACAGGACAGTCTCAATGCTGCACTTGGGTCTGATTTTATTCTGGAGTTCTTTCCTTTACTCTCCCATGATTGAGGTTAGTCTGTGCGGGTTTCTTTGAATCTAACTTTGTTCGGTTTTGGTAGCAGCTTATAAAATGAATTGTCCAACTCCCTTTTCGATAACGAAATTGCTCAACGTTTTCTCCTGTGCTTGATTTTCAGCTAATAGTGCTGGATCCACCGGTGAGTAGCTGGGCGCCCTGTGGCCCTGAGCTCGCCCACTGGGCGGCAGGGGCCCCAGCGTGGGGATCCCTCAGGCCTCCCGTAGCCGCATAGTGTCAGCGTGGGCTTGGACAACACGGAGCGCCCACACCGCCTGCGTCCTGCCGCAGGCCCCGCCGAGCGGGTCACAGCTCCGCCTCCTCTCCTGCCCGCAGGTGGAAGAGCTCGAGGAGCGGCCTGTCCCGCACTGTTTCACCATCTACGCAGCTCAGAAGACCATCGTGGTGGCAGCCAGGTGGGGGCCCCCCCCGTGTCTGCATCCCCTGGGCCCCGGGTCCCCTCCGAGCTGTGTGCTGCTGTCACCGAGACACACGCCTCCCTGTGCACGGCTTCAAGGCTGTATGACCCAGAGTTCCCTTTGCGGCGAAGTGGTAACCAACCCAACTCGTATCCGTGAGGACGTGGGCTCGATCCCTGGCCTCACTCAGTGGGTTAAGGATCTGGCACCGCCGTGAGCTGTGTAGGTAGGTCACAAGCATGACTTGTCCGTGTGGCTGTGGCTGTGGTGTAGGCCAGCAGCCACAGCTCCAATTTGATCCCTAGCCTGGGAACCTCCACATGCCGCACATCTGGCTCTAAAAAGACAAACAAACAAAACAAAACAAAACCTGCACAGCCCCGGGGGCAGCTTGACCTTCAGGGGCCTTGTGACCACAGAGACCATGTGCAGAGACCGGCCGCAGCACCACCGGGCTCTTTCTTTGCCCTGGTTCACCGAGGACAGCGTTGGGGGGGGGGGCGGGGGGCACTGAAACAGAGGGTTGCCAGCTGTCCCCAAGGCTGGGCAGCAGGAGGCCAACTGCCACAGCGCAGCAGCACGGGGACGCTTCCCTGCTTCCCGGGCTCTCAACCCAGGCAGCTCCCCCATGGCCATCGGCACCACACTCTGCCTGGTCCTGTCCTGAGGCGCGACCGTCCTGGCGCCTTCCAGAGGAGCGGCACCTGTCCCGTCTCTGGGGGCAGCCCCGGCTCTCAGCGCCACCCTGCAGGGTCCTGGCTGGCCTCAGGGCACAGGACACTCACACCCTCCCCACCAGGAAACCGGGCAGCCTAACGAATGAGGAGCCAGGAGCCAGTCTGCTATCTCAGCAGCGGAGACTTAGCGCCCCGTTCCAGCTTGAGGGGTGCAGGCTGCAGGCTGGGTGCACGAGGGGTAACGGCCCCTGACCCGCTGCCCCTGGGAGAGAGGCCGCGACAAGCAGCCCCGGCCGTGCGCCCTGCCCAGCAGCTGAGCCTCGGCCCTGGCCCACAGCTCCCAGCTGGAAAAGGAGAAATGGATGCAGGACCTGAACACCGCCATCGAGGCAGCCAAGAGCAGCGGCGACACGGCCCCGGCACCCGCAGACAGCGTGCTGTGTGCCCTTTCCCACGGTGAGTTCTGGAGCCCCCCAGGAGACCAGCCGCTCCTGAGGGTGCTGTCTGTGGGAGGCGGCGCTGGTGGCGGTCTGCCTGCTGGACCCACACGCTTCCTCTCACAGGGCCGGGCCGGGCCTGGATGGGGAAGGGCCCGAGCTCTGCTGGCGGGAGCAGCAGGTGCTTTTGCCCCCTGCCTGCTGCTGACCGGGCACCAAGAACCGCAGGCCCGCACCCCACCCAGGTGGTCCCTTCTCTGAGCAAGGGCTGGCTGCTCCCCCAGGGTCCTCCGAAGAGGTGCCTCTGGAGCAGGAGTCAGAAGGTGGCTGCAGCGCCCAGGGTTCCTCGGACGGGCAGGGCCAGCGCCGGGCCACCACCACTGTGCACGTGTGCTGGCACCGCAGCACCAGTGTCTCCAGGGCTGACCGCAGTGCAGCCGTCGAGGTACAGCTGCCGTGAGCGCCCTCTGCCTGTGCAGGCAGCTAGGGGACAGGACCCGGGGTCCACAGGGCAGGGCTGGGCCTCGAGCTGATCCCCCTACCCCCAGGGGCAGCGTCCTGGAGCTCTCCCCCGGGCCCGTCCCCCTGAGAGGGCTGCCCCGCTGCCTCCACCTCCTGGAGCGGCCACTTCACGCTCTGGCATCCAGGCCGCCTCCTCTTGGGGTGGTCCTGAGCTTGTCGAACCCATGGACCAGCAAGCAGGCGAAGGAGCGGGTGGGGCCCTGGACCCCTCCTCAGCCGTCAGTCACGGCCTGGGCCGCAGAGGGCTCTGTTGTCTCTGCTGTTGGCAGACGTGCTCAGCCCAAGCCCCCCGCCCCAGCGGGAGGTACAGGGGCAAAGGCAGCACTGGCTGGGGGGCCCGAGGGATGCACAGAGTCGGGCTAGGACCCAGTGCCCAGAGCGGCAGCCCCTCCTACGCCGGCTGAGGGGACAGCCCGCCGCCACCCCAAGACCCCGGCCGCCTTGGCTCCATGTCTGTCACGGGGGTTTGTGAGGACAGGGGGAGAAACCCAGTGTCCCTTTACTTCCTGCCCACTCCCTTAGACCGTCAACCAGGCAGCCAGGAACCTCGGCTTGCACTGGGGGGCACAGTGCCAGGAGTGGCTGTCTGGGGCTGGCAGGCCTGGGCCACTAAGGCCCCTTTGCTGGCTCTTCCTCTCAGAATCAGCTCTCGGGGTACCTGCTGAGAAAGTTCAAAAACAGCAGCGGCTGGCAGAGGCTCTGGGTGGTGGTCGCCAACTTTTGCTTGTTCTTCTACAAAACGCATCAGGTAAGGGTGCAGCCTGGCGCCCGGGGGTGGGGACCAGGCCTGCCTGTGCCCGCCCGCCCTGCAGAGCGCATGCCCTGCTGCCTTCCTCCAGGACGACTACCCGCTGGCCAGCCTCCCGCTGCTGGGCTACCGCGTGAGCGTCCCCAGGGAGGCCGACGGCGTCCACAAGGAGCACGTCTTCAAGCTCCAGTTCAAGTCCCACGTCTACTTCTTCCGGGCTGAGAGCAGATACACCTTCCGGAGGTAATGTGGGGGGGGGGGCGGCACTGCCCGCCCCCGCTTCCTGGAGGGGATGGCTGGGCACTGCCTCCAGGGCTGTGACTGGCCCTTGTTTCGCCCCGGGCCCGCTGCGGCCGGGAATCTTCCTTGGGGAGAAGTGAAGCACCAGCCCATGGCCTGGTGGCCAGAGCGTGCTCTGCTGACCGAGCCAGCGTCCGGGGCAGGGGTCACGGCAGTTCGACCTCTCGCCAGGTGGATGGAGGTGATCGAGCGAGCCAGCAGCTCAGCAGGGAGAGCCGGGGCTGCAGAGGGGGCGGCGTGACGCCCACGCTCCCCAGACGGGGCCGCCAACGTGCCCTGCACTTGCTCACCCCGAGGAGACTGGCCACAGGTGGACCTCACAGGCCCACGTGGGCGGGCATCACCCCCTCGAGACCCCGCGCAGGCCCCGACCCCAGGGGCACCAGGAAGAACACGTGTGCGTGAGAACGGGCCAGCTCCGTGCGCTGACAGAGCCGGCGTCCCCCCGCCCTGTCCTCCAGGGCAGGCCTGGTCACAGCTGCAGGCAGGGCCACCAGAAGGCCCTGTGGTGCCCGCGTCATATACTGCCACAGCGCGGAAGGCAAAGTCCCCCTTGACCCACCCCCAAGGAGGTGCGTTGTGCTCACATGGGTCAAAATAAAGGCGTGGCATTCCCACCCTGGTGTGGGGGCTGAGGATCCGGCTGCAGCGGCTCAGGGCGCTGTGGAGGCGGGGGTTCGATCCCTAACCAGGCGCAGTGGGTTAAGGATCCACTGCTGCCACCGCTGCGGTGTAGGTTGAAGCTTGGCTGGGGTTCAGTCCCTGGCCGGGAACGTCCATGTGCTGCGGGCGCAGTCCCACCAAAAGGGCAGCTCCCCTCCCAGGGGCCGTGGGCGGCCCTGCCTGCCGGGAGGGGGACGCCAAAGCCCAGGGCGACTCTGCGAGGGGCAGACCAGGCTGTCAACACCCCCACTAGCAGCAGTCGCCATTCAGGTCTTTATTGAAAGCAGCAGGAGCCTCTCACGGTTCTGTGAAAACTAACACCTTCACCTCTGGACGCCCAGGGAAGCAAGGAAGGCGGGTTTTCTTAAAAAACAAAACATTCTGACACGAGTACTTAGAAGACAACGCGGTACCTGGTCTGACACAAGGCAAATCTACGGTCTTTTGAGGCCAGGCCCGGCTGGGCGGCGGCACACCTGCCCAGTGAGGTCTCTGCCCCGCGGTCTGGGGGTCTGGGCGGCCGCACGGCCACCTCCTCGCTGCCGGGCGTGGCCTTGGTCCGACCGGGAGGGACGTGGAAGTGGGACCGCCCTCTGCGGGGGTGGAGGGGAGTGGGACCCGGCCAGGACAGCAGCGGGGCTCCGAGTCAGCACAGTCCTGGTGGCGCGCAGGACAGAGACCCCTCCCCGGCGGCGCCAAGAGCAGCAGCATCAGCGGGTCGACGTCAGGTGGTTTCTGCTGTGGGAGAACCTGTGGACCAGAGGCCGGCTCGCTGCTCCTGCCCCAGCGCAGGTGGGTGGGGGCCCCGGCCAGCCGCCCTCCCAGGAGCGAGGGCCCCACAGCAGGGCCGGCCTGCCCGCCTCCCCTCACCTCTGCACGCGCTCCACCAAGTGGGCCATCAGCTTGTCCGAGATGCCGGGGCAGGACTCCTCGGCCAGGCTGAAGGCGTTCTCCAGCTCCTCCAGCGCCCCCACGCCGCCACCGCTCTGCCTGTGCTTCTCCTTGAGCTGCGGAGAGACCCGTGTGCGCCTGACCTCCAGGCCCCCCCCCCGCCCGGGAGCGGAACTGCACCCGGCAGGGCGCCCACACCCGCCGCAAAGCCGGGCTGAGCAGGTCCCGCCACCCACCTGCGGGACAGGCGCCCAGGAAAGGTGGCCCCTGCGCCGTGGGCCTGCCCGGGTTTTGGTTCTCAGGAGGGTCTCTCCACTCTAAACACGTGGCTTCCTCCCACACCTCAGGTCCAGCTTGTGAGAGGTCCTGGCCAGACCCAGCTGGCCTGACCCCTAGGGCCAGAGGACCACCAGCAACCCCCTGCCCTGTGGCCAACCAGCCCTCCCCCCAAAGCCCGGAACCCCAAGGGCAGAGGGGTGCACACCTCCCAGGACGCCCGCCAGCAGCCTGACGTCAGGCCCCAGCCCCCAGAACTAAGACCCAGGGTCTCCCCCTGCCAGCCTGGGTGGGCACCACCACCCTACCTCACTGGCCACAGGGCCCTGCAAAACAAGTACATGCACGGGTACACATGCGAGCGTATGCACACACGTGTGCACACACCGCACATGCACACAAACGTGTACACACACAGTACACGTGCGTGCACATGCACACGCACACCCACACCAAGCAGCCCCAGGGCTCCCTGGCCCTGCCCTGTGTGGGGCCTCCCTTGGGCCCCTGACAGGCGTCCCCAGCTCCGGCCAGCACTCCAGGCCAGAAAGCCTCTGCTGCCTCCACACTCACATCCCGCACCCCAACCCTGGGCTCCAGGCCCCCCTCTCCCCGGGTGCAAACGAGGCCCACGCCCACTGCTGACGCGCACTCCTGGGGGCGGTACCAACCACCCGTCAGCAGATGACACAGACACGGTCACCAGACCCCCGAGGAGTTGCCCCTAAGGCCTCCCCGCTGGGGGCCTGCTGCCCACCACCACCACCTAAACCTCAGGGCTCTCTAGACAGAGAATCACGCATGTGTCTGCGGGTCGAGATAAAAGGTCCCCGGACAAGGGTTCCTCACAAAGCCCCCTGGGCCCCAAGGACCCTGCAGGCTTGGACACTTGAGGGTTGTTCCATCAGGCCAGCTTGTCCCAGCCACTTCCGGTCCTTCCACTCGGAAAGCCAGGTCCCTGGGTCCACCCTCATGGGCTCTAAGGGACATAGACACCATGGCCCAGCGCGGTGGGGGACACCGCTGCCCCCCCAGGCCTCACCTCTCCGAAGACAGGCCGGACCAGCGTGGACAGGCACTGGGACCTTGGCTGCCTCTTGACTGGCTCTGCCGACTGCAAAGGCACCCGTGGCAGGTGAGCCAGGCAGAGCACGGCGTCCAGGGCCACCCGATCCCTCCCCCCGCCTGCTCCCGGCCTCCTGGAGGCCCCCCCCCCCCGCCCCCAATGCCGCCTTCCGCTCGGTCAGCACTCCCAAGCCCTGCGCTCCCGGTACCCGCGAGGCCCAGCGGCCAGACCTTCTGCGGGCCGTGCAAGGCCGTCCCCTTGTGCAGCTTGCCGTGCGGGCTCGGCCGGATGGTGGGGGGGAAGGTCCAGATGGGGCCCTGCTCTCCGTCCTCGGCATCTGCGTCGCTGGAGGGAAGGCGGGGTCACCAAGGCCCTGGGGCCTGGCGCTGCCCCCCCCCCGCCCCGGTGCCCACCCAGAGCGGCCCCCCGCCCCAGCTCTGGGGACGCGCAGGCCCCTACATGTCCGAGTCCTCGGAGCTGGACTCCTCGCCGTGGCCCTCCGACCTCCAGCGCTTGTAGCGGTCGATGAGCTCGGTGAGGAAGGAGGTCTTCTTGGTGTAGCGCGTGATGAACTTGTGCTTCAGCAGCTCCTTGGCGGTGGGCCGCTGCGGGACAGACGCGGCGGGCGGGCGCTGGGACGGGCGAGCGCGGCCCCTCCAGCTGCGGCCCGAGGAGCCTGGGCCCCGCCACCACGGCCCCCGGGAGGCCCCCCCACCCCGCCACTGCTGCCGCCGCTGCGCACAGAGGGTTGTTCCCTGGGGCCTGTTCCGGAGCAGTCGCCAGGAACCGTGTGCAGCCCCTTGGGCTCCCCCTCGCCCACCTCGTGGGGCCAGGGCTCTGGCGGCTGCCCAGGGGTCAGAGGGGCTTACAAATCGGGGGTCCTTGTTGAGGCAGGCCTCCACGAACTCCTTGAAGGGCTTGCTGTGGTGGCCCTCCAGCGTGGGGGGGCTGTTCTTGGGGATCAGGAACAGGACGCGCATGGGGTGGAGGTCAGAGTTCGGGGGCTCGCCTTTGGCCAGCTCGATGGCCGTGATCCCCAGCGACCAGATGTCCGCCTGACGGAGAGCCACACGGGGCCATTGCAGCCAGGGCGCCGCGCCTGCCGCCCCCACCCCTCGCCCGCTGCGCCCACCTTGAAGTCATAGGCCGACTGCTTGATGACCTCGGGCGCCATCCAGAAGGGGGTGCCCACAAACGTGTTCCTCTTGATTTGCGTGTCCGTGAGCTGCCCCGCCACGCCGAAGTCCGCCAGCTTCACGTCGCCCTGCTCCGAGAGCAGGACATTGGCAGCTGCTCGACACAGGACAGCAGGGAGTCACCTCAGTGCCACACGGCCCCACCTGGCCTCCTAAGCAGGGCTCTCCGCCCTCAGAGCCGCGGCAACAGGGGATAGTGGCAGGCGCCTGCAGTGTGAGCCCCCACCCCTGCCCCACAGGTGCCCCCGGGCACCCGTGTTCACCTCACAAGAAAAATCCCATGAACAGAGCCACTGCCCTTGCCCTGCAAAGGGCTCAAGAAGCAGAGGGAAGCCCGACTCTGCCCCTTGCTCTGCCGGCCACCTTCCATCAGCCCCTGGGCCTCGGCCCTCGGGGGTGGCCTGGCCCGTGCACACCAGCACAGCTGCTCTAACCATCCCTCACACTCAGATCCAAGATTGCAAGCCATCCGGTTTTGGCCTAAGTAGGGTCCCGCTTACACCAGGTGCTGAGCTGGCTTCCCAGGGAAAGCAAGTCCTACGCGTTACTGGCAATGTCTTCTGGAAACAGAGCCAGATAGAGCTGCTCAGTTTCCGGGGCCACAGGGAGGACAGGCAGGGCGCCCTGAGCACCGCCAGTGACACGCCCCCACCCAGCGAACTGCCACTGCCCGCCCCGGAGGGACCTTTGATGTCTCGGTGGATCTTGCGCTCCGAGTGCAGGTAATCCAGGCCCCTCAGGATCTCCCGCAGGATCGTGGCGATGTAAGTCTCCTCCAGGGGCCCCGGCTTAAGCTGCAGACATGGAGGAGACAGCAGGGCCTCGGGCTTCCCGCCACCCCAGACCCAGGGCCCAAGCCTGGGCTCAGCCTCCTCTCCAGCAGGGGCGGGCTGAGCCTGTGGGTGGGAGGGACTTCCTATTTCTGGGCCCACTTTTGAAATCAGAGCTTCGGGTGCCAGGTCGGATGGGTGTGGAGCAGGCTGTTTTTTGAGAACAGACACCACCTTCGCCTGGGCTGTAAAGGTGACGGCTGAGGAGGAGGGCCCAGGCATGGCCCTGTGCCACCTGCCCCATTGGCCATCAGAGGTCCAGGGGCCCTGCGCCCCCCCGGGGGGAAGGACTGGGGGCAGCAGCAGCATGTCTGGCTTAGCCAGGTCCTGATGAACCTCCAACACCCAAGACCAACGAGAGGTGGCCACAGGCCCGCCGGAGTCCAAAGCCCAGCCCCGCGGCCGCCCGCTGTCGTGGCCCGCGCCTCACCAGGTCCAAGGCAGAGCCGCCGCCCAGGTACTCCATGATGATCCACAGCTTCGTGCCCTGGGCCAGAGAAGCGCCGGTCAGCACGTGGCAGCAAACACGGGACAGGCCAGGTGCACCACCCTGCCCCCCGAGAACCCACAGGAATGGGCCCCCACAGCCCCGCCTGGCTCCCCTCTCGCCACAGCGCGGCAGACACTGCAGTCAAACCAGGCTCACCACCCGCCAACAAGCAGGCGGGGAAGGAGCGCGGCGGGCACGCCTCCCGGCACCTGCACACCAAGCCCCCCAGGGAAGGGCTCCGGGCTCCAGCTGCGGGGCCCCGAGTGCGCCCAGCAGGCCTGGGGCCATCCTTGCCAGGCCCTGCCGCCGCCCCACCCGCGCTCCCCCTCAGGGCACACCCGGCCCTGGCGGCTGTCATTTCTTGGAGGCCCAGCTCTGCCGCCCTCGCCCGTGGGGACCGCTCGCCCTTCCGACCAGGCCCAGGGGAGGGCAGACGGGCGGGCGCCCGAAGCAGCCCCCCCGCCCAGGCACCTTCAGGTAGGAGCCGAAGTAGCGCGTGATGTAGGGGCTGTCGCACTGGCTGAGCACCGTGATCTCCTGCTGGATGTCCTCGATCTCGTCCTCAGCCTCCTCGAGGTCGATGGTCTTGATGGCTACCACCTCCTTGGTGCGGTTGTCGATGCCCTTGTACACCTCGCCGAACGAGCCCTTGCCGATGCGGTCGAGCTTGGTGAAGAGCTCCTCGGGGTCCACGCGGGGGTGCTGGGGACACGGGGCGGGCCGCGCTGACCCCGAGCGCCGGGAGCTCACGCGGCTTCCTGCCTGCCTTCTTTGGTCCCTTTCCATTGAGAAACCCGAAGCCAAAGGCAAAACCCCCCCCCGAGGGTGAGGAGGGGCCCGGCTCTGGCCAAGAGTCCGGGCCATGGGGCAGCCAGAGGGGCCACGCAGGCCACGCCGGACCCACCCACGCCCCACGCGTGGGGAGGACCCGGTGGCCCCCAGGAACGGGTTCAGAGGGAGGAGTCGGTGGAACACCGGGACCTGGACGGCGCTGGCACCACCCAGGGCGAGCCTCGCAGGCTGCGGACTTGGTCACAGCACGTCCACGCTGTCACCCACTGTAACAAACCCCCGGGGGAGGGGCGATGGACAGGTGGAACCAACTCACTCATTTCCCTTTAAACCTACAACGGCTCTAAAAAATAAATGCTATCAATTAAACACCACCAACTGAGTCCTCCCTGTGCACCTGGAAGCCGCACCCCTCAGAGGCCCCTCCAAGCCCCCAGTCAGTCCTGGGGACGGCCACCCCCGCACACCAGCACCCTGAGCTAAGAAATGACTCCTTGATGGGCGATCCTAGGTGTTGGCCTTTATGGAAAACTGCGCCCCTGGTCCTCAGGGCTGAGCCGTGGGTGCAGGGGGCCTGGCAGGACGCAGGACGGTCCCACAGGGGACAAGCCCGCTTTTGACCTCGACCCTCAGTGGGTCGGGGCTGAGACAGCTCAACTCGGGGGCTGCGTGGAAGACACCAGAGCCTCTAGGGCCACCCTTGGTGTCCCCAGCCCCACCCAAGTGGCCCCCTGAGGGCACCTCACCCCCTCCGCCAGGCCACTGGCCACATTCTCAGAGGCCCAGCGGTGGCCCAGGGGCTGGAGCCCAGGGACCTGCATGGGGTTGGAGCCCTAGGCAGGGCCTGTGAAGGGTGGGCAGGGAGCCTGGCGTCCAGTCCCGATGGGGGCAGAAAGGGCTCTCTAAGCCCTGCAGGCCTCACACCCAACAGGACACACCTCCCTCCAGAGGGGCTGCCCCCATGCCTCAGCAGCATCGCCGGAGGTGTCTTGGCAACCACCTGAGGTGGCCAGAAGCAAAAAGGCCAAATCACAACTGGCTTTGCTGTGGAAGCACCGACCACTCTGGGGCCAAGGGGGCCCAGCCCTGGGCAGCGCACTGACCTCGGCACGGCCAGCCCTTGGGCTCAGCCCCAGGCGGGCTCCGGACAGAGGCGGCCCACATCCCACGTGCCAACAGCTGCCTCCCCAGGTCTGGAAACAGAGGGGCCACGTGAGCCCAAAGAGGGCCTCGTAGGGGGAGCCAGCGGGGCCAGGCGAGCAGGAAGGGCCGAGGGCCAGGCCCAGGCGTGGTGGGCCGGCCTCCATGAGGTGGCCAGAGCCAAGGTGCCCACTCGCACCTCCCCCACCGGAAGCTGCAGCCAGTGCAGCACAGGGCCAGGTGGCTGCCACCTGGGTCCCTCAGGCCACCCATGAGGACACTTTCTCCCCCTGCTACGCATATTCTGCAAGTCCCAGCTGCTCAGCTGTCTTTGGGGTGGGATGGGGACCTCGAGATCAGAGCCCCGCCCTGAGTGGCCAGCCTCGAGGACTCTGCGAGCCTGTCACCAGCATGAAGACGGCCTCCCACAGAGACCAGGAAACAGCCCCCGCCCGCTTGCACCCCCCCACACCCCTGGGCCCAAATGCCACCTGGCCCAGTGCCCCCACGTCCCCTTCACTCGGCCCCTGAGCACCCAGCTAAGTGCTGGCCTGCAGGGCCTCCACCCCCAGCTCATCCAGCCGGGGCTCCCAGACACGGTGCCTCTCCTTCAAAGGGGGCCTCAGAGGGGACCTGGAGGAGGTGGGACCGAGGCCGGGCAGCACTGTCCCTCGGGCTTTCCGGGTTCCCCTCCCACCCTCAGGCCTCCCTCTTCTCGCTGCAGCCCGCACTCTCCACCCCAACGGCCTGACGAGAGGCATACCCAGCCGGGTGCCCAGACCTCCACAGCTCCTGGGGGAACTGGGCAGACCCCTGGACCAGGGGCTCCAGGCTCAGCAGTGGGGGAGCTCTGGTCCCAACCTCACACTTTTTGGGTCCCCACTGCTGTGGGTCAGTCCCCTGAGCAGACAGCATGACGGGAGCGCTCCGGGCTGTGACCCTGACCCTACAGGCACATCACAGGGACACCTGCGCCCAGAGCTGCCAGGGAAGGAAGGACAACTGCTCCCGAGCTGGCCTTGCACTCCCCTTCCAGAGATGGGCGTGGTTCAGACAACGGCTCTGCTGCTGGCAGTCCAGACCCTCGTCCTCTGGTCAGCCCTGGGCATGCGAGGTCAGTGGCCACTGCCAGGCAGTATGTCTGCTGGTCATGTCGTCCCACAAAATGAGGGGTGCCCAACGGCCCCCAACCACCCCACGATGGGTGGCAGCCAATGAGCTTCCTGCAGCCAGCCAGACCCTGCGGGCGGGGTAGGAACAAGGAACCAGCCAGGCAGAGGCCAGGAGTGGAGGGCCCCCTGCGGGCCGTGGGGGAGCTCACCGCACTGCCCCACACAGGGACCGCCTCGCAGGGCCACAGTGACAACCCTCGCAAGAGAAAACAACGTCCTGTCAGGCTTCCTGCCACTGACAAAGGCCAAGTCTCTCCGCCCCAGAGGACAAAAGGGGCTTCCTTCCTTCAGGGTCCCTTCCTCAGCTCCTCTGGGCTGTGCTCCCTTCCCTGGGCATCTGGTCTGGACACCCAAGCCAAGCTCCTAGTGCCACCAGCTCACAGGGACAGGGTGGCTCAGCTCCAACTTCCTATTCCAGGACCCACGGGACCCATTTCTACGGCTTCTAAAAATAGCTGAAGCCAGGTTTTTCTCCCAGCTTTTCGGTCATGTAATTTACAAGACACGAGCCGTCAAAGATGAATGAAAGACCTGCCAGCGGGCTTCAGCATCAGCAGACGCACCAGTGCCCACCTGTGGCACGGCTAGTCCAGGATGCCCTGCCCGGCGGCAGCACGTGGCAGGTTTCTGCAAGGAAGCCTGTTGGGTGTGGAGCCGATCCTGACCCCAGCCCCTCCCCCGCCCCGTGGATACACACTTCCTGCTCCCCTTGCACCCAGGCCTCAAGGACTCAGCCTGGGGACTCAGCCCACAGGCGTGAGCCCAAGGACGCTGCCTTACACCTTTCAGCAGGCCGCCGAGGAAAACAAAGCCAAGCAGTGGCCACAGGAAAACCCGGCTGCCAGAGCCAGAGCAGCACGCTCCACGTTCTACCAGCTGCAGATCACACCTGCTTCCCAACAACAGACAAGGGGGAAAGTACAAACCATGTGTCACACAGCCCAGGGTGCGCTTTGGAGGGTCCCCCGGAATCAGCCAGTTACCGCTCAAGGCCAGACACCCCCAGGTGGCTTTTGCTGTTGGCAATCCCAAGACCCAGTCCCCCAAAGAGAAAGGCAGTGGGTGTCTTCCCAAGGAGCACCTGTGGCCCGGGAGCAGCCCTCTCATCCTCTCCTGTGCTCTGCTCTCTCCGCGCACAGACTCGAGAGCTGCGTCAGCACGGCCCCTGCCCAGCACAACACGGCCTGTGTCCCCGCCCAGGCTGCGGCTCCAGCGTGGACCTTGACCTTCCAGGTCTCTCCAGGTGCACAGATTCATGCTCGGCAGGATTCCCACCGCCTCTGCCCTGTTCCCACCACAGGGCTCTGCACAGCCTCTGCTGCCCCTGCACTGGGGCTCTATTTTGCCAAGCTTGTGGGCTTCTGCCCCACACAACTGGGCAAGCTGGCCAAGCTGAGTCGCCCCTGCGCTCACCAAGTCTGAGCGCCTCGAGACTGCTCCCCGCTTCGCCCACGACGCGCACCGCAGGACTCCCCCGCGCCTCCCTTCACCCCACGCTCGCCCTCGGAGGAACCGCTCCTCTGAAACCTCAGGATGACAGTCCTGGAGGAAGCGCCCTTGCTTAGCCTCTGCAGTCGGTGCTCCGGTAAACACACACACCCCTCTCCCCGGATGCCAACCCTTACCTGGTTGGCAAAGCCCCTGAGGTGAGCCATGTCTGCGCCGCCCTCCACCATCCGCTGCAACCTCGGGAGGCCCGGAGATCCTGCCTGGAGGCTCCGGAGCCCGGCCCACTCGCTTCAGGCAACTGGAGGGAGAGCAGGCCTGCTCGGTTCGAGGCACACGGGGCTCCCTGCCGCCCTGGGGACCGGCGGCCGCCCCGGGGGCGGGCTGGAGTCACAGGGCCCCTCCGCTAAAGGCCCCCACTGCCGCGCTCTCCTCATCGCCCCGCTACAGCCCGACGCCTCCCTGAGGAGCTCCCCAACACGGGGCATCCCTCGGCGGCCCTCACACTTCCACCCCCCAGCCTTGCTCCTTCTTCAGACCCCTTACCCCGGCCAGGACCCCCGCCAGGACCCCCGCCCCAACCCCGCCCCCAGTGCCCTCGCCCCCCCACCCGGTCCCCCTACCGCCGAGCTCCGCCTCCAGTGCCCTCCTCGCCGGCCCCCTCGGGGCCCTCCCCCTGCCTCACTCCCCGCACCGCCCAGCCCCCTCCCCAACCGCCCCAGGCGCGGGCCGGCCCGGCAGCGCGCCCACCTCCGGGGGGCTCCATCCCGGCCTCCCCCGGCCCGCTCCGCAGTGCCCACGAAGGCTCCCACCCGCAGCCTCCGCTCGCCCAGGGACGCCTGGGCCCTCCAGCCCGCGAAGCAGCGGCAGTGGCGGCGGCGGCCGGAGAAAGCCCGGCGGCGGCGTCAGCGACGGCCAGGCGGCACGGTGTCGTGGCCCGGCGCGGAGCTCTCTGGGACACCGAGTCCCTCGTTCGCCCTGGGTCGGGGCGCACGCAGGCCCTGGACTACAAGTCCCGGCAGGCCATGGGGCGGAGGGGTGTAGCGGCCCGCAAGCGTGCCGCGGTGCCCGCTGGGACTCCGAGTCCGGCTTCCTGAGAAGCTTGGGCCTACGTCTCCCGCCAGGCCGTGGTGCTGGGCGGGGCCTGTGGGGCTGGGGCGGGGCCAGGTGGGGCCCGCCCGGCTGCCGTGGGTTTGGGGCGCCCCCGCCTTTCAGCTCTGCGGTCGCCGCCCGCCCCCCCGCCTTCCGTCCTCCGGCTCCCCTTCCTAGGGTCTGGGCTCAAGACTCCAATTCTATCTTTCAGGCGCGCCTCTTGCAGCCGCCCGCGTGTCGGGGAGGAACGAATGGGTCCCCAAATGCGGTCCAGATGTGCCCGGGGGTAGGAGGGCAGTGCTGACTCGGGCCATTGCAGGGACCAACCGCCAAGACGGTGGCTAAATGAAATAGGCTAGTCCCAGAAGGACAAGCAGTGCTTGGACCCACCTGTGTGAGGTGCCTGGAGTCCTGGAAGACAGAAAGGCGACAGGAGGGTGCCAGGGGCCGGGGCGGGCGCTGGGAAGTGAGTGTTTAATGGGGACAGAGCTTCACTTTGGGAAGGTGAAAAGAATTCTGGAGATAATTGTACAGCACTGCCCAACTGAACGCTTTAAGGTGTAACTTATCACAATTCAAAATACGTAAAATTAGAAAGGCATTGTTTTTTGTTATATGCCACAACGTGGATGAAAACGTTATGCTAAGGGAAATAAGCCAGTCACAAAGAGACAAATACCGTGTGATGCCGCTTCGATGACCTCTCAAGACTGGATCAGTTCAGGAGGCAGAAGTACTTGCGATTTCCTGGGGCTGGAGGAAGAGAGAAGGGATACACCACCTGATGGGTACAGGGTTTCTGTCGGGGGTGGAGACCAAGCTCTGGTGATGGTCCCACAACGCTGTGAACGTGCTCGACGTCAGTGACCTGTACACTTAAAATAGTTTCCGTGTGTGCTCTGTGTGATTTATATTTTACCAAAACATTTACAAGGATGCAGTTGTAAAGCAATGATAAATTTGATTTCATCGAATGTTTTAAATTTCGATTTCAGAAAGGCATTGTTAAGAGAATGAAAAGACAGTTCCCTCCTCGGGCGATAGGGAGCCAGTGTCGTCACTGCTGTGGTTCTGGTTACAACTGTGGTGCGGGTTCGAGCCTTGGCCTGGGAATGTCCATATGCCACAGGCAAAGCCAAATATAAATAAAAATTTTTTTTTCTTGCTTTTTAGGGCCGCACCCACAGCATAGGGAGATTCCCAGGCTAGAGGTCTAATACGAGCTATAGCTGCCAGCCTACACCACAGCCATAGCAACGCCAGATCCGAGCCTCCTCTGCAGCCTACACCACAGCTCAGGGAAAACCCAGATTCTTAACCCACTGAGCGAGGCCAGGGATCGAACCCATGACCTCATGGTTCCTAGTCAGATTGTTTCCACTGAACCATGACGGGAGCTCCAATAATTTTTTTTTTTTTTTTTTTTTTGAAGCTAGAGGAGTTCCCATCGTAGCACAGTGGAAACGAATCCGACTAGGAACCATGAGGTTGCAGGTTTGATCCCTGGCCTCTCTCAGTGGGTTAAGGATCCGGCGTTGCCGTGAACTGTGATGTAGGTCGCTGGTGTGGCTCAGGTCCCACGTGGCTGTGGCTGTGGTGTAGGCCAGTGGCTGCAGCTCCAAATAGACTCCTAGCCTGGGAACCTCCACATGCTGCAGGTACAGCCCTAGAAAAAAAAAAAAAAAAAAAAAAAAAAAGACAAACGACAACAAAATAAATAAAATGAGAGAGAGAGAGAAAAAAAGACAAGCTGTGGTTGCCACGGCTGCAGCTGAGGTCGTGACTGCAGCTCTGGTCTGGTCCCTGGCCGGGGAGCTCCAAGTGCCATAGGGTGGCTGGAAAAAAAGAAAAAGAGAAAAGACAAGCTATCAACTGGAAGAAAAAAACTGCACATCACATTACCCAACTATTTGTACAGAGAATATATAAAGAGTTCTCAAAACTCACCCGTTAAAAAACCACCCAAAGAGAAAAGTTGAGGGTAGACTTAGACGCTTCACAGAGGATGTACTGATGGCACACAGCACGAGAGCAGCTGTGCCACCTCGCGAGCCACCAGAGAAGTGCGCACCGAGCCGCAGTGAGAGGCTGACTACCCGCGTTGGAATGGCTGCACCGACAGCACCAAGTGCTGACAAAGACGGGGCGACCGACCACCCGGTTTCCCCAGAGTTCCCAGGTTCCAGCACGGAAAGTCCTCTGTCCCAGAAAGCTCCGAGGTCCTGGTCACGCGGGGAGGAGGCCGACGGGGGACTCCGACGCGGCGCGTGCTGAGAATGCAGGATGGTGCCGCCGCCGCCGCTCCGGGCGAGAGCTCGACGGCTTCGTGGAAAGTCAGCCGCACTCCCTGCACACGACCGGCAGTCCCGCGGCTGGGAAATGGAAACTCGCCCTCACACGACCAGCTGCGCGGGAGTGTCTGCAGCAGGCCTGTTCGTAGGCGCCCCAAACAGGAGCCGACCCGACGCCCCTCGGCAGGGTGGGCGCGTGTCCTGGGGTCCAGCCCCGCCAGGGAGCACCGGCGAGGCCCTGGCACCTCAGCAACCTGAGGCGTGGAACCGGCGCCCGGTGACAGAGGGCAGCCAGGCTGCAGAGCTTGTGCACATGGTCTAGGGTCCTTTTAGGCGACACTGTCGGCAGGGCAGGAGGCCTGAGCAGCAGCCCCCAGGGGCTGGGGCAGGGCCTGCACCCACCTCAGAGCAGCACGAGGGGCTCCCAGGCCTCGGGGCTGCTGGTGTCCTGCAGATGACAGAGGGCCAGCAGGCGTTAGCATTCGGAGACCTGCACTGACACGGGCAATTCTACTGTATTTTCCAACATTGACAATAATTCCTTAACATCAAATACGGAGGAGCTCCCTGTGGCCTAGTGGTTAAGGATCCAGTTTGTCTCACAGATGCAGCACAGGTTCGATCCCAGGCCCGGGAACTTCTGCATGCGGGGGGGACCAAAAAACCCTAATAATTCCTCAAAACGTGTCCCTTCCTAATCATTTTGCCGCATCTTTCATTGTGTCTGGGCCCTGGTGCATCAGCGCAGCAGAGCCCCCGCCCCGCCCCGCCCCCCCACCACGAGGGTGGCAGACCAGCAGGGGGGCGTCCTGGCTGCTGATCCGACAGGCGAGCCCCTCCTGGGGGCAGGGTTCAGCGGTGCAGAGGTGGGCACACGGCGTCTCGGCATCTCGGTGACAGAGGCTTTCGGCAGACGCAGGGCAGTGACCGGAGGCCGGGATTGGGCTCCACACCCACATGCGGCCCCTCCGGCTGCTGTGACAGGGCCCCAGACAGGCTGCCTCAGAGGACGGGAGGCCGAGGTCAAGGTCCAGACCAGCGGGTTGTTTTCTGGGAGGCCCCTCTTGACTCCCAGGTGATACCTTTGGCTGTGTCCTCGCATGACAGAGAGAGGTCTGTCCCTTCTTGTAAGGGGGCTCACCCCATCATGGGGATCTCAGCCACCACTAATGCCCCCAAACCCCAAGTTCAAATGCCGCCACACTGTGGGTCAACATGTGAATTTAGGGGGACACACTTCGGCCCATGATGTTTTAGAGGAACTTGCTAGAAACGCAGAAGCAAAGGAAAGCAGATCTGGCAAACAGTGGGGCGGTGGGGGCGGCAGCTGAAAGACGCTGTGGACGAGGGCATCTCCCCTGCTTCCAGGGGCCTGCGGGGCGCCCATCCAGGTCTCCAGGCCCGAGGTGAAGAAGGACACAGGTGCCACAGCCCTGGCATTTGTCTCCACAGGCCGCGGTGCTGGCGGCGGGGGTAGGAGCACAATGGGGCGCGGGCCCAGGCGCGGCTCGGCACCAGCTGCCTCCACGCGGGCGCGAGAGGGTCGCTGGCTGAGGCGTTCTGCGTGTTCGGGTGGGAAAGCCCTCTGGCCGGGGCCTTACTCCGCCCCTCGAAGGCCATGTGTTAGGGAGGGTCCTGGGGGCAGCCGCTCGGTGCCCACCCCCGGGGAGGGAGCTCCTCTGCCACCGGGGCTTGGGTGACGCGGGGCCCAGAGGCCCAGGGAGGCACAAGTTTTGTCTGGCCCTTTCGCCGCTTCCTGGCCTGCCGAGCTCTGCTTGGCCCTAAGGATCTGTCGGGGGGTCACCCAGGTGCTGGGGTCGGAATTCTGCTGGGGCCTGTCCGGGGCCTGGGGTTGGGGTGAGGCGCCCACCTGAGGCGCCTCCATGCTGGGGGCGATCTGTGATCTGCCGGAAAGTGGGGGGCCAGCAGGGGGGCAGCCTGCCCCTGGGAGTGGGTGGCTGAGAGACGTCCCCAACCTCCAGGACCCACCAGGTGGCGGTGCCCTCACGCTGAGTGGGCGGTGAGGGGGCAGAGGCCACGCTGGGTGGGCAGCAGGTGGGCACAGCCTGGCCCCACCTCCTTGGGCTGAACTTGGCCCTCTGGCCTCTTCCAAGGCAGTGACGGGAGGAGGTGTGGACGGCTGAGCCACCCCCAGGGTGATCCATCAGACAGGGGCACCCGCTGGCCTTGACCCTAAGCCTCATGGATGGAGAGGGTAGCGAAGGGGAGCCTGTTGCCAGCAGCAGAGGACAGAGAGCAGGTGTGGGGGAGGGGTGACACCTTCGGCAGGGGTCCCCGAGCCCGGGGGCTGCCCATCTCGGGTGTCCTGCCGGGTGGCCCCCGGGCTCAGGGGCAGGACAGAACCCAGGTGCTGAGCGCTTCGGGACAGAGGACCTGCTGGCCCACCAGCCAGCACCTGCTCAGCCCAGGACCTGCAGGCACCTCTGGCACCGGGGCTGCAGCCTGACACGCACACACCCCTGCTGTCCCCCGGCCAGGTCTGTGCAGGGCCCATGTGCCCTCCATGAGCCCAGGTCCTCTCTGGCCTGTGTGGACCAGCCCCTCCTTCAGGGCGTGTGTGAAGGAAGCCCCAGCTGAGTGTGAACTGTCTGGAAACCACACGAGCCCTGGGGCGCCGGGGCTGGGTCTGCAAAGGTCAGAGGGCACCAGGCTTTCTTTTCTGCGTCAAGGTATCTCGTCCTCCTGTAGGTTCAAGTCCAACCCCAGGCAGACCTTGGCCTTCCCACCCTCAAAGCAGAAGGAGTGGGGGTCTGAGAAGGACGGGGTTTCCCGGGCACCTGCGGGGGCAGGGAGGGAGTCCAGTTACGGCTGGAGGTTCCCACGGCTGCTAGGAAGGAGGGGTTCTGGACACAGGTGACAGGAGGAGTGAGAGCTGGGGTTCAGAGCCACCCCCTCGGTTTGCGCAGACGTGCTCGTTATTTTCGGCTGAGGGCAATGGGCCTGATCACTGCACAGCGATGCAGCTCTAAGGGTTTTCTTCATAACATGCTTTTCTGATTTTCCAAGTATGCTTTAGTGACCAGGATTCACTGTTACAGCCAGAAAAATATGTTGTCTTTGGCTGCTGGCCGCGACTTTGAAATCTCAGAACAATGCAGAGTGTTTCAAAATACCATATTTGCGCGGAGGAGGCCTCCCGAGCTCAGGAAGGGGAGACAGAGGGACTCCGTCAGGAAACTTCAGCATCTCCAGAGGCGGCAAAAGGCCATCCCTGTCGGGGCCAGCCCCTGTCTGCTGGGGCGGCCCAGGACCCGGACCTCTCCCTGGGCCGCCCCAGCAGACAGGGGGCCGCAGGCTGGGGACCTCGGGCCACCCCTGGGCAGGTGAGCCCTGGGCCCCAGCTCAATCTTCATGCTCCCCTGTTGCACCTGCGGTCAACGGCCTCCAGACACCTTGGGGGCCACGGCTTCAGAAGCCTAGGACACGGGACATGACAGCTGTCCCCACCCTGTGGACACCTGACTGGCAGGTCCGCACCCGTGGTTAATCGCTTATTACAGGCGAGAGGAAAGCCGTCCATGGGTCGTGGGCTTGGTGAGGGGGCGGGGGCCGGGCTGCTGCCTTGAGACCAGGGGTGGAGGTGGGTGAGGACCCTCTCCCACGGCTGCTCGGCGGGAGGGTTCAGGGAGGAGCCGCCTTCCGGGGCCCCCACTGTGCTGCTGCCTGTGCCCCCCTCCCCCCCACTGAATCCTCCCAACCGTGGGAACTTCGACAGGAAGGGATGTGGCCGTCGCCCCGCCCCCAGCAGTGACCCGAACCACAGGCCACCTCCCTCTACCCCCGCAGGCCTCCCCTCCTCCATGGGCTCTGCCCCGCCCCTGACCCTCTCCAGGAGAGAGGCCCCTGCCCACCTCCTGGACGCCCTCCCCACCCTAGCTGGACGGTGGGCAGGCAGGCAGAGGCCTGCCCCCTGGGTGCCCTGAGGGCCCCCTCCCCCAGCTGCTCTCTCTGGAGCTTGGACTGGGGCAGGCCTCAAGCCCTGGAGGCCCAGGGCACGGGGCTACTCCAGAGGCCTTGGTAACCCAGGGCTGGGCTTCGCCCTGTGCCCACTGCCACTCACGGCCTGTCCTTAGGTCCTCAGCGCTCACAGCAGCCTCAGGTCCCGGCTCTGGGACAGGGGCCCCAGTGCAGGCCTTCCCTGCCGGCTCAGGAGTTCCAGTCCCTATCCCCCCGCCCCCCAGGCCTCAGTTGGCCCTTCCCAGGGACCTGTGCCATCTGGGGGAGCATCCGCCTCTCCAAGGGCCAGGGAGCCTGTGCCAGGTGTCCACTGCAGTGTGGCAGCATGGCCTCCCTGCCAGAATGGCCCACGTGAGCTCCTTGCTGGCCAGCGTGGGGCACCATGTCTGGCACATCGGGGGCTTGCGGGGTTTGCCCTGTGGCTGAAGGGCTCTGTCACTCCTCCTTCAGCAAACCCAGGACACTCGCCCAGGCAGGCCCCCTGCATATCCGCGGGATGAGGGGCCAAGGGCAGCCACATCCTGGCGCCATCCCTGCAGTCGTCCCCCAGGCCTGGGCCACCTCCAGCCTCGCACAGCAGTCTCTGCCTTCTAAGACTCGGCTACAATTGAGCCCAGTCTAGTGGAGCCGGCTGCCCCCAGGGTCCCCGTAAGGGCCACTGCCTCCTGGCCAGCTCCTGCGCTGCCAACTGTCTCCCTGGGCAGAGGCTGCATTGCATCGGGCTCCAGCCAAGTCGGCGGCCCTGTTCCAGCTCAGATCCTGGGGCTGGGGGCCCCCAGGGACAAGGCTCTCCCCGTAACACGGCCGGATGCAGACCTGGCAAGTCTGCTTCCGGGCATCGAGGCCAAGAGAATGATCAGAGACGCAGGATTTAGCTCAATGGTGAAAACACACAAACTTCAAAACCCAGGGAAACAGCTCGGGTTCCTGCCTGGCCCGGCCCTCAGCCCGTCCTCCCTCCTCTGTGGTTGGACAGACGCACACCCAGACATCGACCACGGAGGATTACTCTTTCGTGCAAATTCTTCAGATTTTCCCTATACTTTGCCGAGTTGCTCAGAAGAACACGTATTGGTTTTGCGACGAGGTTCCTGGGCCCAGCAGGGCGGCTGCAGAACCTGGGGCGGCAAGAGGCCATCAGAACTCGGGGGTGAGGACGCCCGCACGTGCCTTTCCTGGGGCTGCAGTCACCCCAGACCGAGGTGGGGCTGGGGGCTTTAGAAGGTGTCATCGGGGCCCTTTCTTCTGGAAGCACCGGCATCCCGGGTTTGCGCCCCGCCCCCCCCCCCCCCCCCCCCCGCAGCAAGCAGCGCAGCACCTCCCCACTCAGCTCTTCTCGAGGCTCCCGCGCACCCCTGGCTCTGCTTTCTCCCTGTTAGGACCGCCACGATGACCCTGGGCCCCCTGGGCAATCCCGGGTGAGCTCCCCACCTTCAGACCCTCGGTTCAGTCACGTCTGCCCATCCCTGTGGCCGCAGAGAAGCGGCGAATTGCGGGTCTCTGGGGGTTGGTTGTCGGGAACACACGGCTCACTGGAAGGAGGCCCAGCAGGGCAGGAAGCACCCGCTTGACCGGGAAAAGACCCCCGCCCCCAGCCTGGCAAACACAACCGATGGAGCAGCCCCCCCACCCCCAGGGGGCGGGACGGCTGCAATAAGGCTGGTGTCTGGGCGTGGGGGAGGGCAGAAAGGAATTGTGTCTCTGGCTGGGGAACATGGACCCGGCAAACGTGATGGAAACGGCACCGCCCATCGGCTCACAAGCTCGTGGCCTGTGCAAGACGTGCGGGGGAGGCCCCTCCTACTGTCCTTCCAGGAGACTGGGGGGGAGCACGCACAGGGGCACGGACAGACGGACAGCATGTGGACACAGGGCCCCCCACTGTCCTTCCGGGAAATGGGGTGGGGGCAGGGAAGGGGGTGCAGCGGGGAATGGGGGCGGGGAGCAGAGGAACCACGTGCAGGAGGATGGACAGACAGACGACACAAAAAGACACAGGCACCCAGACCACACACACTGGGGAAACCTTCCCCCAAATTGAGAAATGTAGGTTTTCAGGTCAGAAGGGGCAACAAAATTTTGACTGGACGTTTCACTCGTTTTTGTTTTGCTTTTTAGCACCGCACCCGTGGCGTATGGAGGTTTCCAGGCTCGGGGCCCAATCAGAACTTTTGCCGCCAGCCTGCAGCACAGCTCATGGGAGTGCCGGGTCCTTAACCCACTGAGCGAGGCCAGGGATCAAACCTACAACCTCATGGTTCCTAGTTGGATTCGTTTCAGCTGTGCCACGATGGGAACTCCATGACGGGACGTTTCATAGCAGCATTTCAGAACCCAAAAGATAAAGAGAAATCCTAAGAATGGAGAGGGGTGCCGTGGATTGGATGGTGTCCCCCCAAGTGTGTGGAAGTCCTAAACCTGACACCTGTTCATCCTAAACATGACTTTATTTGCAAATAGGACTTTGCAAATGTGATTGAGTTAGGACGAGGTCAGACTGGAGTCCTAAGTCCAGTGACAGTGTCCTTATCAGAAGAGGGGACACGGAGGGGCCATGCGATGAAGGGACATGGAGGATGGAGGGACTGTGAAACGAGGGCATGCGGGGGGACCGTGAAACGAGGAGACCCAGGAGGGCTGTGTGAGAGGTGGGCGACAGTGGAGTGAGGCAGCTGCCAGCCGAGCCAGCCGGAGCGCATATAGACAGGTCCGCCCCTGCAGTGTCAGCGGCCACACCTCCCACACCCGAACTCTAAACAGATGCCTGCTGTGCTGAGCCAGCGCAGAGGTTGTGGTTCTCTGGGTGGCAGCCGCATGCAAGGAGCGAAGGATCAAAGGAAGGGACGGAGGAGGGGAGGGAAGGTCCCAGGGGGAAGCCAGGTGGATGCTGCGCCTCGAGTATGAGGACTGCGGACGATGCACCCGTCTCTCCAGCCCGAGATGGAGTCAAAGGCATCTTCAAACACAGGGACTCGGGAGGCTGCCGCCCGAGTCTGCTCAGAAAGAAAACAGATGCAAGGGCACAGTTCACGGCCACGGAGACATCGGGACACCCATAAAGTCCGCACGAGTGTCGGCTGTGAAGTGAGAAGCACAGGTCACTGCGGCACCTGGGTGAAAACAGTTTATCGGCCGTGTCCCCCTCACCCAGTCCCTCCAGAATGACAATGAAGGGATCTTCAAAGCAGATAGAACCCACGAGAACAAGGAGAACTGGACATGAGAACAGCGGATGAAGGGTGGACCCGGGAGGGGAGGGTGGTGCCTGTCAGCGGCGGCCCAGCCGGGTCATGCTTGGTAACAAAAAGCCCTGCAATCGGAGCGGCTCCTGGCAGCCAGGGTTTCTCTCTCAGGCAGTCATGGAGTCTCCCCAGTTCCCCGAGGCTCCGCCACACTGCCCACATGTGGCTTCATGCCAGGAGCCGGGTGGTGGGGGAGCAGAGCTGTCCTGGGGTGCAAGGCGGCACAGATGCACTGGCCTTCAAGCCTCTGCTCCCATGCGGCCCTCGCCACCCTGCTCACGCATCGAGGCAAGTCAGGTGGCCTGGCCAGTTGTCTGGGGACCATCCCGGGAACGTGGATGCTGTGACGATGACAAAACACCACATACTCGCTGCAGGGGCCGTGATGCACAGTGGGGCTGGGCTGCTGTGAGGGGCCTGACCTTCCCTGCCTCCTGCAGCCAGGCCCCCGGGACAAAATGAGCCCTGGGAACGTGAGGGACAGTGAGGCCTGGAGGAGGGGTAAAGGAGGTGCCACCTCCTGATCTGTGGGTTCTGGCCCCTTTCCTGCACTCTGCTCCAGGGTGCCACCGGCCAGCCCGGGAGCCCGTCCCACCCCGAGCAGATGACCTTAGGAACCTGCACAGGAAAAGGACCACCGTTCAGGGACGGCAAAAAAAGAGGCTCTGCTCAGACCCCGCAAGGAACGGCTGGGCCATCTTGTCCACACGGAAGGCCAGCCGGGAATGCCACCCCCACCCCAAAGGGAAGGACCAGGTCGTATAGGGTGCTGTGAAAACTGAGGACAGAGCGAGAAGCATGGGGGCGCCAGCCACCCCAAAGCCCCTTAAAGTCCCAAGCCTCAGGAAAGAGTCTGGAAAAGAACGGACAGGTGTGGGTGTGGCTGATCCTCCTTGCCGTCCCCTGAAGTGAAGGCTACACGGTGAACCACCTGTTGCCCAATACAATTTAAAAATCGCCATCCCCAGAGAGAAGAGAAACGTGTCCATTAAACAGAGACCAGAGTACTCCATTAGGGCCGCAATCGAGGCCGAGAAAGGCGTCGGAAGCCAATAGAACAGCCAGAAGGGAGAAGGAAGGCGCTCTCCTCACCCAGGTGGGCCCTGCGGGGGCGGCTGGAAGATGGGGCGGGGGGGGCCTCCGGGTGATCACGACAAACACCTCTGGGAACAGCGATGGGTAAGTATTTGCAGGCATAAAGATGTTGGCGCCTGGCACCCGGGTGCAGCCATCAGCTCCGGCGGGGGCGTGGCGGGAAGTGCAGCTTCTGGGCTCAGCGGGGAGGCCAGGCGCACCGCTGTGGTCAAGGTTGAGATGTGGGGCAGGCGGGAGAAGGAAGGAGGGAGGAAGGAGGGAAGGAGGAGGCCGCTGGAGAGGAAAGCGGGGCCGTCGTCTCCCAGCTCCGTCGAGAAAGAGCACAACTGCCTGCGTGTCTTTAACAGGATGGGCTGGCCCAACTGCATGGCCGTTGCCCCACGGAGGCCTGCGGAGCGCGGGGCTGTGGGATGAGGGGTATCTGCACCTGGGAGAGCTCCTGAAGCAAGTTAGCCCCGGGTTCGTGCATGCAGGTGTGCTGCTCCTGGGGGTGGGCCCTGAAGCGCCCTCACTGGGAAATTTGAACCGTGGGCATGATGACACACCCATCACAGAGAGCAGAAAGCTGCGCCAGTGGAATGAAGGATCTGGGAATGTGAGACAGAAAGAGAGAGGGTCCGGCAAGGAGTGTGGGGCTAGGGGCTTCTTCCTCAGCCACAGGACGTGGCCTTGGCCAGGAGGAACGCAGCAGCCCTGAGAGCAGAGTCACTTGGGGGCAGGGCTGGGAGGCAGACCGGGGACAGCTGCTTTCCATGGAAAATTCCCAAGAGGCGCTGGACTTTTTTTTTTGCTTTCTAGGGCCTCATCTGTGGCACATGGAAATTCCTGGGCTAGGGGGTTGAATTGGAGCTGCAGGTGCTGGACCACAATCGTTAACTCACTGGGCAAGGCCAGGGATCAAACCCACATCCTCATGGATACTAGTCGGATTCGTTTCTGCCGAGCCACTACCCAGCACTGAATTCTTTAAGTCATAGACATGCATAATTTTTATTAAAATAGATAAGAATGCACAAAAATTGCATAAAAGTGGAAATGACTGTGCCAGGTGCCAATACCTACGCCAAGTAATTGGGAGCGTGAGGGGTTGAGGTCAAGGGGGGATCTGGACACACGGACTCAGACCAGCTTCAGCATCGAGTTTAAAGTCCTGGAAAAGCTCAGGCCTCTTCAGCGGGAAAAGCTGGACCAACTGCCAGGCCTATTTGGAGAAGAAAAAAGAAATGAAAATCTTATGAGCGTTCACAGAAATGGATTTTGAAAAGCACACCGGTCAGGAGCAAAGCTGGGGTAGCCAGTTCAAAGAGGCCCGCAGAGGCGGGGCGGGAGCCGCGGGGACAGGAGCCGCGGGGCCCTAACGTCCAAGACACAGCATCGCCCTTGCGTGGGAAGCATGTGTCCCAGCCAGTGAGAAGAGGCAGCTCGGCCAAACGAGCAAACCGCGGCCGCAGACGTTGCGGCACGGAGCCCACCGGCAACCGGCAGACCCGCGAGTTCATATCACGTTCACGTGTCGCAGGTCATGATGAGCCCAGGCGGTGTCACGTTCACCTGTCAGGTGGACACCCAACACTCTCTCGTCTGTAAACTCGGGTGCCGCCAGGGCAGGAGGCGGGATGTGGCTGGTCCGGTGACACCGGGGACATGTGAGGGGGCTGAAGGCCGGCCGGGGACCCCTCCCCTGGCTGCGCTGCCCTCTGGTCATGTGGGCTCCCAGGTACTTTCGCAAAAACCCTCCTGGCCTGGGCTCTGATGCGCTGGGAAGGATGAGCTCCTGCTGAAAGTACCCGGGAGGGGCTGGTCCAAGGAGCGCTCTGGGAGAACGGGACTCAGCGCCCCAAAGCCTGGGTGTGGCCTCTGTCCCCCGAGCCCCATCTGGTCATCCCCTGCTACTGCCGTGTCAGCAGAGCAGGGGCCACCGACACCCCCCAGGCAGCTTTTGGGAGCGGGGCCCCCACCCCAGGGGCCCAGCCCCTGCCCACAGCTCTCCTGAAGGGGCAGCGAGGGGCACATGTGGGACCTCAACCTGGCCGGGAGCTGCATGGGAACTGGGGTCCCTGTGCACCCCTTAGTCCCTGAGGGGAGACCCCAGGAGCCAGCCCACGGCAGCCCTGGTGTCACCTCCGGGACTCCCTCAGGCGCTCTGATCTGCACTGGCCCCAACCTCCCCAAGGCCAACTAAGCCCACCGAGGCCACTGGAGCCCTTTTTGGACCGGCCTCTGGGGCTCTTCAAAGTCTGCAGGGATCAAGGGCGCCCTGCGCTTTGGTCTGGATCTTGTCTCCCCATGGCTTCAGCCACCAGCGGCCACGCGTGGAACCGCCCTGAAGACAGGCCAGTTCCCTCCCCTGTCTTTTCTGGAGGCTCCGACCTCCTTGCAGGAGGCTGAGCACATAAGCTCCAGTCCCGCCAGAGCCGCCAGGGTTGGTTTTTCTGCTGCTTATAACGCTCCCCCCCACCGCTCCCGCCCAAAGCAAATGATTCGAGGACCCACTGAGTGGCCAGACCGGGACGGAACAGGGAGCCTGAGAAGGAGGAGCAGAGGGGCCTGAGGCTGGACCGAGCAGGACCCATGGACAGCCTCGTATGCCGACCCCGACTGGCCTCGATGGTTTGGGCCTCTGGGAAGGCAGACCTGGGGGAGCGAGGGGCACGGGTGTCACCCTTCTTGCAGGCTCCGCCCTCCTGGGCCACCTCATCCTTGGCCACCCCGGGGGGGACCTGCTTTGCACAGCGGGAGTGGGAAGATTTTGGTGCAGGTGGAGGGAGAGGCGGGGCGGGCGGGGGCTCTGAGCAGAGCTGTGAAGATCCAGGGAGGAGGCAGGGCCAGTGCAAAGGCCCCCAGGCTCAGAGTGTTTGCCTACTCGGAGGATTTGCAGTGCGAGGTGTGGCCAGAGCCCCAAGAGCAGGCAGGGAGAGGAGTGGCGCTGGCTTCACTTGGAGGGTGACGCAGTGTGGGGGCCGTGCATGGATGTACTGGGTTGGTTTTGAAAGGACACTCCATCCCAGAGCACAGGGTGGGCTGGAGCAGGTGGGGTTGGTGGTGGCAGAAGTGACTCCCTCTGGAGAAAGGAGAGGCTGCGCTGAAGGTCTGCCCCGCCTGCGACTCCCCAGACACAGGAGCCTGGCGACTGCTCATTAACCGTGCAAGTGGCTCACAAGACGGTGGGAGGCCCGTTCAGGAGGCCAGCCTCCCACCAGACCCTTGCCGGGACATACAGCCCGGCCTGTGGCCCGGAGGCCTCAAGTGAGCCCTGCACGTCCAGCCCCACCATCCACACCCGTCCACTCTGGCTGTTTGGTCCCCGCCAGGGCCAGGCTGGGGAAGAGACCTGCATAAGCTCTGGAGGCGCCACAGACGGTGTTTGGGGGGCCCTGGGCATTTGGCCCGGAGGAGGGGACATGCCCTTTTGCGCCTGTCCCTCTGCGTGGCCATGTGCAGCCGTGTCTGAGGTAGGTATTGCCACACACTGTCTGAATCCTCGGTCCCTGGGTTACCTACCCCTCTGCCCCCTAAACTGTGACCCACACGACGGACTCAGCTGATCTTTCTGGAAACCAGGATCCTCCCCCTGGTCACCCAAAAGGGCCTCATGAGCCCCGCCTTCACCCACGATGTCTGGGGAACCGACAAGGCCCTGTACCCATCCAGAGCCAGGGATGTGACAACAGCTTTGCACCTTCCCACGCCCAGCCAAGCTGGTTGAGAGCACGTGATAGAAGCTGCTGGCCCCAGGGCATCCCCAGGAGCTCCCTGGGAAGACTGGATTTGTAGGGCGTAGACAGGGACCTTTAGGCAACTTCTGCAATCACTCAGGGACAGCCTGTCTCAGGGTGAAGCCATCATGAAGGAGCACAGACAGACGCCGGATGGAAAGAAAGACTCCTGGATCCAGCCATGCCTGAAACCAGTCGATGTCTCCCTGGACTTTTTAGTCACATACATCACCAGTCTCCCCAGGCTCAAGCCCGACTGGGCTGGGGTCAGCACCGAGGCTCCTCACCAACGACACAGGGACCAGTGGGGTCAAGAGCAGGGCAGGCAGAGAGCGAACCTTGCAGAGGCAGACAGTCAGGGCCCGGGGGACTGGGGGAAAGTCCACGCACACTCTGGGAACTGGGACAGGGACTCGGCCTCGCCGTGACTCCTGGGAAGTCCCTTTCCCGTTCTGAGCCTCCATACTTCCACTGACAAAATACAGAAAACCCAGGGTTCCCACTGTGGCGCGGGAGATTAAGAATCTGACTGCAGGATTTCCGGTCGTGGTGAGGCAGAAATGAATCTTACCAATATCCAGGAGGGTGCGGGTTTGATCCCTGGCCCCGCTCAGTGTGTTAAAGATCGGGCTGAGCTGTGGTGTACGTCAGAGACACAGCTCAGATCCTTTGTTGCTGTGGCTGTGGTGGAGGCTGGCAGCTGCAGATCCAATCTGACCCCTAGCCTGGGAATTTCCATATGCTGCAGGTGCGGCCCTAAAAAGCAAAAAAAAAAAAAAAAAAAAAAAAAAAGGAAAGAAAGAAAGAAAGAGAAAAAAGACTCCAACTGCAGCAGCTCTGGTCACTGCAGAGGCAAGGGTTCAATCCCCAGCCCAGTGCAGTGGGTTAAAGATCCCACGATGCCGCAGCTGTTGATTGGATTTGACCTCTGGCCAGGGAACTTCCGACTTTGATGTGTCTGATTGTCACTATCGCTCACTTCAAAATATTTTGCAACTTCCCTCCTGATTTACTATTTATTGTTTGAAAGTATGATGTTGGAGTCCTCAGTGTGGCTCAGTGAGTTAAGACCATGACTCGTACCCATGAGGATGCGGTTTTGACCCCTGGCCTTGCTGAGTGGGTTAAAGGATCCAGCGTTGCCATGAGCTGTGGTGCAGGCCGGCAGCTGCCGCTCCCGTTGGACCCCTAGCCTGGGAACTTCCATATGTCACAGGTGTGACCCTAAAAAAAAAAAGCAAAAACAACAAGAAGTGTGATGTTTAACTTCTCAGCATTTGGAGGCTTTCTGACAGTTTTCCTATTGTTGAGTTTTAGTTTACTTTAATTCAGAGAGGACATACTTGTATGATTTCAATCTTTTGAGATTTGTTGACTTTATGGTCCAGGATATGGCCTATTTTGATTAACATCCTACACGTACATGGAAAGAGCATGTACTCAACAACGATTGAGTGAAGTGTTGCGTACCCGTGAATGGGGGCGAGTTGGTTCATCCTGTAATTTGAACCGTGTGACGTGGGTTTAAGGAGACGGAAACAGAGCGGAGGGGTGAAAAAGGGTGCCCAACAGATGCTCACAGAGCCACTTGATTGATGACGTGGCCTCTTCTCCAACTCACCAGAAAAACGAGGGCGCTTTCAGACAACAGTCGCAGGGCTCCTGGACCTTCATCCACTTGGAAGAAACGAGCTCTGACCCTACAAAGCATTCACAAGAATCAACCTGCGATCCATCACAGAGCTAAATGGGAATGGGAAAGGAAAACATGGCAGGATGGTCTAACGAAAAAACACCAACCATAAGAAGGAAGACTGCAGTCGGACTTCATGGAGAAAACTGCAGCTCAACATAAGCAGCAGCAAACCCCAGAGTTGCAGGAGATAACCGCAGTGTCTTCAATACAAGGCAAGTCCGAGTATCCACCCACAGCAGCCAGCCCCGGGTCAGACCTGGAATACAGTACGCAGTCGATAAAGGAACCTCCGCGAATCAGTACGGTAATGGAGCCGCCTGTGAACCCAGGCGGCTGGCGCCAAAGCTGGGTGCTAATCACTGGGCCCGTGGCCCTTCTTGAGTGCATACCGGGAACTCGCTCGGCCGTCCTTAAGCCGGGAGGCGGCGGGGGAGCTCTGGCCGCGGCTCCGCCCCAGGATTGCCTTTCCCTTAGAAGGCAAAGCCCCAAGCCTCGCCTCTCGCCGGCGGAAAGTTGCGCTGGGCCGTCTGCGCTCCCCTCGCCCCCGACGACGCCGCCGGAGCCCCCGAGGCCCCGCGCACTCCGCGCTCCAGCCGGCTCAGGCGTGTACAGGGCGGGCGCCGGGGCGGGGCGCGCGTACTCGCCGGTTTGAATGGAAGGATCCAGATCGGCGGAGACGGCGGCCAGCACATCCTGAAGCCAGCACTCCTCCCCGGCCCCTGCGCCCGCGACATGCGGCGGGAGAGCTGAGCAGGGCGGGCCGCGCCATGGGAACGGCGAGGCGGGGGACAACCATCCAGGACGGCGAGGCGCAAAGGTGGGTGAGGTGGGTGGCTTGGGACGCGGGGGCGGCCTAGGGTTCCCGCTGCCGCCCGTTGGGAGCACGATGGGCTGCGCCCCCCACCCACTCCGCCGTCGCCTGCGCACTGGTCTTTCAGCGCGGGCGCTGCGGCCCCAGAGCGAATCGCCATTTCCCCGGGGTCCTTCCGAGCCCTGGCAGCCGCGGGGATCGTGTGATTGAGCTCGGATCTAGGAGAACGCGACCCCGTGCTTTTAAAGATTTGCGGCGCAAACAGGAACGCTTCCCCGCAGCTGGCCGCAGCCCTCCCCAGGGCCGCGCGCTGCCCGGCTCCCTGTGCGCCCCGGCCCGGCGCGCCGCTGCCCGCCCTCCTCGCGCGGCGGGCCTTCGCCTCCGCCCTCCGGACCGGAACGGGGCGGCGGGGCGGCGGGGCGGCGGGGCGGCGGGGCGGCGGGGCGGCGGGGCGGCGGGGCGGCGGGGCGGCGGGGCGGCGGGGCGGCGGGGCGGCGCGGCGGGCGCGTCTGAGCGCTGTGTGTCCGCAGGTGCGGCGCCCCCCGCCCGCGTCCCCGCCATGGAAGTGCTGAGGCGCTCCTCTGTCTTCGCCGCCGAGATCATGGACGCGTTTGACCGCTCGCCCACCGACAAGGAGCTGGTGGCCCAGGCCAAGGCCCTCGGCCGGGAGTTCGTGCACGCGCGGCTGCTGCGCGCCGGCCTCGCCTGGAACGCGCCCGAGCGCGCCGCGCCCGCCCCCGGCGGCCGTCTGGCCGAGGTGTGCGCGGTGCTGCTGCGTCTGGGTGAGTGCGGGGGCGGGGGACCTCAGGCCGCCCCTTCCGAGCTGGTTGGCGGGGCAGGGCCAGCTGCGCCTCGGGGTGCAGCAGGCCCTCCACCGGCCCGCCCACCCGGTGACCGCGCCAGGCCCCGGCCCTGCCAGCCTCGGGGGCAGAGAAGGGCTGGCCCGGCTCCTGGAATAATCTAGAGCACAAGGCAGGTCTCCTCAGGCCCCCTCAGGCTGGCCTGCGCACCCGCCACAGACCTCCCCGAGTTGGCCTGCTCAGCCCAGGTTGCAGGCACCCTGGCGGTACAGGATAGAAAGCTCCGTGAAGAATCCTGTTTTGGTGGCCGAACTTCCACAGTGACCCTTGTACTCAGCGGGGCACAAAAATCCTTTGCCAGACCACGTGTCCTGATGTTTGTTTTGGAAAATAGGTCCTTACAGCAGCGACTGGCTGAAGGGCTGCCCTGCCTCGTCTTTTCTCTCGGTTTGGAGGAAATTTAGGAGAGCTGAACCCACCGGGCGGCTGGGGAGCCAAAATCCCACCTAGATGGCTGGTCGTGTAGACGAGGCGGGCCCTTGATTCTGGACTCACATGCAACCCAGTAACTGTCTCCATCTCCCCCAAGGACCCCGGGGAGGGAGGGACAGCCCAGCTGACTCAGCCAGTCCTCGCCACCCACCTCGGACCCTCGTGTGCGAGGCTTCCACGCCGGAAGTGTGCACCTGGGGGGGTGGCCTCCTGGATGGAGCCCTGACGGAGTGGCTCTCCAGGCGGACTGTGGGGCGAGACTGTCCCAGGACCCAGGTTGGGTGAAAGAGGGTGCTTGCCTCTTCTCAGGCCCGTACGGGTGTTTGCTTGTTCCTGTGTTGTGGGGACCTGGGAGCAGGGCTGTGTAGACCTGGCCTGCCCAGGAGTGTGTTGGGGAGACACACAGATGCCGTAGGGGCATTGCAAAGGGCCCCCAGGAGGGTGGTAACCTGCCCAGGCCTCGGGGGGGGTGGGGGGATCTCTAGTACTGAAAGCAAGTGGGGTTTGGGCTATCAGCCAAAGGTCTGGAGCCTGGACTCCCGTGAGTCAGCACCGGTCCAGCTGTGGGCACGTGGGGGGCGCGTTCTCGAGGGCCCTGGAGAATGTCGTCTCCTGGCCGCCTCTTCACAGCCCTTCCCCAGGGTCTGGCCTCGCTGGGGCTCCGTCGGGGCCAGGTGGCTAAGGGGGCCGGGAGGGAGAGGGCTGGACCCCCAGAGCATTCACCTCTTGTCCGCCGCGTCTGCCCTGCCCTCGCAGCTGCTCATTGTGAGCCTCTGTGTGGCCTGGTGCTGCCCCCTGGCCCCTTGTCAGCAGATGCCCAGCTCCTAGAGCAGTGGAAACAGGAAGAGGCCCTGGGGCGGTCCCGTGAGCAGCCTCTCGGGGCCAGTCCCCAGGAGACCTGGGCATCAGTGTGTGGGAACGGTCAGGCCAGCCCTGAGAAGTTCCGTGCCACCTCCCCAGCCTTGCCTCAGCCCTGCTCTGCTTCCAGATCTTGGTTAGTTAGATGGAGTGCAGCTGGCCCCAGGGGTGCCGCGGCGCCCGGATCCCTGGGACCTCCAGTCGGAAGCATTTCCCTGTTTGCTTTGGCAGAGCCCCGCTGGGCCAGGGGACCAGGGCTGAGCAGAATTCCTGCACGTGGCTGTGGGGGCACTGCAGCGAGCACGCGCACAGATGGGCTTTGCCAAGAGTGGCCGCCCCACCCGGACGCCCCTGCTTGGCACTGGGGGCCCAGGCTTGACCCTGGGCGGCGCCAGTGGCCCCAGGCTGTGGCTCCACTCCCCGGTTCACAGAATGGTTCTGGGGCCCGAATGGGGAGCCCCTCTGAGGCAGCCGCTGGGCTCCCTGCTTGTGTGGGATTGTTGGCACCTGTGTGGGGTTGCTGGCACGGGCCCTGCCCATGTGTTGGGCTCTGGCCGCCTGCCCATCAGACTGTCGCCCGCCCGCCCGGGCAGCTTGCTGTGGGCTGTGAGTCACCGATCAGGCATGGCTGGGGTTCCCGCCCCACCAGCCCAGCCGGCTCTGCCCGGAGCAGGATTGGGGGCGGCTGGCTTGTCAGAAGGGGCAGGCCCCAGAGGCAGATCAGGGGTGTCCACTGCAGCTTTCTGCTCTCGTCCCCAGGGGTGTGGGGGTGGTGTCAGTGGAGTGAGAGTGTGAGAGGCTCGGGGGTCAGGGATCAGGCTGGGTCCGTATGGGACAGGGCCCCAGCTGTGAGGGGACCACCTCTGACGCGCCCATGTGACCGCATAGCGGACGAGCTGGAGCTGATTCGGCCCAGTGTCTATCGCAACGTGGCCCGCCAGCTGAACCTCTCCCTGCAGTCCGAGACCGTGGTGACCGACGCCTTCCTCGCCGTGGCGGCCCAGATCTTCTCTGCAGGTAGGCCTGGGTACCACGCCCAGGTGCCCACAGCACCGGCACGCCCAGGGTCTGTGGGGCAGGGCGGGGGCTGCAGCACTGGTGGGCTCAGGGGGCGCTGCATGGCGTCCTCCGGCGGGACACACCAGCCTGGAAGTGGGACTTGATCAGTGACAGGTGGTGCCTCCCCAGTTGGGCAGCTGGCATAGGCCTCTCGAGCAGTTCTGGCCAGGCATTAGCCAGGGCCGCAGTGACCTGAAGTCCCGGCTGGGGTGCGTGGCCCTGGCAGCCAGTTGGTGCTGGCTCTGGGCTGGAGTCGGGCCGGGCTGTCCTGCACATTTTTTTTTCTTTTATCTTTTTTTCTTTTTAGGGCTGCACACGCGGCATGTGGAGGTTCCCAGGCTAGGAGTCTGATCGCAGCTGCAGCTGCTGACCTGCACCACAGCCACAGCCACGCCGGAACCGAGCTGCGTCTGCGACCTACGCCACAGCTCATGGCAACACTGGATCCTGAACCCACTGGGCAAGGCCAGGGATCAAACCCACAACCTCATGGTTCCTAGTGGGATTCTTTTCCGCTGCGTCAGGACAGGAACTCCCTGCACATGTCTTGCACGTGGTCCATGGGGTTTGGGCTTCTCGCAGTGTGGTACCAGGTGCCAAGTAGCCTGGGTGGGCACTGCTAGACTCTTGTGACATAAGAAGTCACACCGTCGCCATGCTGGAGGCTGTTGGTCAGAGGCAAGTCGCTGAACAGCCCCACGTCAGCTGAGGCTTATCCACCAGTGGGAGTCCCTGGAGTTCCCACTGTGGCTTAGCGGTAACAAACCCAACTAGTATCCACGAGGACTTGGGTTCAGTCCCTGGTCTCACTCAGTGGGGTGAGGATCTGGCGTTGCCGTGAGCTGTTAGAGGTCACAGATATGGCTCGGATCCTGTGCTGCTGTGGCTGTGGTATAGACGGGCAGCTGCAGCTCCAATTAGACCCTTAGCCTGGGAACTTTGATGTGCTGTGGGTGCGGCCGAAAAAGACAAACAGACAAGACTGGTGGAGCGGCTCACAGAGACGTCTTCGGGGAACAGTGACACACGGGTCTCGCCTGGCTGGCCCACGGTCACCTGAGAACTTCCTAGAGCCTTCATCTATGCCCTAGGAGAAGATCTGCCCCTGCCACCTCCCTGCCCCCGCCCTGTCCCCGTGCCCTCCCCTGGGGTTCAGCTCCTGCTGTCCTGTTCCGTCTGCACACCTGCCTCCAGGCTCCTCCAAGAATCCAGGACTCGTCCCCCCAAACCCTTCTTGTTCCCATATCCCCTCCTGGGGACCCTCCTGGGCTCCTGGTGGCCTACAGACCCCATCACCCCACCTGTGACCTTGTGACACCCTATGCTCTGCGTGTCCCCCTCACTCCTGTGTCCTGGTACGTAGCAGGTGCCCGGTGCTGCCGGCCGTCCGGAGGCCCAAAGCCTCAGCCACAGTGCGGTGCCTGTCCCATCCGCCCGTCCCACAGGTGCTTCCCCAGCACCGCCCCGCACTGCCCGGCCAGGGGTCTCTGTGACGAACGGGGGGGCTGGGCCTAGCCCCCAAGAGAGGGAGCTCGGGGACCCCAGAGCCAGAGAGTTCTGGGGCTTCGGGGAGGGGCCCCGGGCAGCAGGGTGTCTGCCCCGACCAGGACCAGCATGGGTCTTGGCACCCCCTTCTCCTTTCCTCAAACAGCAGAGCAGGGCCTGGGGGCTGGGGGTGGGGCTGAAGAGGCAGCAGGTCTGTGGAGAACCCCCCCACCCAAGAAGAAAGGAGGCATCGGGCCGAGGCCCCCAGCCTCTCCCCAGGGGGACCTCCCTGGGTTGTGGCCAGTGGGGCGGAGATGCAGGACCCAGCCCCTCAGGCCACACCGGTCAGCACTGACCTCCAGCGGGGACACCCGGGGGCAGGGGCACGGGCTCCCCTGGGGCGTCTGACTGTCCTGGCCTGGGCCTGGGGGTCCAGGGGTTCGGCAGCCCTTGGGGCGCTGGTGGGGGAGGCAGTGAGTGGGGCCCGGGAGACAGGCGGGTCGCGGCTGGCCTCCTGGTCCCTGGCCTGGCCTGAAGCTGGGCGCGTGGGTGGCCGCCCGCGTCTGTCTCCGGGCTGGCGCACTGGCGGCTGGTTTACGAGCCGAGGGCTGGCTTTAAAAGGAAGGGTCACTGCCGAGAAGGCAGCTCTGGACGGCTGCTGGTTGGGACTGAGCAGGGAGGGGGGCCGGGCCCCAGAATCAGGGTGTGTGGGCAGGGGACAGAGGGCGGAGGCTGGGACAAAGGCCTCAAGCCCGCCCGCCCAGCTTGCTCAGTGCAGGACAGGCCGGAGGTGCTGCGGTTTCTGGGCCGAGGCAGGGCCTGGGGCAGGGCTGGGGGCGGTGGGGAAGAGGCCTGTTGCCATGAATGGGCACAGGGCACGGGCGGCTTTTTTCACTTGTAGAGAGTTGAGTTTAAATCTCGTGATTTTCGTTGGAAACTGGAGCCGGACCCACTTCTGTGTTCAGGAATCTCTAGCTCACCCAGGTGCCCCCACCACCCGTGACAGCCTCCACACCCCACCTGCCCCCTGGCGCTTTGGGGTGCCCCCTGCCTCATGGGCTGTGTGACCTGCCCGTGGCTTCTTGAACTCTCTGGACCTCACAGTCACCCGAAAGGGGGCAGGAGCAGACTCCAGGGAGTGTAGGGTCGCGGTCCCACTGCCTTCTGCTACTGACCGGCTCTCAGACCTTCCCGTGACCAGCTGTGGCTGCCCCCACCCCTGCTTCTGGTCCCCCCAGGTCTCCCCTCCATGCCTTGTTGGTCCCAGGCTTCAGGGACCCGGGACCCTCTGCCACTAGTCCAGCTCCAGCCCTCAGGTGCCCGCTGGCCTGCCCTCTCTGCCCGCAGCCTCTCCTGGCAGCCGGGCCCTGCAGCTGGCCCCAGGCTGGACCTTCCTCCCCCTGCCTCCTGTCCGGCCCCTCCCTGCTTGGCTGTGGTGTGGGCAGCTCAAGGGCCACAGTGCAGGGCTCGGGGGTGGCCTCGTTTGAAGGGGGAGGCTGCTTTTGGCTGGAGAGGCTTCTCAGCTCCCTTCAGTGGAAAAACTGAAAGTTGGCAGGTATTTTCGCTTTTTTCTTCTTATTACAAGAGCAAAACATTTTACAACAGAAAGATCAGAAAATACACAAAGAACCCTTAGAAATCAGCACTAAAACTAAAAGACAGTGTCGTCTAAAAGCGAGCAAAGGATCTGACTAGACCTCTGCTCGAGGAAGACGCGAGAATGGCCAGTGCGATGCGGAAAGTTGCTCAGCCCATCAGTCGTCAGGGGAGACTCACTCCCTCGAACCGCAGCGGGGTCCCACCTCGCGCCCCGGGCGGCGGGAGCCAAGCCGTGGGTGTGAAGAGCATCCGCACCAGCCTCTCGGAGGGTTCGGCTGGCGAGTCGCGGCAGGACCCGGCAGTTGGCTCCTCGGGACTAACCCGGGAGAAGGGAAGGCCTGCGCTCCGGCGTTCGGAGCCGCGCAGCCGTCGCAGCCGACCCGGCCCACGACCCGGATGTGCGAATCCCGATGGGGGTCCCGCCGCGCGTGGTCCATCCACTCGGAGGAATGTCATTCAGCCAGAGGAGGGAACGAGGTGCCGCCGGGCGCCACGCGGGGCAGGGGGAGCCCTGGAAGTGTTTTGCCAGGAGAAAGCGCAGACACAGAGTGGCCCTTCCTGTGTGGCTGAGCCCTCCGGTGCTGTGTCCAGAGCAGGTAAATCCCTGGTGACGAGGTGGGCCAGAGGTTGGGGGCAGCGTGACCCGGGCTGTGAAAACCAAGCTGGCTGTAGGACAGGGTCAGCTTGCTGAAAACCCCGGCTCTCGCTGGAAACAGTGGACTCGCGGTGGTGAAACTGTGTCTCCGTGAAACATGCAGAACACAGAGCCAAGGAAAAGAGGCGTTACCTGAGCCCCCGGCCCGCCCCCGAGACCACCCTGCTGGCACCTTCCAGACCAGTGCTCCACTCCAGCCAGAGCAGGGCTGTCGCACAGCTCACCTCTCCACGCGGGGCCACGGCGCCTGTTGGCTCCCTCCCATCTCATGGCAGGTCCTCAGGACCTCCTCATGCTCCTCGCGCCCCCAGCCCACGGTGCACCTGCCCCTGGTGGGCCTGGGGACCGGCTGGGTGGCAAGCCTGTGGGTGCCACGGGCACAGCCGTGAGCAGCACAGAGCCCACCCCCTGGGCCAATGCCCCACGGCGGCTGGAAGAGGGGAGCGTGGCGTGAGGGCCCGTCACCGGGACCCGCCTCCCTCACGCCTGAAGGGCACTTGGCGGGACCTGGGGCAGCGCCCTGGGTGCAGGAGCAGCGAGGCCGGGGGCCGGCTCGGGGGCCTCAGACTTGGATTTATTTTGAAAGAGAAGGGAACTGACAGTAATAGGAGCGTTCTAAGTAGGGGAAGGACACGGCCTGAACGTCGGGGGGGGGGGAATGTGTTAAATTTTCTTTCATTGAGGGGAGGTTCAGATACAGTGAAGTGTGCAATTTGGCGGCATTTAGCACGTCTGCAACATCGTGCAGCTACCGCCTCTCTGGGTTTTTGTCACTGAGGAGAACACCCATGCCCGTTAAGCTGTCCCCAGCCCCGGGCGACCCCAGGTCTGCTTGCTGTCTCCGTGGATCTGGCAGCTCTGGACGCTCACGTGAACGGGCTCGGACGATACGTGCGGTCTGCGGAGGCGGCTGCTGTTACTGAGTGTGAGGTTCCGAGGTCCAGTGGCCTGTCGGTGCTCCACCCTCTCTGGGGCCAGGCTCCGCTGTAGGATCGACCACAATTGCTTTTCCAGTCACCGTGGGTTGATTTTGTCACGGCTGAATCCTCATGGCAGGTGTCGATTCGCACTGACTCGGGCTGCTGTAACCCGCGGCTCTGGCTGCGGTGTGCACGTGGGTTGAAGGGCACTTGTGGTCTGTGTGCACAGCGTCTACAGGCACCGCCCTTCAAGGACTGTCGCTGGGCCCGTGTGCTTTGTGTTGCCAGGGTCCCTGCACCTGTCTTTGCCATGCAGTTAGGAGGCTGCAGGCTTACCTGGATCCTCGCGTTGCCACTTTGAGGTTTTTGTAGGGTTTTTTTTGTCTTCTTAGGGCTGCGCCTGTGGCATATGGAGGTTCCCAGGCTACGGGTCAAATCAGAGCTGTAGCCCCTGGCCTGCGCCACAGCCACAGTGACGTGGGATCCTTCACCCACTGGGTGAGGCCGGGGATTGAACCTGCGTCCTCAAGGATACTAGTCAGATTCGTTTCCACTGAGCCAGGACGGGAACTCCGCCACTTTGAGTTTTGAACCTGATAGACTCCATATCTCGTTTGAATGAACACTTCTTTGACGACAAATGAGGATAAGCATTTTCATCTGTCTGGTGTGGTAGTTTGCATATTTTTCTTTGTGAATCGGCTGTTCATATTCTGTGCTCGTGTTTCTTTTTGAAGGTTTCCCTTTTTTTCTCATTGGTTTATAAAATCTCTTTGCATGTGAAGGAAGCTTACACAAGTCACAGGTGTGCTTCCCCGCATGTCGCCGTCTGTCTCTTCTCCCAGGTGAGCTCCGACTCGGTTCTACCTTCGGTAGCTTAGGGGCTCAGGAGGGATGTTCCTCCCAGGGCTTTAGCGTCTTTATTGGGAAACGTCCGGTTGTCCTCTCGGCTGTGCAGGGGACAGACAAGCCAGGTGTGGGTGCGTCTCCTAGCTGCTTCCTGTTCCTCGCATCTGATGCCCAGTCAGCGCCCTCGACCCTCTCAGCCCCCTCCGCCCGACTGCCTTTCTGTTCCATCGTGTCCTCCAGCGGATGGTGGGCTGGGCAGGGTCATCACGAGGCTCTGGCACAGGTGTGCAGGTGCACAGGTGTGCAGGGGTGGAATCTCCGCCCAAGAACTAGCCGTGAGGGTGGGCAGGACTGACCCGCAGCCAGTGGTGGCCGGGACATGCACAGGCAGTCAGCTGACTGAGCACCGTGGGTCGTGGCTGCCCTTGCGTGCAGACCCCAGCCATCAGCGGGGTGGCAGGGCCATGGCCCAGAAAGGCACAGCCCTGTCATGTGACCCTGCGGGCTGGGCTCTGCTGACCAGCATCCGTCTCTCTCCCCGCAGGCATCACGTGGGGGAAGGTGGTGTCCCTGTACTCAGTGGCTGCGGGGCTGGCAGTGGACTGCGTGCGGCAGGCCCAGCCCGCCATGGTCCATGCCCTTGTCGACTGCCTCGGGGAGTTTGTGCGCAAGACCCTGGCGACCTGGCTGCGGAGGCGCGGCGGATGGGTGAGGGGTGTGGGATGCAGGGGGGCCTGGCAGGGGCAATGGCTGGGTGCCTGCTGTGTGGGAGTCAGAGGAGGGGACCCAGGATCGGGGGGCGAGCCGGGCTGCCGGGTCCAGGACTCCACTGCTGGCCTGTCCCTGGCACCTCCTGAGCCAGAGACAAACCCGCTGCCCCCTCATGGGGTTGGGCGTCAGTCATGCTCTTCCACTGTCCCCGTGTCCCCAGCCTCCTGCCCGGCCACCTGCAGCAGAGCTGGCTCCTCCTCTGAAGTGGGTGGTGGGCGGAAGTGTGGGACGCACGCTGGCTGAGGGGACAGAGTGCAGCCCAATGCCAAGGGTGGGGCCCTGGGCGGAGGGCGGGGGCAGGGTCTGGGTCTCCTCTGGAGGTGGCGCTGGGCGTGGAGGTGGCGCTTCTGGGATGACTCACGCCTCGGGCATCCCTCCGGCCCTGCGGCCTTCCTGCCCCGGAGCCCGGCGGGGGCTGGTCCCCACGTGGCCGAAGGTCAGGCCGCAGGGTCCCGCCGCACGTGTTAGCAGGACTAGAAAGAAACAAGGAAGTAAGGAGGGCCGCTTGGGCTTCTGGAAAGCTCCCCTTCTGCTCCTGCTCCAAGGGACCTGTCCTTTCCTGGCGCCCGCACAAGGACGCTGGGGTGTTTGTAGCTGCCCTGGCGGCCGGGAGCGGGGCCAGCGGGCTTCCCTCCTGCCTCAGTGTCCTGCCCGTGGCCCCTGGCGCCTCCCCCCTCCGTGAGCCGGGAACTGGGCCTCCTGCTGGGCCACAACCTTCCCTAAGGGCTGACCCGCGATCAGGGCGCCGGGGCCACCACTTCTCAGCCTCACACTGACTGTCCCCCTCCCCCCCGCCGCAGACGGACCTTCTCAAGTGCGTGGTCAGTGCCGACCCCGGCCGCCGCTCCCACTGGCTCGTGGCCGCGTTCTGCAGCTTCGGCCGCTTCCTGAAGGCTGCCTTCTTCCTGCTGCTGCCAGAGAGATGAGCCGCGGGCCCCAAACCAGCAGCTGCCCCTCGGAGCCCCGGGTCCAAGCTGGACGCCCTGCCCCGAGCCCCTCCTCCCCAGACCCAGGCCCTCTGGACGGGGAGCGGGGGGCTTCCCTGGGCCTGGAGCTGGACTTCGGTGCCGACAGGTCCCCCACTGCCCCCTCCCCTGGAACCCTTGCCTGCACACTGCTCTTTAGAGCAGTGTGTCAAGGTCGCCTCCCAGGCCCCAGAGGAATGGCGCAGGGCCCCAGCTGTCACCTGACACCGGCGCCTGTCTGTTAGGAAAGCCACCTCAGGGCACGCGGTGGCCTGGGACCTTGTGGGCAGGGGCCCGGATGTCTGGCCTGAAGGTGACTCTGGCTTGGCCAAGGCCAAGTAGCTGTGGGGTCGGTCTTAGCGACCGTGCAGAGCATGAGGCCAGGCGGTTGCCAAATCCACCATGGAGGGCGCGTGTGCCCCGTGCACGGCGGGGCCCTGCGGCGGCAGGGACCTTAGAACAGAAAGCCCGTGACCGAGAAGCACAGTGTGTGTGTTCGATCCCAATAAAGTTCCGTGGCGATGGAGGGTGGACCCCAGCTGCTTCCCTGTGCCTGTCCTGCGACCACCAGGGCGTGGGCAGAGGGCGGGCGGGCCAGCATGGGCACACGGAGCACAGACGAACCCGGCACTTCCCTGACGCGGGCAGCCTGGGCTCCCCTGTCCCAGGACAGCACGCCCGCACAACCTCATGGACACTCCCACATGCACACACGTGTGCCCACACACATGCACGCGCACACCTGTGTACACAGCCACACGCGCATGCACACACATACCCACGTGTACGCACCAGTGCACACCAGCAGCCCTTCCCTCCACACTGCCCCCATGTGCCCCTGGCAGAGCCACCCCTGCTTTCTGAAGCAGGGACAGTCCCCTTGGGGCCCCCCTGCCTCCAGCAGGCCACAGGCGCAGGGCTGGGGGGGTGGCCTCTCTCAGCCCCGCTTCCCTTTGTGTGTGATGCAGGTAGGGCCTTCCCGCCCAGCCTGGTGACGCGACCGAAGCTGAGGCTTTCCACGCACAAGGTGTAGTCCCCACCCCCGTCCCTCAGCTCCGGGGCCTGGTGCCCCCAGAGGCCACAGGCCTCAGCTTCCTCCCCCGCCTGCTCTGTCACATCCTGCCCAGGGCCCCACGGGACTGGACCCCAGGGCGCTCCTGGTGGGAAGGAAGGAAGCCAGCAGAGGGGGCGGGGGAGGAGGGGTGGTGGCGCTGGCCTGGTTGCTGTCACTGGGGTCAGTCCCGCGGTACATTTCCAGCGTGGGAAAGTGATGTTGGGCCCCACCGAGGCTCCGAAAGGCAGCGGGGTTAGAGCAGCGGTCAGTCTCCGGGTCCGAGGTTCCGTGGAGGAGGGTTTCCAACGGCAACAAAAAGATGCCGTCCCGGGGATCAGCAAAGCAAGAGACGCGAAGTCTAGGGGTTCCCTGGTGGCGCAGCAGGTTAAAGATCTGGCGTTGTCACAGGCTTGGGTCGCTGCTGTGGCACAGGTTCGATCCCTGGCCCGGGACGTCCACATGCTGTGGGCCAAAAAAAACCACACAAGGCATTCGAAAACTTGTGCCAGGAGGACTGAAGGAGAAGAGGCCTCAAAGGCACCTGGGCTCGGACGGCCAGGAGACTCCACGTGGCATGAAGAAGACAGTTCTTGCCAAGTGCAGTTGATGCGATGCCTGGGAAGGTCCCAGAGTGTCTTCTTGCCTCTGGAGCTAGACGGGCTATTCTGGAGTTCGTGTGCGAGGGGAGAGAAGAGCAAAAACAGCTCGGGAAACCCTTAAAAAGAGAGGCAAGGAGGAGCCAGGTCCCGACCACTGCGTCCGTCATGGGCCCGCCAGGCGCCAGGCCGTGTGCAGCCAGGCGTGCGCAGGAACAGACCCAGTGCTGGAGCCCCAAGCCCGTGATGAGGTGGGAAGATGCGCGCTTGTTAGCAGACATTGTGACGACCGGCAAGCACTCGGAAGGAGGCTCAACGGCACCTGTCCGTCCCACTGAGCCGAGACAAGTTCCAAACGGGTCAAAGAGCCAAGTGCGAGAAATGAGACAGTCACAGAGAACAGAGCCCGTCACGTGCGCTGGAAGGTAACACGGGAAACAGAAGGTCTGTATACGTGGGACCGGGTCACTCTGCTGTGCAGCAGACATGGACGGAACATTGTACATCAACTCTAATAAAATTAAAATACAATTTTTTTTTGGTCTTTTGTCTTTTTAGGGCCGCTCCCGCAGCCTGTGGAGGGTCCCAGGCTAGGGGTCCAAGCTGCCAGCCTCCACCACAGCCACAGCAACGCAGGATCCGAGCCACATCTGGGACCTCCACCACAGCTCACGGCAACACCAGATCCTTGACCCACTGAGCGAGGCCAGGGATCGAACTCACATCCTCATGGATACTAGTCAGGTTTGTTAACCACTGAGTCATGACAGGAACTCAAAAAAATAAATAAATAAACAAACAGAAAAAAAGAAAAATGAAGCAAGTGCTAGAAACAATGGGTGAATTTCTCTGTAGCTGGGGAGGTGACAGACCCTTCATAAGCGTGATCTAAAATCCAGGAGCGCCAAAAAAAAAAAAAAAAAAGGAGTTCCCGTCGTGGCGCAGTGGTTAACGAATCCGACTAGGAACCATGAGGTTGCGGGTTCGGTCCCTGCCCTTGCTCAGTGGGTTAACGATCCAGCGTTGCCGTGAGCTGTGGTGTAGGTTGCAGACGCGGCTCAGATCCCGCGTTGCTGTGGCTCTGGCGTAGGCCGGTGGCTGCAGCTCCGATTGGACCCCTAGCCTGGGAACCTCCATATGCCACGGGAGCGGCCCAAGATATAGCTAAAAAGACAAAAAAAAAAAAAAAAAAAAAATCCAGGAGCAACGCGAGACAAAGCAGTTACTGGAAAAAATGTTCCGAACGTCACTCTCAAAAATATTTGCAGCTTGAGACAGGAAGCAGGGTGTTGGCTGTCGGAGGTGGGGTAGAGAATGGGGGGGACTGCCTGATGGGGACGGGGACGCATGGCGTTTCTTCCTGGGGTGACAGATGCACTGGAACCAGACAGAGGTGCTGCTTGCACAACATTCTGAATGTGCTAAATGCCCCTCTGTTCACGTTACCGTTCACTCTAGAATTGTGAACTTTATGTCCTAAGAGTGTTTCACCTCCATGAAGACTTAATTTAAAATTAGGACTATTGGGGGTAATATTTATAATTCAAAAGAGCTTAGCTTCAAAAGTCGAAAAGAAAGAGACAAAAAAGAGAAATGCAAACTCGGGGTTCCCGTCGTGGCTCAGTGGTTAACGAATCCGACGAGGAACCATGAGGTTGAGGGTTCGATCCCTGGCCTTGCTCAGCGGGTTAAGGATCTGGCGTTGCCCTGAGCTGTGGTGTAGGTTGCAGATGCAGCTTAGATCCCGCATTGCTGTGGCTCTGGTGTGGGCCAGCGGCTGCAGCTCTGATTAGATCCCCCTAGCCTGGGAACCTCCATATGCTGCGGGAAGCGGTCCTAGAAAAGGCAAAAAGACAAAAAAAAAAGAAGAAATGGAAACTCAAACTAGTCCGGGATCCCATTTCTCCCTGCTCAGGCTGGCTGAGATCCAAATGTGACAACAGACTCTCGCTGGGGGCGCTGGCGGGGATGGGGGGCTGCAGACTGGCCTGGTCCCCGGGGGGGAGGTGGCACAGCATGGACAGCATGGACAAGTCATAACACATTCACCCTCGGACTGGCAACTCCGCTTCTAGAAACCAGTCCCAGAGACACATGGGCAGAAGCCCCAAAGGACACGTACGTACCACTGCTCAGTGGGGCATCACCTGATAAGCACACGCCTGGGAACAGCGCGACGCCCGGCACTGGGGTGTCTGCTGAGCAAAGTCCAGCAGGGCTGCCTGGGCGGGGCACCTGCAGCTGTGCCACAGACCCACGTGGAGCAAAATTTACCTTGTTTACAGTTTTGACAACAGGGCCAGGTAAGCAAAGCCAACTCACGAGAACAATCTGAAGGAATTAAACAGATGAGGTGTGTGTCAAGTTGGTGGCATAAGCATCCGGAGACACCAGTTGTTCCAGCCACGGTGTATCTGAGATTTATGTCTTCAGAGAGGGGTGTAGAAACTAGAGGAAAATCAAACTTCCACCAGTGGTCTTACTGTTAATGGCAGTGTTATTGTTCTGAAATGATCACGTGTATCCTGTAGGGTAAAGCTGATCCCGACACAAGATTTTCACCTGGGGGTTCCTGCCGGGGCTCAGTGGATTAGGAACCTGACTGCTAACCATGAGGATGCGGGTCTGATCCCTGGCCTTGCTCAGCGGGTTAAGGATCCGGCGTTGCCGTGAACTGTGGTGCAGGTCGCAGATGCGGCTCAGATCTGGTGTGGCTGTGGCTGTGGTGCAGGCCGGCAGCTGCGGCTCCGATTCGACCCCTGGCCTGGGAACCTCCGTAATCTGCAGATGCAGCCCTAAAAGGATTAAAAAAAGATTTTCATTTTAGAAGAGGCAAAATCAGAGAATTGGAATTGGAATCATAAGGATGGATGCGCATTTTCCTTCCTAAAAGGTGTGTATATCCCGTGTAAGGAGTTAGGTCATCTCTGCAGTTTGAGGGCAAATAGTTCAGTGGAAGTAAGTGGGCAAATAAGTTATGAAGGGATTTTCCAATTCTCCCAGCCACGGGAAGCCCGTCTCCCTCCCTCCCCAACCAAAGGGAAGCAGGTGCCGGGCAGAGGCCATCAGGGGTTGAGCGCTCCTTTTGGTTGACTCGAGGGTCACTGGGTCCCTCCCCGCTGTCCAAGAACAAGGCTGGACTTCGCTGGATCCCATCAAACACACAGAGGCGCCGGGTGCCTTAGAGAAGCAGGAGGGGAGTGGAGGGTGTGTGGTGTAGGGGACAGCTGGGGACGGCCAGCACCGAGTCCTCAGGGCATGCTGGCGCCAATGGGACCAGAAAGGAGGGCGTTAAGCTTCGGCGCTGGCTTTCTGGCGTGAACTTATCTCAGAGGAGCCAAGCTAAGCCTCCCTGGGTGGAGGGACGTTCTTCCAAGCCGATCCCACCACTGGGCGTGCACATGAGGATCCTTAGAAGCTGCGCTGGTGGAGTTCCCGTCGTGGCGCAGTGGACATGAATCTAACATCCATGAGGACGCAGATTCGATCCCTCGCCTCGCTCAGTGGGTTAAGGATCCAGTGTTGCCGTGAGCTGTGGTGTAGGTCACAGATGTGGCTTGGATCCTGTGTTGCTGTGGCTGTGGTGTAGGCTGGCAGCTGCAGCTCCGATTCAACCCCTGGCCTGGGAACTTCCATATGCCCTGGATGTAGCCCTTAAAAAAAAAAAAAAAAAAGACACCACCAAAATACCCCACAAAAACCAACCAAACAAAAGCCTCATTGACAACTCTGATGGGAGGTGGTCCAGGCAGGGGTGACCCACGCGGGCCCACAGGAAGCTGAGAATACAGAGGGCCAGCAGCCACGTCTGACAAGTAACGTCAGCAGGAGCCACGTGAGGCAGACGGGGCAGTGCTGGACGTGAGCTCCCACCTCCAGACTTGGAAATGGGGCAGAGGAACAAGTCAGACACCTCGAAGAGCCCACACAGATCCTGAGCCTGGAGCCTCTAGCAGGTGAGCGGCAAGCGGGAAGAAGGCCAGATGACCTGGTCAGTTATCTTCTGCTCATCTCCAGTGACTGGGGGGTGGGGGGGACACAAAGGCCCCGCCCTCATGAGTGGAAGGAGGGCCTTCACGACGGACTCCAGAGAGCAAACACCCCTGCCACGCGAGGGTACGGAGGGAGCACGGCCTCACCACCTGGCCAACCAGCACCCTGACCTCAGGCGTCCGGCCCCCAGAACCGTGAGAAAGCGACGCCTGCGGTTCGTATGCCACCCAGTCTGTGTATTTTTGTGCTAGCAGCCTGAACTGGGCAGTAACAAATACCCGAAAATGTGGCAGCGTCTCCGGAACGCAGAGGTTGGGGCGCCCACTAGAAAAAGCCCGCAGTGCTGCGACCAGGTTGTTTGGGGTGCCTGCTGCGGGTGAAGCAGGCGGCGAGGGGGCCTGTCTTCCTAGAGGGACCTACAGGATCCTGAACAGAACGTGGGGAGGAAGAATGTGTTTGTCTCAAACGATAGAACAGCCAGTTCTTCCCCACAAAATGGGTTTATTCAGGAGCAGCAGAAAATTGCATTTCAGGACAGGCGGCCCTGGAAACTCTGTTATGGAGGAGAGGGAGGCCGGGAGAGGCTGCTGTAAACAAAACGCGCGTTGGAGGCCGCGGCGGCGGGGGGCGGGGGGAGGGGGTCTGAAGAATCGCGGCCTTTCATTGGCTGGGCTGCTGCCAGGCAGGGAGAAAGCCCTGCTCTTGCAGGTGGTAACCAGGGTGGCTCATCTCCTGCTTCTGTCCAGGCTGACATCCAGCGGGCCTCCCCACTCCACTTTGGCGACTTTCCCTTGACTAATTCCACGGGTGTAAGGCCATTCTGCTGAGATCGCGGAAGGGCCCCTGGCAAGGGCTGAGCTGAACTCTGCGCCCCAGCTCTCTGGAAGGCAGGACTTGGGAGCACTGAAACTGGTTATGTGGCTGGAAGTTTCCAAGCAAAATGAAGTGTGGAAGCGTGAGGGCTCTTGGGTACTTAGAGTGGGTGCACGAAGACTCAGACTTGTTCCCCAAAAACGAAGACCTTAAAAACTCAGGATTTTCACCCCGTCAATGCTCACAGTAATGAGAAAGCTTGTTTTAAGAGGGCATGAAAGCTGTGGCCACTCGGGTTAGTACTGAGCAGCCATGAGCTGGTTACCTGACAATGGGGAGATCAGTCAGAAGCCGCAGCTGCAGCAGCGGCCTGGGGCAACGCTGGGGCGCAGGTTTGATTCCTGGCCTGGGACATCCACATGCCATAGGCACGGCCGCAATACGTGAATAAAAAATAAACAGAAGCCACGACAATGGAGAAGCGACATCAAAGCCTTTCAGAGGTCGCAGAGGTGCCCCTTCCACCCCAGGCCCGGGGTGCAAGGCTCTGTTCCCCGCATTCATGGGCCACGGCAGAGGTGGCTGCCCCTCTGGAAGGCACAGCTGCAATCTCTGCAGGAGTTAGCATTCTGCGTCCTCAAGGTACCACCTCTGCTGAAGCCACAGGGCTCTGCTCCCATCCCCAGAACTTTTCCTTCATTTTAGGGCCGCACCTGTGGCACATGGACGTTTGGGGCTAGGAGTCCAATCGGAGCTGCAGCTGCTGGCCTTTGCCACAGCTCACGGCAGCGCTGGATCTCTGACCCACTGAGAGGCCAGGGATGGAACAGCATCCTCACGGATACTAGGTTGGGCTCCTTTCCACTGAGCCACAGCAGGAACTGCCCATCCCTGGGTTTTGAAGGATGGAGGCCCCTGGGGCCTCAGGCTCATGACCCAGGCAGACCCACACCCCGCAGGGTGGCCCAATGGGCAGGGCCCCTGGTGGGTGAGCTCAGCTTCGGGAGAGCTGTGGGCATGGACCCCAGTCCCAGAGCACTGCCATGGGGGCGGCACGTGACACTGGGGGGCAAGACCATCACCCAGTGGGCCCAGAGGGCAGGCGCTGCGCAGAGGTTTGTTCTCAGGGCTACGGCTCTGGACTCGTGCAGGACCTGTCGCTCCCGGTTTCCTGCTTCTTTCTCTTGGGAGGGGAGCGTCCACCCGTTCTTCCCCCACAGCCGTATCTGGGGGCGCTACTGCTAACCTGTCTGGTTTCACAGCTTCACAGCTGGGGGACCAGGCCTCAGGACTGCCCCCGAGCCTCTGCACACCCGACTCCCCGGGGCCGGCCCAGGTCCCCCCGCTGTGCTCCCCGGTACTGGAAACCACACCGCCCCCATGCTTTTGTCCCCAGGGTAGGTGACGAGTGGTGTGTGGCTGCAGCGGCTCCTGCAGGTGCTGTCCCTGCTCCTGAGCCTGTGCTCCTGGTGGGGCTTGAGATACCGTGCTGTGTGAAGAAAAAGGCTGTGTTTTCACACGCGTACTGAGGCATTTGTGATAAATGGCACCGTGTCTGGAACCTGCTGTAAAGGCTCCGGCAGGGAGTTCCTTAAGGATCTGACGTTGCTGTGTCACAGCTGTGGCTCAGAGTCCACCCCAGCCTAGGAACTTCCATACACAGGGGGTGTGGGAGCAGATGAGCCCACTGGTGGGGGACAGGCTGGCGGTAGCGAGCCAGGTGGGGGAGCGACTGTGCGTCTGGAAGCTTCCACCGCCGCCGACGGATGGAGGCGATGCTGCACGGCGATGACGACGCTGGCTCCTCCGAGCTCCCGCCCTGGTGCACACATGCGTGGGTCCTTGCACCCTCAGCTCTTAGAAAGAAAGGAAAGCTCCCTGCATTCCCTCCTGCCCTCTTTTTCTTCAGCTTGTTACAGACTCGACTCTGCAGAAGATTTATAAACATTTTAGATCTTGTCAAAACTGTGGGAGGAAAATGAGAGAGAAACAGTCGCCCTTTTAATTTTTAGGGAAAAGACTCTGGAGAGCAAACAGTCACCAGCAGATGAAAGAAACGTACAGTCTACACGAGTGATACTATTACAAGTTCTCAGCCATAAAAATAAAGGCCTTTTATTTGGTTTTTCTATATGCCATTACAGGAACACGTGGCCACACTCCTGAACCCACGGTGACCCTGGCCACACCCACACCTGCCACGGCATCTGCTGAGGAGCTCAAGTGTCACGACGCAGGCCAGGCCCCGCCCGGGACGAAGCTCTACCTGGGTCACGGGGTCACCTTCTTGTAGGTGACGTGCAGGTGCTGAGTCATGGGCTGGGTAGTGGTTGCCATGGAGACTGTCTGTTCGAGCTTGCCTTCGGAATTCAGCCTGAATTTTCGGGTAATCTGAGCAGAACAAACAAGCACAGAGCACCTTAATTTTATCCGCCAAAGATTCAGCAACCGCTGAGGTCCTGCCACAGGCCAGGCGCTCCCGCGGGGGCCACAGCACATCCGCTGGTCATCGGAGGCCTGCGAGCCGGGCAGCGTCCCTGCTGTGGGTGACAGACACGGCCCGAGGCTGCGAAGGGGTGTCCTGACCGCTCGCTTGTGCCCACACGCCCCAAGGTGAGCAGGCCATTGGTCTCATCATAGACACCCTCCGAACAGAGCTGGCTGCCACAGCTCAAAGGACGGCCCGTGTGTTCTCAAAACCTCAGGAGCAGCACTTCAGGAACCCCGAGCCTCTAGGACAGACGGTGGCAGCCGCTTCTAAGGAGGATGCAGACCTGCAGCCGCTGGGCCCCGAGGAGAAAATCGATTTGCTGGGCGGCCACTGCAGGCGCCACCGCCACCCTCTGGCGCCCAGAGCTTGGGGTGGCAGGGACTCCGCGAGTTGTTCAGGCCACAGTCAGCTACTCTCTCTGACCAGCCCTCTGGCAGAGAGAGAAGACAGAAAAGCTGGACCCCCAAAGAGTCTGTTTAAAAAGGGCTGCAGATGGAGTTCCCGTCGTGGCGCAGTGGTTAACGAATCCGACTAGGAACCATGAGGTTGCGGGTTCGGTCCCTGCCCTTGCTCAGTGGGTTAACGATCCGGCGTTGCCGTGAGCTGTGGTGTAGGTTGCAGACGCGGCTCAGATCCCGCGTTGCTGTGGCTCTGGCGTAGGCCGATGGCTACAGCTCCGATTCAACCCCTAGCCTGGGAACCTCCATATGCCGAGGGAGCGGCCCAAGAAATAGCAACAACAACAACAACAACAAAAGACAAAAAATAAAAAAAATAAAAAGGGCTGCAGAGCCACGGTCTTGGGGAGAAGGGCGTAGGGCCTGGCCCAGGGCGCCGCCCGCCTGAGGCCTGCGCTGCCTGCAGGTCACGCAGAGGCTGGGGGCCAGGCTGGGGAGTGGGCGCCAGGCTGCCGCCCCCTGGGACCAAGAGTTACCCAGAAACAGACTGGGAAGCCCAGTTTCAAAAGAGCTCCGTCTCCAATAAACAGGCCTGCCCCCCGGCCCAGCCACCAGAAGCACAAGAACTGCTCTCTGGTGGAAGACAAGATCGAAGCCTCAAGTCACCTGTGGTTTTTCAAACGCGATACTTGGAATTCAAGAGCAAACATGAAAACTGGAAGACAACGGAATTCTATCTTCCAAGTAATTAAAATAAATAACGGTCACCCCAGCATTCTAGTTGCAGGGAAAATACCCTTCAAAAATGAAGGCAAAATAAAGACATTTTTAGACAAAAACATCCATGGAGAATTCAGCACCAGCAGGACCCCGACTCCTTTCTGGTTTGGAGAAGATGGGGCCTGACAGAAGCACCTCTCTCGGTGCTTCCATGCAGAGGCCACAAGGGGTGGCCCGTGGAGCCTGCAGAGTCTGGGGCAGGCGCAGGCCGTCACTCACGCATCTGGGGCTGCAGCGCGTGTGCCTTCCCCCCGCGCCCCCCGGGCCAGTGAAAGCAGAGGCAGCAGGAGGACTCGGAGCCGTGCTCCATGTCTGCCTCTCAGGGGCTCCGAGCACCCCCCGTGGCAGCACTGCCCAGAAAATGGCTGGAAATGCAGAGGCCCAGGCTGCCTGGGCCCGGTGCCCGGGTCCTGGGAGGCCCGTGGGACATGGTCTGAGCTCTATGTCCCGTCAAACTTCAGCCGACTGTACCGGCCAGGCCAACACGGAGGCCGGGACAGGACGGGACGGGCCCAAGCCAGTGAGGCGGGGCGGGGCAGGGGAGGCAGGAGGGGCACAGGGCCGGACAGGTGGACAGACCGGAGGTGGAAGTTCTCACGTGACGCCCACGTCTCCAAGTTACAGCATTCACGCCAGAACTTTCTTTAAAACGTCAAGGCTATTTTTTTTTTTTTTTGGTCTTTTTGCCTCTTCTAGGGCCGCTTCCTGCGGCATATGGAGGTTCCCAGGCTCGGGGTCTAATCCAAGCTGTAGCCGCCAGCCCACACCACAGCCACAGCCACAGCAATGCAGGATCCGAGCTGTGTCTGTGACTCACACCACAGCTCATGGCAACACCGGATCCTTAACCCACTGAGCAAGGCCAGGGATCGAACCCGCAAGCTCATGGTTCCTAGTTGGATTCGTTAACCACTGCGCCATGACAGGAACTCCAAGGCCGTTAACCTTGAAGCCACTTTGCAGACGAGACAGAAGGGGGAGAAACAAAGTCCCACGTGTCACTAGAGATCAAAGGGACAGTGGCCGCCTGTCCTCAGAGCCCATGGTCTGCAGGGCTGCTCCTTGGAAGGGACACGTGGCAGGTGACACTGGCTCTGGCCCACACGCTGGATGCCCTCCCCGTGAGCCCATCCTACCCAACGGCCCCCCCAAAGATGATACCCGAGGACAACCTGCCCCCGAGGCCTGTGACATCAGTGAGAGCCATCGGCCCGCAGAGCAGGCAACTGGGCCTGAAGAGGCAGCGGGAGTCCTGGGAGGGCCCTGGGTCCCAGCAGGGCAGGTGGGCACGGTGACGGCGGCTCAGCACCACAGCTGGAGGGATCCTTTGGGCTCCGAGGCCCCTTGGATGAAATTTCTCATGCCATTTTCCTCTCCAAATGAACGCTGTTTGGACGGCTGGTTAAAAGTTGAGGCCAGTGGCCCAGATCCGGCTCAGGCTCAAGAACGGACCCTGCCAGGGTCTGCAGCCACCAGCAGCCCAAGCTCTGGGGGCCTGTCTCAGGCCTGGCTGGCCCTGAGGTACAGAGGGGGCCCAGAAGCAACCGTGTGCCTCTGAAACGCCCAAGAGGAGCTTGTTCCGGCTACAGGGCCTCAGAAGCTGTGGGAGAGGAGCCTGGGGCCCCGGACACGACACATGCTCACTGCAGCCAAGCCATCCCGCTTCCCACGCTGCGGAGGCCACGAGAAGCACTGGGGCGAGGGGGTGGGATGCGAGAATTCCTTGCGGTTTCAATGCTTTTTCTCAAAGTGGTTTTCTTCTTGTTCCCATCTTGGCCTGTCCAACAGGGAAAGGTGGAGAAGGAAAGGCCGGGAGAAGCACCACAGCTGGGTGACTTCCTCTGGGCCACCCTGTGGCATTTGGAGGGCCCGGGCCAGGGACCAGATGGGCCGCAGCTGCAACCCACACCACAGCTATGGCCACACCGGATCCTTAACCCACTGTGCCAGGCTTAGGGAGCCAGCCCATTTCCTGGTGCTGAGGCACTCTGCTGATCCTGTTGTGCCACAGTGGCCACTCCAAGACGGCTTTGATTTTGTTTTAGGTCCCTAAGTAGAGAACCCAGAAACCGCCCACACAACATGCGAGGCGCCAAGGAGATGCCGAGTCAGGAAGAAAGGGGTTGAGTCTGACAAACAAGAAAACGAGCAGCTGTCTGGGAACCTGCGAACTCTGCAGGCCTCGGATGCCAGCCGCTGCGGTCAGGAATAGGACAGGCAGGCAAGTGCTGCAGATGCAGGCCCCTTCCTCCCGCCCCTGCCACGCTGAGATAAACTGATGGCAACAGCATCCAGACGTGAGGATCTGATAGGAGTGTATGTGGCGAAACCGCCACCACAGGGTTAGCTCGCGCTCCTGTCGCCTCGCTGCTGCCGTCTTTCCTGTGTGTGAGGAGGTCTCTTAAGGTCTGCTCTCCTCGCAAACTTCACCGATACAAGGCAGTGCTGTCACTAGAGGCCTCACGCTGGGCACGAGTCCCAGAGCCATCCCAACTCCTGGCCACGCGCAGGGGCGCCTTCTCCCCGATTCCCCGCCCGAGCCCCCGGGAACCACCTTTCTACTGTTTCTGTGAGTTTTCTTTTAATTTGAAAAAAATTTACAGGAGCTCCCATTGTGGCTCAGCGGTAATAAACCCGAATAGTACCCATGAGGACGCGCGTTGGATCCCTGGCCTCGCTCAGTGGGTTAAGGATCTGGCGTTGCCGTGAGCGGTGGTGTAGGTCGCAGATGCGGCTCGGATCTGGCGTTGCTGTGGCTCTGGTGTAGGGTGTCAGCTGCAACTCCGATTCGACCCCTAGCCTGGGAACCTCCACATGCTGTAGGTATGACCCTAAAAAGAAAAAATAAATGAGTTTCACATATAAATGAAATCATGCACTTAATTAACATAATGGCCTCGAGGTTTCTCCGCAGTGTTGCGAATGGCAGGACGTCCCTCTTTCTGCAGCTGCATCACGTCCCTCTGGGCACCTGCGCATCTCCCTGGGCATCTTGCTAAATGCAAGCTCCTGGCTCCTGACCCGGCTGAAGGTGGACCCCCGCCCCCGCAAGTCTAGTGAGGGGAACCTGGTCTATAGCTGCGGAGACAGCTCGTGGTTGTAAGCAACCCGCCTCCGAGCTCTGCATGGTGACACAGTCGGGTGGTCGCGAGAGGGGAGGGAGAGGAGCAGAGGGGGTAAACCAGGGGAAGGGCGCCTGAGTGACGCGCAGAGACAGGTGAGAAACTCACTTCATGGCTCAACAGCAACCTGGAGACGGAAGCAGACATGCAGTGGACCTGAAAACAAGTCCATTTTATAAGACACCCAAGTTGGATCATATGGGAAAAAAGATGGAGAAAAGTGAACAGAGTCCCAGGGACGTGGGGGACAAAAGGAAGCAGGCCCATGTGTGTTGTACAGGAATTCCAGAGGGAAAGGAGGAAAATCAAGGCAGAAAGGTAGTCAGAGAACTAAAAGTTAAACCCCCAAGTTAAATGAAAACATCTCACAGATGTTAGCGTCCTGAGCTCCGACCACCAGCTGCTGCTTTGGATCAGACGTGCTGGCGAAGGTGAGCAGCTGTTGTCACCCAGCCCCTCCAGCTCAAGTAACTGCCAGGGGCTTTATTTACTTTTATTTTTGTTTTTGTTTTTGTTTTTGTTTTGCTATTTCTTTGGGCCGCTCCCGCGGCATATGGAGGTTCCCCGGCTAGGGGTCTAATCAGAGCTGTAGCCACCGGCCTATGCCAGAGCCACAGCAACGCGGGATCCAAGCCACGTCTGCAACCTACACCACAGCTCACGGCAACGCCGGATCCTTAACCCACTGAGCAAGGGCAGGGACCAAACCCGCAACCTCATGGTTTCTAGTCGGATTCGTTAACCACTGTGCCACGACGGGAACTCCTACTTTTATTTTTATTTTTTTATGGCCACACCCACTGAATATGGAAGTTCCTGGGCTAGAGGTCAAATTTGAACTGCATCTGCAACCTACCCTGGGTCCTTAACCCACTGAACAAGGCCAGGAATCAAACCTGCAGCCTCATGGACGCTACATCAGGTTCTTAAGCCACTGAACCACGATGAGAACTCCTGCTGGGGGCTTTAAAGGGGCAACACCCTTTCCTCCCTTCATCCCCCTCCCCCTTTCGGGAGTCAGATGTGAAAGGCTAGGAGCCTCCTAAGCCGCTGAACTGAGGGAAACGCAAAAGCGACTGTGCTCAGGGGAAGCTCAGAAAGGGCTGCCAAGGCCTTAGGTTTGTGCCTCAGGCACCTGATGAGCAGCAAGAAAGCCAACAACGGTGAAGACAGACCCCAAACAACCAATAATAAAACTCACCAAACCTGGGAAGTTTGAGTCTCACTTCTAGAGTCATCTCACCATTAGGTCCAATGTCCAGTTTTTAGCAACAGAAACTGCCCCTCACACACCAACCAGTGAACTTTCTAGACCAAGACGTTATTTATTTTGTCTCCATATTCTATTTACCTCCTTAACTACTACTATTTTTTTTTTTTTTGGCCATGCCTGGGGCATGTAGAAGTTCCTGGGCCAGGGAACTAACCAGTGAAACAAAGAAGAAATCACAGGGAAATTATAAAATATTTGAGATGAATAAAAACAAAACCACAGAGCCCATCAAATTATATCATTTCCAGAGTTCCTGCTGTGGCACAGTAGGTTAAGGATCCGGTGTTGCTGCAGCTGTGGCTTGGATTCGATCCCTGGCCAGGGAACTTCCACATGCCATGAGTGTGGCAAAAAAGAAAAAAAAAATCATTTTCTTACAGCATGCAGCAAAAGCAGTGCTAAGTGGGAGATTTATACTTATGAATGCTTACCTTTTTTTTTTTTTTTTGTCTTTTTAGGGCACCAACCGCAGCACACGGAGGTTCCCAGGCTAGGGGTCTAATAGGAGCTATAGCTGCCGGCCTACACCACAGCCACAGCAGTGCTGGATCCGAGCCGTGTCTGAGACCTACACCACAGCTCATGGCAACGCCAGACCCTTAACCCACTGAGCGAGGCCAGGGATGGAACCTGTGTCCTCATGGATGCTAGTCGGGTTCATTAACCACTGAGCCACGACGGGAACTCCAACGCTTACATTTTTAAGAGGAAGAAAGATCTCAAACCAATAATCTAAGTTTGCAATTTAAGGAACTAGAAAAACAAACTAAATCTACAGCTAACAGAAGGAAGGAAACAATGAAGATTAGAGCGGAGATAAATCATTGAGAAATCAATAGTTGGTTCTTCAAAAAGATCAACAAAATTGACAAACCTTTTAGACAGACTAAAAATAGAAGACTCAAATTGCTAAACTCAGAAGTGGAAGTGGGAGCACTGCTCCTGGGATTATAAATGAGTGGTATGAACAAAGCTGACAACCTAAATGAAATGCAGAGTCCTAAAAACACAAAGCTACAAGAATGAATCATAAAAACAGAGAAAATCTGGGAGTTCCTGCTGTGGCCCAGCAGGTGTGGAATCCAAGGGCAGTGGCAGGTCGCTGTGGAAGCTCGGGTTCAACTCCCAGCCTGGTGGAGTGGGTTAAAGGACCTGGTGTAGGTGCCACAGCTGTGGTATAAGTCACTGCAGCTGTGGCATAGGTCGCAGCTGCAGCTGTGGGGTAGGTCACAGTGGTGGCTCAGATTCAGTCCCTGGCCTGGAAACTTCCACATGCCATAGGTACAGCCGTAAAGATTAAACAAACAAAGCTACTAAAACAAATAAGTGACTTTAAGAAGGTTACATGATATAAGATCAATTTAACTGTCAATTTATTTCTATATACTATCGACAAATAATTGGAAAATAGAAAAATCATTTGTATCAGTATCTAAAACCATGAAACAGAAAAAATAAAACAGATTATGTGTACCACCTATACACAGAAAACTCCAATAACTGCAGCGATCTGTCAAGATACTGGATCACAAGGCTCAGTTTGCTGAAGATGGCACTGCCTAAGTTGCTCTAGAAACTGAGGCAATCTCAACAAAATTTTTTCTAGAAATTCACAAACTGATTTTAAAACTCATATGAAAATGCACGAGATTCTTAGCTAGCCAAACAATTTTGGAAAAAGAGGAAGAAAAAAATCTGGGCAACGTATCCAATTTCGAGGACTCAGAAAAGCTACAGCAGCCACATCAGGCTTGGAGGCCAACAGAATGGACACTCCCAGAGCGAGCCACAGGACCACGACCCACCGTCACACAGGCAGGCCCCCACGCACGCCAGTGAGTCAAGGGCAGTTCTTTCCTGCTGGACACGCACACGGGAAACACGCTAGCATCCTGACCCAGCCCCACAGCGAACAAAGCATCAACTCCAAAGTCACCCTCCCCAGCATAAAGGGGACATGGATGGTTCTTGAAGAAAACGCAGGCGAAGGCCTCTGTCTGGGTCGGGCAAAAGCTAGGACGCCACCAGCGCCAACTCTACGAGAAAAACCTGGTAACAGAACTTCACCAGAAGTAAAACATTTTGCCAAGGAAGTGAAACGGCAGAAGTCTTAGGTTGAGAACTCACTCTTGACACGTTCTCCGACCAGGGGCCAGATCCAGAACACAGAACAAACCCTTCCAGCTCCGGGACAAGACAAACCACCCCTGGGGAAAAAGGGCCAAAGGATCTGAATGCTCGCTTCGCGAAACAAACAGCTCACTGAAGGGGTGAGCCCCCATCATCTGTCATCAGGAGACCCCATGATGAAATGCCACCTGGCAGACGCTGGGGCAGCTAGAGCTAGAGGACCAGCCTGGACAGGGTGTGGGATGGCTGGCCCCCTACGCTGCTGTGCACGGGGCAGCACAACTACGCAGCACGCGAGCCCTGGCCTTACCACGGAGTGTCCAAGTCCTGCAGGGTCAACACTACCGGAAGCACAAAACAAGACTGGAAGTCGCTACACAGACCACACGCTGTGATGTTTTACTTTTTTTTTTGTCTGTTTGTCTTTTCTAGGGCCACACCCGCAGCACATGGAGGTTCCCAGGCTCGGGGTCCAATTGGAGCTGTAGCCTCCGGCCTACACCACAGCCACAGCAATGCGGGATCCGAGCCGCGTCTGTGACCTACACCACAGCTCACGGCAACACCAGATCCTTAACCCACGGAGCGAGGCCAGGGATCGAACCCACAGCCTCATGGTTCCTAGTTGGATTCATTAACCACTGAGCCATGATGGGAACTCCTGATGTTTTACTTCTGATGAAATTCCGTTATCAGTTTTTTCTCTTACCATTGGTGCTTTTTGTGCCTTAACATTTTTTGTGTCAAATCTGAGGGTCTCTGGTCACCACTGAGAGAAAACTATCCAGTACCTCGTGTACAGACAAACCTGAGAGAGGCTAACCGTCTCAGTCTCCAAAGGAAAGCTTTAAGAACATGAGAAAATGGAAGAAGAGCCATCGTTCCAGAGCAGCACACTCCTCCCTGAGCCAGAAGCCACATTCAGAGAGCATGAAGGAGAAGACCCCCAGAGGCGGCTGCTGCGAAGTTTACAGCCTGTGCTGGAACATGGCATCAACCAGGCTGACAAAGCCACCAAACGCAGAAATGCTGTCACACGCACAGCAGACGACAGGCTAACATCCGCAGCACACGAAAATCTCCTAAGTAAGTCAGCGAGGGAAGACAACCTGCAGACAGACGCAGTGGCCTCGGACACCAAGTTTACCGAACAGGAGATGCTGAGGACCCGGGAGCATGGGGGACGCCCCCACCCCGTTCAAAAGTTAAATTTATTTATTTATTTATTTTTTGTCTTTTTGCCTCTTCTAGGGCCACTCCCACGGCATTGGGCGGTTCCCAGGCTAAGGGTCCCATCGGAGCTGTAGTCGCCAGCCTACGCCAGAGCCACAGCAACGCCAGATCCGAGCCGCATCTATGACCTACACCCCAGCTCATGGCAACGCCGGATCCTCAACCCACTGAGCAAGGCCAGGGACCGAACCTGCAACCTCATGGTTCCTAGTTGGAGTCGTTACCCACTGCGCCACGACGGGAACTCCCATAAGTTCAATTTAAAACACAAATGATAAAACACAAATGAGATACCATCTTTGACTTATCAGACTGAAAAGACCAGCCTGAACCGCCAGTGCTGGTAAAGGAGGAGAGGACCAGGCCTCCGCGTGCAATGAGGGTGGGAACGCGGCCGTCTGAACCCGCGGCCGCCAGTGCCTGCGAAGAAGGACCCAGGTCGGGCCAGGGGGGAGGGCGGACTCAGCCTGCCTCCGGGCGACTCACCTGCTCCACGTGGGGCTCCCTGGCGAAGGACATTCTGGCGACGGAGTGGGACGCAATGCACAGCTCCTGCCCGTTGACCTCGCCCTCCTCCACCTCCACGATGCCTGCAAGGGGCGCTGTCAGCACATCCTCTGGGGCTCCCGGCCTCCCCGGAGAGGACAGCTCTGACCTTTGCAGCCAGCGAAGCACTGTAGCCCCTTGCCTGCAGTCAGCCCCCAGGAGTCAGGAGGGAAGACACACCTCCTCCTATGGCCGGGCAGATGACACCCCTACCCCGGTGATCTGACGGGAGGGACACAGGGCCTGGCAGGTGGACGCCCCCTGCTGCCCAACCCACGGATTTCCAACCCCCCCCCCCCCCCCGCCACCCCGACCCCGGTGAGCTGGGCTCTTCTGGGAAGTGAGCCCTCCCGGAGCCAGGGAGCAGGATCGGGGGGCCCCTCCGAGGTCTGGGCAGTTTCTGATTCCTGAACCTGGTTAACTATTTCAGGATCGACTCCCCCCTGGGGGCAGAGTGGACTTGCCGGCAGAACTTTCGCTGGACAGCGGCTGGCTGGTCTCTCCCAGGGCCCCACCCACACAGGAAACCCCGAGGCAGTCAGCCTGCTCCGGCAGGGCGGCTCCCCTGGCCCGCCTGCCTGACGGCTCCTGGGAGAGGCGCCCATGGGACCACAGCCGAGGGGAGGGAGGCCACTAAGAAAGCGGGAGGCAGAGCCTGCCTCACCTGCGGCCACGCCCTGGCTGGCTCACAGACGTGCAGGTGGAGGGCAGGCCGGGCGGCCGGGCCAGGGCGTACCTGTGTTCTGGGCGCTGACAAAGGCCACCTTGTTGGTGTCAGGCTCCAGGCGGATGAAGCCACACTCCCTGTGCAGGGGCTTGTGGGTGTCTGGGTGGAAGGCGTTGAACCTGGACGGGCAAGCAGACAGGTGAGTTCCAGGCACCTGGTGCCAGGCTCTGCGGACGCTCTCTTCTCACCTGGCAAGTGTCCCAGCTGCTCAAACAGGGACACACAGGGGCCACTTCCCACCTCCCACCAGAAGCCCCTCCGCCCACCCGCCCTCCCCGTCCCCACTTCCTCCTGATCCTGGACCCGGGGCCTTGTTCTCTGCAACCCCGACCGGGACCAGGACACAGTAAAATCCCACCCAAACCCCAGGTCTTCCCTCTTTTTTTCTTTTTTTGGCCTCCCAGAGGCACACAGAGTGCTGGGACCAGGGATCGGCTCTGAACCACAGTTTCAGCCTTCACCACAGCTGCGGCATCGCCAGATCCTTGAACCCACGGTGCCAGGCCAGGCATCAAATCTGCATCCTGGCACCGCAAAGACACCCCCGATCCCGTTGAGCCCCAGCAGGAGCCCCAGGCCAGCCCTCTTCTGAGTTAGGATCTTGCCTAGGGGTCTGATCAATTCACATGGAGAGACGCAGGGCAAGCCAGCAGGCCAAAGGCAGTGTCTAGTCACCCGGCCATCCCTGCAAATGCCTGGTGGTGAACATGGAGCTGTGTCCCAACCTGGGAGCACTGGCTCACCACCTAGGGCCACCCTCCCGTGTCACCAGCACTGCGAGCTGAGGCAGGAGCTACAGCAGGAGCTAAGGCTGAACTTCTGGGAGTCTGGAGGAACAGGTGTCCTCTCTACCGGGACCTGTCCCCCACGTAATTATATCTACCAAAATGTATATTTTCTTTCTTTTTTTTTCTGCTTTTTATGGCTGCACTGCGACATATGGAGGTTCATAGGCTAGGAGTCAAATAAGAGCTATAGCTGCCAGCCTACACCACAGCCATAGCAATGCGGGATTCGAACTGCATCTGCGACCTACACCACAGCTCATGGCAACGTCGGATCCTTAACCCACTGAGGGAGGCCAGGGATCAAACCCATGTCCTCATGGATTCTAGGTGGATTAGTTACCTGCTGAGCAGGACGGGAACTCCCCAAAAGGTGTATGTTTTTATCCTATTTCACTTTTCTTTAATGTCAAGTCAAAAACCCAAGTGACAAGAGCTGAAATGAGATTAATACTAGTCACACATTTCTCTAATGGGGTATAACCCACACTTTAAAGACTACTTTATGTTGTGGGTTGCTTATTTTTTTATTTATTTTTTGCCCCTCCCCGCCCCGCCCCAAGGGCCACATCTGTGGCATATGGAAGGTCCCAGGCTAGGGGTCGAATCAGAGCTGCAACTGCTATCCTACAACAACACTGGACCCAAACCATGTCTGTTACCTACACCACAGCTCATGCTGGATCCTTAACCCACTGAGCGATGCCAGGGATCAAACCCACATCCTCATGGATCCTAGCTGAGTTCTTAACCTGCTGAGCCACAATGGGAACTCCCTATTGTGGGTTATTCTGCATTATCCAGAATTTTCCCTTTTGGTTTACATGCAGGATACGACTTTCCTCTCGTCCATTCAGTCAACAATAACACAAAACGGCATGAGGTAACAGACCCTCAGCGACCTGCCGAGCCCCAGCGGTGGCCCCTCCGTCTAAAAGCCTCAGGGAGTGGGACAGGGAGACACACCGAGGACCCTGCCTTCTGTACGGTAGGGATGGAACCACCGGCCTCAGCGGGGTCTTGGGGGTGGGGTGGGCAGGAGCCTAGAGGAAAGCCTGGCCTCCTATCTGCAGTAGACCTGGGGAGACTGGCTCCCACGCGGGAACACAGCGTGAGATGACGGTTTAATCGAGCACACGCACTTTTTTGGCTGTACCCGCATGTAGAGGTTCCCGGGCCAGGGATCAGAGCCTTGGCACCAGCTGCCCGAGCCGCTGCAGAAACAGTGCTGGACCCTGAACCCGACCGCGGGGGGCTCCACGCGCACTGACTTTTCTGTTTGGATCAACAAGCCTGATGCTCCGCGGTCAGCTCCAAGTTTCCAAAAGCATGAGGAAGGACCACTTTCACCTATAGCCTGTCTCAGGAACCTCCTGGAAGAGGCCCCCCCCGCCCCACCCCTCGTCGACCTGACTCTCGCTTGTCCTGTGGGGCAGGGGGCGGGCATTCTTACGAGAAGCTCAGCACGGGCTGGCCAGTGTGTGAGATGCACGCCTCCTCCAGGTACCGGAAGGGCTGCAGCGTTGGAAAGGTCCCGGCTCCCGGCGGGTCCGACAGCCAGGTGCCCAGCATCCAGGACAGCGGCTCCAGCACGGGGCTCATCTCGGGGGGCTCTGAGGACAGAGAGAGGAGGGTCAGCGCCCGGTGTCCCCTGCTCAGCCTCCAGTACCGGCAGAGCTCCGTGAGGACACGCACTCTTTCGAGCGGCTGTCACCTAATCCTGGGGACCATCAACCCACCACCAGCCACCTGTCAAGAGGAGAGAAAAAGGCCAAGCAATTAGCAACATCACCTTGCCAGACCCAGCTTGGGAACCCTCCCCGGAAAAGAGAACGAGCGGGCCTGGGGGACAGGGAGGCTGGCAGGGCCCCCCCAGGCCCGCCTGAGATGGGGAGGAAAGCAGGGCAGAGGGTTTCAGGGCAGGTAAAGCGCCAAGGGCACCCTCTGCAGACAGGCGAGATCCCACCGTGAACTCAGCTTCCCAGGGGAAGCCTGGGTCTTAGCCCACAGCACCAGGAAACCCCTTCAGCCTGGAAGGCACAAAGGCACCCACGGTCACTGAAGTGAGACAGACAGCAAGGCCTCGAAGAGAGAGGCGTCGGGGGAGCGCCCCAGCGACGGGACCTGGGACTGCAGGCCAGGGGCACCCAGGAGGCAAGCCCACGCCCACGGCTGAGCGTCAGGGTGGAGCCTGGCTGTGGACCACATGCTGCTGGGCGACTCTTCAGAAATTGGCTCAGGGGAACCTCATGTGTGCAGTGGACTTGTCTGGCGGGGCGGGGTGGGGGGTGCATTGGAACAGGAGGTCTGATTCCCCGATGCAGCCAAGACGCCCCTCCCAGCAGGGCCACTTCCCACGCCTTGTCACCCTCAAACCCAAGTGTGCCCATGTGAGCAGAGCAAACAACACGAAAGGGAAAGCATGAGAGGGAGGCAGGCGGCGGCTGACTCGTGCAGGAAGCCAAGCCGTGATGGGTGGGTTCTAGCAACAGACCCCCAAGTGCCGGGGCAAAGAGACCCGCTTTCCAGTCCATACAGCAATGGGACAGAGTTCCAGAAGCAGCCTGTCCTGAAATCCCTGAGCCCGCGCGCAGGGAGGAACACCGTCTGGGAGGACGACACCCCGAGGAGAGGAGCTCAAAGGCCCTGGAGGGAGGACCAGGGACCAGAGGGCGGAGACGCGGCTCCTCCAATGCTGGGCCCGGCCCCACCTGGGGCCCGAGGGGGTGTGAACTGGGTCGGAGTGGAGTGTGTGTGCAAACCCACTCCCTTCCCGACCCGATGCTCTCTTCCAACTGCCCGTGGAAAGTGCGGATGTGAGGCCGGCAGCCTTGGAGCTCCGATGCGGGAGACGGTCATAATTAGACTGCAAAAGAAACTGAAATCAGGACTTGAGTTACTCTCTTGTACAACAGAACAAAAGCTTCCAAATCTCAAGTCCCGGCTCCAGCAGATGCTGCTGCTGCTCCTGAGCCGCGCGGGTTACACGGAGTCCCAGCCATCACTGAGCCGGGGCCAGAGGCACACGGGCCAGGAGGGAGGCGGGCGCTCAGAGACATCAGGGGAGAAGCAGGAAGCGGGGTGGGCACAGGGAGCGCTTCCTCGGAGGGGCAGGGATGCCCTGGAGGGGGTGTGGAGACCACGGCGGCCACGAGAGCCTTGTGGGCCCTGGAAGGGCCGGGGCCTTGGCTGCAGGAAACAGCTGCTGGTGGCGGCAGGGCCTGGGCCCCACGCAGTGACGGAGGTGGAGAGGGCAGGAAGCAACACGGCGGCAGGCCCACCCGAGAGAGACGAAAACTCGGCCACACGAGGGCTGAATGTGATGCCCACAGCCGACACCCCAAAGGCCTCCAGCGATGAGGGGACCTCAGAAGGAGCAGATGGAGTGGAGCTCGGCCGAGAGAGAAGCTCTGACACAGCGACGTGGATGGCACTGAAAACGGGTGCAGCGAGAGGGAGGCGGCCACTAAAGGCCATGCACTGTGCCATCCACCTGAAGGGAATGCCAGAGGGGCAAGTGCACGGGCAGAGAGCAGGGCAGGGCCCCTGCCACACCGGGCGTCACCTCACTAGTGCACAGGGAAAGAACACAGGCGCCGAGGGCCCTTCTGGACGTACAGGCTGCCCACCTGCCCACCGCGGCCATGAGCGGCCTCACGTGCCCGGGAAACGGGGCTGCTCTGCTGACAGGTGCCACTAGTGTGACACGCGGGATTTCAGAAACTATCTCAGCAGCTTCTAGGTACTGCTGGTTACGTGTTCAAGTGACGACGCTCCACACGATACCGTTAAATGACTGACGTTAACGTCCCCTTCGACGCGCTGCTGTTGAAGACAAAAGGAGGCATGGGGGTCCCGTGACGCTCCCGCTGGACAGCCCTGGAAAGGAGTTTTCAAGGCTCAGGGCTGTCCCTGTGACTCCTCGCCGAGGATGTGATGGGGAAGAAGGACACCGAGGGTGGCAGGAAGGACTAAACGCCTTCCGGAGAAGCAGGTGCGAGCTCTGCGCACACGAACCGCATGAGGGGCGGGGGTCAGGGCGCAGGGCGGCCCGCCGGTCCCCGATAGCGGGCCCGTGTCCCCGAGGCTGACCAAGACCGTGCAGGGCAAGACACACAGCAGGCACACTATCGAACAGTCAGTCAGAACTCATCCCAGACACACGCGACAGCACGTATTCGGAGAAAGAGCTTTTCACCTGGATCACAAAGCAAGACCCCCAACCCTTGATGTGAAGAAGAGACGCGCGGACAATAACCTGGAAAAGGCATTTCGTACGTGGGGCAAACGCAGGCGGTAAGAAAGCAGGCTTCACATCCTCGCTTCAAGAAAAAGAAAGTTTAGGCCAAAACGCACTCAACTAGACAAAGAATAGATCTTCAGAAAGCTAAGGGTGCAGGAAGTCACAACGGAGACTCACAACTACGAACACACACACCAGACACGGGAGCAACACTAACACAGCACTGAAGACACACAAGTTGATGGAAAAAATCAAAGGAAAGCTCGAGGCACGTCCATGTCCAAGTGAGTAACGCTCACATCACGAAACGGAACACCCGCGCGACACACCTGCGCGACACACCTGCGCGACACATGGCAAACTCTGCAGCTGAAACGAGAGAATATTCCTGAAAGACTCATGAAAACCAACCTTGCAGGTGGTCAGACAGAACCTTTAAGCTCCCAAACGTGAGGAGCTCCCAGCACACCTCTGATCACAATGCAAGGGGACCAGGAATTCGAAGTGTCCCCTAAAAATACCGCTAAAGAGATGCTGCACACGAGTGCACAGTCCACGATTCCACCTGCACCAGTGTCTAGAAGCAGCCCGCGTCCGCCAGCCCGGCCGCCAGGGCATCAGAGGTGTAAACGCCGGCTCAGTGAAAACGTGAAGAGGCAGAACTTCCATAAAACAAGCAAGCATCAAGAGAAATGAGAGACACGGCCTTTCTCCGGATCCGCTGACACTCAGAGCAGCACAGGGCCTGGTGAGCGCGTCACCTCACCTCCTGGCCTCAGGGCTATGGGGACGGGCCCTCCTCTGGTGCAGATCTGGTATCCCGAGAAAAGCCAGAACACTCACCTGGAGGGTGGAATATCCACTTCCTACAGGTGTTCAAATTAAAACGATAGGCACAGGTGTAGGCCCCCATCCCTGGCTGTCCTGTCCACCAGCTGCCACAGCCTTGGCCTGGAGTCACAGGGCATGTGGAGGGACAGCGCTCTCCTGGCATCGTGAGCCCGGCTCCCAGGTCAGGAGGGCGAGGCTGGTGGCACACTGAACCCCTGCACTCTCAACCAGTGACTTCTAGAGCTGAAGAGAAATCTTTACTTTTTTTTAATTTTTTTTTTTTTTTTTTGGTCTTTTTAGGGCCGCACCTGGGGCATATGGAGGTTCCTAGGCTAGGGGCCGAATTAGAGCTACAGCTGCCGGCCTATGCCACAGCCACAGCCACACCGGATCCTGAACCCACTGAGCGAAGCCAGGGGTTGAACCCACAACCTCATGGTTCCTCGTCAGATTCGTTTCCGCTGCGCCATGACAGGAACTCCTCAAGAGAAATCTTAGCTGCCCCCCATCCCGGGGGTTTCTAAGCGAGTAGTTTCTGTGCTGAGATGCACAGGGAGCCGCCCTGGACGTGGAACCCCTGAGGATGAACCCCTGAGGACTCACACCTGAGGGCCACACCTGAGGGCTCTGCACACTGCTGGCCGCAGGGGACCTGCCTGTGCACAGACCATGGGGCATGAAGCCAGCAAAGTGCAGGTGGAAAGTGACAGCACCCTGGCTGCACAGATTTGCGAGCAGGGACAGTGGATCCAGCAGAAGAACCAGGCTCCCAGAGCCTGCGAAGTCCGCCTGGCCAATTCTCCCCCAGTCCCTCCAGGGCAGCTGGGACTGCTGGAAGCCCTGCACCCCGAAGGTGGTGGACATGGAGCAAAGACGGATTACAGATGGTCCTGGGGTTCCCTCGCACCCTCGCTCACCAGGAGGCCAGGGAGGATGTGTCTGTATCTGTAAGCGACTACAATCAGATGCAGAACACGTCAGGGGACAGAGGAGGACAGGATGAGCTGGGAGGAGCGGGGGAAGGGGCTCCTCGGAGGGTCCCAGCAGCTCTTGAACAGGAAGCTCAGGGCACAGGGGGTGACTGACGACAAATGCAGAGCCCAGCCGGTCCTGGTGGTTGGGGCTGGTGGGCCTGAGCCAGGCCTGGGCCATGCCTGTTACACCTCACGGGGTTAATCAACACAGGGCTTGGACCGGTCTGAGCGAAGGGGAGCAGGGGTTCAGGCAGGGGAACCAGGGTGCACAAACCATAGCTGGTGAGGTGCAAGGAAGGGCTGACCAGTCCTGGGCATGGGGACCAGGGAGGTGGCCCAGGGGACTGCAGGAGGATTCAGAAGCCAAAACCGTGGGAGTTCCCAGCGTGGCTCAGTGGTAACGAACCTGACTAGGATCCATGAGGATGTGGATTTGATCCCTGGCCTTGCTCAGTGGGTTGGGGATCCGGCGTTGCCGTGAGCTGTGGTGTAGGCTGCAGATGCAGCTTGGAGGTGGCGTGGCTGTGGTATAGGCCGGCGGCTGCAGCTCCAATTCAGCCCCTAGCCTGGGGACCTCCATGTGCTACAGGTACGGCCCTAAAAAAAGAGGCCAAAACCGGAACATGAGGAGGGAGGCTTAAGATGCGCCATAGATCAGCGAGGTGGGTGAGGACAGAAGGCAGGGCAGCAGGATGGGACAGGCGTCCCTGGGGGACCAGGGCCTCGAGGGTGACAGTGTGGGCCACACGGCCAAGGTGGACACTGCTGGCAGGACAGGTTGGAACATCGAAGAGAGGTGGACTCAGCCGGTCACAGGCCCTTGAACCGAGGGTGGAGGGCGCTTTGCGAAGGGCAGGGAAGGGCAGGCGGGCAGCGGCGAGGCGCTGAGGCCCAGTTCCCCGCCTCTAAGAGACCCAACCCCGCGCGGGTTTGTGCGCGGGCTCTGCAGGGGCCGGGCCCACCTGAGGCCACGCGGAGGCCTTTGGAAACAGAACCCCCAGCTGTTTCCGAGGCCCACAGGGCGCAGGCGTGCCAAACACTCTACCACAGTCAAGAAAGGGGAGGGGGACACCGTGTGTTTACTCGGCGGGATCTTAAAAAAGACGGGGAAATTCTGACGATGCTTCCTTTAAAAGCCAGAAGATTCTGACAGAAATGCAGCACTTGCTCCGGAAGGAGGAGCGGCTGTCCAACAAACACCAGGAGACCCTCGTGTCCCCGAGCGCCGGGTCTGGCGCCACAAGGCACCTGAGACGGCTGGCTCTGCTCTGAGAAACACGTCGGAGTCCGTCCTCCCGGCGCTGTCACTGCTCAGGACGCTGCCAAGGGCTTCAGTATGAACAAGAGCAGCGGAAAACAGTCGGGGTGGGCAGGTGCGGCCAGGCTGCCCCGCCTGGCAGAGCCCAGGGCCTGCAGGCGCTGGCTGGTGGCCCCCTTGCTGCACCTCTAGGCGGCACCCATCCTGGAACTGCTGTCAGCTCCACGGCCATTGGCCCCCTCGTCTGGCTGAAGTGCTGCTGGGGAAGGACCACGTTACTCCAAAACTCCTAACATCAAGCTACACGAGCCCATACCTACGCCACAGCCATCAAACCACATCCTTAAGACTGGGGTGTTTTACCCTATGCAAATCATGCCTCATTACGAAAACAAAAATAAAACACACGGAAAGCATAATAAATAAGAGATCTGACCTACTTGCCACTTTCAACCTCTTCAAGTAAATTAGACATGCTTTTTTTTCTTTCTTTTAAATGCATTTTTATTTATTTTTTTGGCTGCACCTATGGCATGTGGAAGTTCCTGGGTCAGGGGTCAAACCCAGGCCACTGCTATAACCAGATCCGCAGCAGTGACAATGCCAGATTCTTAACCAGCTGAGACAAGAGGGAACTTTTTCCCCTTCTGATTTCATTTTTCCTTTATGAAGATCTCAACCAAAATGCAAAAGCAAAAATTTAAATCTTCTCCAAGAAATTTAAATTTTCATTTTTTGGTTCCAGACAGTGAGTGCAGGCTTATCCATCCCTAAGCTTTCTAAACTCTGGACACCGTCAAGGTTCTTCAAGGTTGTTTTCTGCCAAAACACGGGAAATGTTTGCACCTGGCTGTTAACAGCTTGGCAGGAAGTGAACGCCAAACCTGCAGAATGCATTCTGGGAACTGTAGTTCCAGGCCAGGAGAGGCTTCCCAGGAAGACGTGGGAGACACAGCAGGCAGGAGGTGAGGGCGTCTTAGAGCTGGGAGGGACGTGGAGGTCAAGTCTGGCCCGAGTGTCTGCAGCAGAGCGAGGAGTGGGGCCTGCACCCGCTGCCACTCCTGCCAGCGACCCAAGAGAACCCACTTGCTCAACAGGGGCAGAGCACGGGGCTCGGCATAGCAAAGGCCTTTCTGGAACAGTCACTCTGGAAACTCCCGCCTCGGTCCCTTTGAGGCCTGCTGGCCGACACACCAGGACCCCATGGCAGGAAACAAGCAGACACGTCCACTGGGACCTGGGGCCAGCTCCCTCCCAGGCCACCCACCCACAAATTGCTTTCCACTGGGGACACAAAGTGTCCTCACCAGGCTCTGAGAATGACACCACCCGCACAGCACAGCGGGGTGGAGCACTTGGTCCCCTGCCTAGTGCTGGCACTGGGAGTCTGGCTGGCCCCGACTGACACACCAGAGGAAGCTCTTCCCTATTTTATTTGACTTTGGCTTTATAGAGCCGTGCGCGTGACATATGGAGGTCCCCAGGCTAGGGGTCCAGTCGGAGCTACAGCTGCCGGCCTACCCCACAGCCGCAGCCACAGCAACGCCAGGTCGGAGCCGTGTCTGCGACCTACACCACAGCTCACGGCAATGCCGGATCCTCAACCCACTGAGCGAGGCCAGGGATCAAACCCGCAACCTCATGGTTCCTAGTTGGATTCGTTTCCACTGCACCACAACAGGAACTCCAGGGAAGCTATTCTTTTAAAATGACAGCAAAGCCCTCACTTTATCACCCATGAAATGGAAAGGCACCCACGCACATCCTGGGAAAAAAGAGATGACAAAAAATAGAGCAAATTTTCTACAAAATACAAAAAGACATAAAAAGAGGCCAGTTACTATTTGCAGATAAATATTATCGTTGGTTATCTAGTTAATCTAAAAGTCTCAACTGAAAAAGTAAGTGAATTTATAAAATACAGCACAAATAAACCTACGTACAGAACAGAAGCAGGCTCAGAGAGAACACGCCTGCGGTTGCCAAGGGGGAGGGGGCTTGGGGTCAGTAGACGCCAACTATGACATTTAGGATGGAGAAGCACCGAGGTCCTGCCACACAGCACAGGGAACGGTACCCAATCTCCTGGATCAGACCACGATGGACGAGAATATAAACAAACAAAAAAGCTCACTGAAACAGAAGTGTATTTATGAAGGTGGGAGTTGCTAAAACTAGCAGCCTTCCTGCACCCCAGCCACAACCACGTTGATCCTCACAGGGAGGGGCTTCCACTCAGCCCTGATGCCCAGAGCTTAGAGGACTTAAGTCCTCCTTCACAGCAAGAAAAACACTGGAAGAAGTGCCCATAATGACTCCTCAGACCCCCCCAGGGAGGTGAGGCAAAGAGGTCTCCCGGGGAGAGGCTGACATCACAGGTCTGCTCACCTGGAGCAGAAACTGCTGGCGAGGCTGCTGTGGGAAGCCTGCTGGGACAGGAGGCTGGGGCTGAGCGGGCGAAGCCTGGGTGTGAGGGTCTCCGGGGGGCTGCAGTCCCAGGGGCCCCACACTTTCATGGGTTTCACTTCCAAGAACCCTACCACGTTCTCACCATGCAAAGCCAAGGAACAAAATCACCTCCAGCCCCTGGGAAGGGAGAGGAAGGAAAACTCCACAGAAATAAGCCCAGGGCTTTCTCCAAAACAAAGGCCTGTCCTCCGCAGCTTCGTCTCACCTGGGGGAGGGCCTTTCTCCAGTCCAGCCCGCCAGCCTTCCCTCACCCAAGGGAGGGGAAAGAAAGGGGGGAAACCCTCTGGAGGGCGCAGCCCAGGAACACAGGCTACTGAAAGACTGAAATTTAATTCTGATTATAAAAAGCTTCCCTCCCCCAGAGCACTCCTCAGGGCTCCCACATAACAGGAGGGTTAGAGGGGCAAATGGCCCAAGGCACAGACTCCATGAAAGGAGTCTTTTGAGAAACCCAAAGACAACAGGGGAGACAAAAAAAATAAGGACATCGGAGGAATCCGAAGCCCTGGCATGTACCGCTGCAGCTACAGAGGAGACTGGATGCAGCCCAACCACTTGTCAGGTGCACTGACACTTGGAGCAAAGGCCCACCTGCCTCAGCTTCTACGATGACACATGCCTGCCTTTCCAAAGAAATTACAAGGCTGAAAGGCAAGAAAAAGTGTCTGAAGAGACACAACCTCAGATACAGTGGAAATTCTGGAATGACCAGACTTGGGTTGGAAACAGCCGTGATCACAATGCCAAGGACTCTGATGGGAAAAGTGCAAGAAGAGACCCTAAGAGCGACGTAGGAAGAGAGGAAGTGTGGGCGAAGAACCGCGACACTGACGGCCAGCGCCGCTGGGAGGATCAGGGAACCTGGAGACAGAGGAACAGAGACGTTCCCGACGGAAACGCAAAGAGAAAAAAGAACAAGGGAAAACCCCCGTAACATCAGGGAATCGCACCCTAAAAGTGATACATATGCACAGTGAGAACAGAAGAAGGGAGGGGAGGGAAAGAAAAATATGTGAAGTAAGAATAGCTGAGAACATCTCACAATTACAGACAGACACCAAACCACAGATCCAGGAAGCTCAAAGACCATCAAGCACAATAAACACCAAAAAATCCACATCCAGGCATAGCCCACTCGACTACAGAGAACCAGAGACCAAGAGAGTCTTGAAAGAAGCCAGAGGGAAAACCCTCATCTGCAGTAGACCCTCTCAGAAGACATGCAAGCAGGAAACCAGAGTTCTACACCCCAAGAAATCACCCTTCAAAATAAAGGGGAAGGTACTGTGTCAGTGAGGCCGAGGAGCCCGCCAGCCTCATGCTCTACAGGGCCTGCAGCCCCCAACCCTCTGTCTCCATGGGCAAACTCATCAGCATCCTGCACTTAGAGGACTCACCAGTCTCCATGTATACACACACACACACACACACACACACACACACACACACACACACACCCCTACAGGCTTTATTTCTTAGAGAACCCCGACTAACACTACATCACACATTCTTCTCAAGCTCCAGCTCACAAGAAACATTCACCAAGACAGACCACATTCTGGGCCATAACACACACTTTAGCGAATTTAACAGAGCAGAAATCACATAAACTATGCTCTCAGACCACAGTGGAATTAAGCTAGAAATCAGTAACAGCAAGAGAGCTGAAACATCCCCAAATACTTGGAGATTAAACAAGACACTTCTAAGTAAAAAGTGGGTCAAGAAGAAAGCCTCAGGAGAGATAAAAAAAACCTACTTAAATCAAATGGAAATGAAAATACAACTTATCACATTTTGTGGGAATCAGTAAAAGCCCTGTTTAGAGAGAAATGCACAGCACTGAATGCACGTAAACTGGAAAAGAAAAAATATCTGCAATTAATCATCTAGGAGTTCTCATCGTGGCTCAGCCATTAGCGAACCCGACTAGCATCCATGAGGACGTGGGTTTGATCCCTGGCCTCGATCAGTGGGTTAAGGATCTGGCATTGCCGTGAGCTGTGGTGTAGGTCACAGACAAGGCTCAGATCCAGTGTTGCTGTGGCTGTGCTGTAAGCTGGAGGCTACAGCTCCGAATGGACCCCTAGCCTGGGAACCTCCATATGCCACGAGGGCAGTCCTAAAAAAAAACAAAAAACAAACAAACAAACAAACAAAAAATCTAGGTTTCCACCTTAAGGAAATAGAGTAAGAAGAGCATCAAGTTGGGAGCAAGCAGAAGAAAAGAAAAACTAAAATTCGAGCAGAAACTAGTGAAATTAAAACCAACAAAATCAAAGGTTCCCCCTTCCCCCAAAAAAGATCAATAGAACTGACAAATCTTTAGCTTAGCTAACTAAGAAAAAAAAAGGACCAAAAACACACATTACCAATGGCATGAATAAGAGGTTTATCACAGAGTTCCCACTGTAGCGCAGTGGAAACAAACCCGACTAGCATCCATGAGGACACAGGTTCAATCCCTGGCCTCACTGGTGGGTTAAGGATCTCGAATTGCCCTGAGCTGTAGGGTATGTTGCAGACTCGGCTCTGATCCTGCATTGCTGTGGCTGTGTAGGCCGGCAGCTAAGGTAGCTCCGATTCGACCCCTAGCCTGGGAGCCTCCGTATGCCTTGAGTGTGGCCCCCAAAAGCAAAAGCAAAAGAGGATCACCACTACTAATCCCACGGGCATTAAAAGGCTAATAAAGGAATACCATGAAACGCTCTACGCCTACAAATTTGCTACTTTAGGTGAAATAGATCACCGCCTTAAAAGACACAGACTACCAAACCTTAAGGAGAAATGGATAGCCTGAATAGACCTACATCAATTTGAGAAATGGGATTAACAGGCAATAACCTACCAAAACAGAAAACACCAGGCTTAGATGGGTTTCTAGAACATCAGTGAACTCTACCGAACATTTAAGGAATAAATTCCCCCTTTCTTTACAATCTTTTCTGGAAGGCAGAAGTAGAAGGAAGACATCCTAACTCAATCTACAAAGCCAGCATTATCCCAACACACCCCAAAACCAGAGACACTGCGAGAAAGGCAGAGCACAGATCAATCTCTCCCATGACCACAGACGCAAAACTCCTTCGCAGGAGCAAACGGCATCTAACACTGTAAAAAACAGAATATCACAACCAGGTGGGTTCACTCCAGACCGCAGGGCCAGTTCAGCTTTCTATACACTGCCACATCAACAGGCCAAAGAAAACCCCTGGGACCATATTAACAAATGCAGAAAAAGTGACAAAAATCCTACACCTATTCATGATAAAAAAACCTCTCCACAGGGAGTTCCGCTTGTGGCTCAGTGGGTTACAGACCCGGCTACGCGGTCCGATCCCTGGCCTCGCTCAGTGGGTTAAGGATCCGGCATTGCCGTGAGCTGTAGATCCTGCGTGGCTGTGGTGTAGGCCGGCAGCTGCAGCTCTGATTCGACCCCTCGCCCGGGAGCCTCCATATGCTTTGGGTGTGGCCCTAAGAAAACAAAACAAACGAATAAAAAACCCCAGTGCTAGTGCCAGCCCCATGGTGGGCAACTGCCAGCTTCCTTACTATGATCAGGAACAAGGCAAGGATGCCCCTTGCCACTCGCATCTTGCAATGAACTCAAGTCCCAGGTGGTGCTACAAGAAAAGGAAATAAAAGGTACACAGAGTGGGACCAAAAAATAAAACGGTCTCTGTTCTGTTCTCAGAGAAGATGGCCATCTAGAGGAAAACCCTACAGAAGCCACAGAAACTCTAGGAGTTGGTAAGTCCTCCCAGCAAGGCTGCAGGGCCCCAGGTGGAAGTACACGGCGGCTGTGTTCCTGAGGCCAGCACTAAACTTAAAAATGTAGCAACGTTTATACTTACACCAAAAAAGAAAGAACTGTTTAGATATAAATCTAACAATATGTAAAGATATATGAGGCAAACTACAGAATTCTGAGGAACAAAATTAGAAGGTCTAAATAAGTGGAAGGGTGTCCACGGCCCTAGACTGGAGGGTTCGACATCGTTACGATGTGCGCATCTTCCCCGCTTCTCCCGTGGATTTGGCACCATCTCCAGCAAAAGTCTCAGCACGGCCAGCACCGCCCTGATGGAAATGACCCTGCAGAGCTCCCAGTGCCCTATTTCAAGACGCACTAGGAGTTCCCTGGTGGCACAGCGGGTTAAGGACCTGGCACTGTCGCCGCAGCGGCTCGAGACTGATTCCTGGCCGGGCAACTTGCACGTGCCGCTGGCGTGGCCTAAAGAAGACTTGCTGAAAAAGCTACAATAATCAATAAGACATGGTACTGGTGAAAAAATGGATTCATCAATCAGTAGAACAGAACAGAGTCCAGAACCAAAGCAACACAGATACAGGCAACTGGTTTTTTTTACAAAGGAGCAAAGGCAACGCCAGAGAGAACAGTCTGTTCAACAGATGGAGTAGAAACCGTGGATGAGGAGACACCTTCCCCAAAGTTAACTCAAGATGGATCACAGACCTAAACGGAACGCTCTGGAGCACAAAACTCTGGGGCGACATCGGAGAAGATCTGTGTGACCTCACATCTGGCAGCGAGGTTGCAGACACGCCACCAAAAGCAGGAGCTGCGTGAGAAAAGAACTGATGGGTGGACGTCACTGAAAGTAAAAATGCCTGTTTTGCAAGATGCTGTTAACAGAACAGAGAGAGAATACATCAGGCACCCGTCTCCCTCCCCCACCTCCACAAGCCGCACCCCGTCTCCCTCCCCACCTCCTCTCCGCAACACATCTTTGAGTTTTCCTGGTTTTGGAAAAATTCATCTTCCTGAACCATTTCTATTTCACATTTATTACCTAAAGAATTAAAACAGGAAGTTCCCTCCCTGGCCTCGCACAGTGAGTTAAGGATCCACTGTTGCCGTGAGCTGCGGTGTAGGCTGTAGGCACAGCTCAGATCCTGCATGGCTGTGGCCAGCAGCTGCAGCTCCGATTCGACCCCTAGCTTGGCAACCACTGTATGGCACGGATGTGGCCCTAAAAAAAAAAAAAAAAAAGAAGAAGAAGAAATGACCCACTAGAGTTCCTCATGTGGCAAGGTGGGTTAAGAATCCTACTGCAGCAACTTGGGTCACAGCTGCGGCTCAGATTCAATCCCTGCCTGAATCCCTGGCCCAGGAACGTCCATATCCCTCGGGACAGCCAAAAAAAAGGGGAGGGGGGAGGAAAGAAGGAAGGAAGGAGGAGAGGAAGGAAGGAATAAAGAAAGAAATAAGCTTTAAAAAGACAGAGGAACTTAAATACACGTGGCCAAGTGAAAGAAGCCACCTGCAAAGGCCACTTGTTCTAGTCCACGGTCCACACTGCCAATCGTGAGACACTCTAGAAGAGGCGAAACTACACAGAGAGTCTAAACATCACTGGCTGCCAGGGGCTGGGGGGAGGCATGCACTGGTAGAGCAGAGCAATTCTCAGGGCAGTGAAACTGCTACAGAAATGTCTATTTCTAAGGGATACTGTAACGAGTGTAAGGTAGGAACTTAGCTGACACATCAGCATGGGTTCACAACTTGTAACCAACACAAGTGGTAACAGTCCCTGAAGGAAACTGGGGGCGGGGGAGGGTACACTCCCCATTCTACCTGCTGAACTTTCTGTCCACCTAAAACTTTCCTTAGGAGTTCCCGACGTGGCGTAGTGGTTAACGAATCCGACTAGGAACCATGAGGTTGCGGGTTCCATCCCTGCCCTTGCTCAGTGGGTTAACGATCCAGCATTGCCTTGAGCTGTGGTGTAGGCCGCAGACTCGGCTCAGATCCCGCGTTGCTGTGGCTCTGGTGTAGGCCGGTGGCTACAGCTCCGATTGGACCCCTAGCCTGGGAACCTCCATATGCCGCGGAAGTGGCCCAAAGAAATAGCAAAAAGACAAAAAAAAAAAACAAACTTTCCTTAAAAAAAAATCCATTCATCAAAAAATACTGTGGAAGGTAGGGAGTCGGCAAAAATACAGATGAAACGAGAGCATCAGGACATTGATAAACGCTGAAGGTGTGGCCCTAAAAAGAAAACTTTTGTGTGTGCGTGCTTTTTAGAGCCCCACCCGTGGCACATGGAGGCTCCCAGGCTAGGGTTCAAATTGGAACTGTAGCCACCGGCCTACACCACAGCCACAGCAATGCAGGATCTGAGCCCTGTCTGCAATCTGCACTGCAGTTTATAGCAATGACAGATCCTTAAGCCACTGAGTGAGGCCAGGGATCAAACCCAGGTCCCTCATGAATCCTAGTCGGGTTCATTAACCTATGAGCCACAAAGGGAACTCCTAAAAAGAAAAAAAAAATTTTAATTAAAAAAAAAAAAAAAAAAAAAAGGCTGCACTGAGGGAATGGCTGAATCACAGGTGACAGTGGACAGCCTCGTTACATCAAGAAGGGAGGTGGCAACAACAGGCAGGGGACAGGGAGGGTACACTGAAGCCTTTGTCCTCAGTGGCTCCCAGGTGGGCCAGCCCTGTCTCTGGGCAGAGCTGACCCAGGATTGAAATCAGAGAACCCCACCCGTGGGGACGCCAACAAGCACCAGCTTTCTGGAGGCCACTGGCCCAGATGCTGTTGCAGGGTTTCTGTCCCCCAAAAAGGGGACTGAATAAACATGGGCACAGTCCCTTCCACATAAAGTCCCTGAAAACAACCAAAAGATTCCTTCACTGACGACCGAAAAGTCATAAGCACACTAGGAACCTTCCTGAGGGCCGTCATTCTGAGGAAGACATCACAGGGCCCTCGGGTGGGGCTGTGGCGCCCCCTCCCTCCACTGGGAGCCCGGAGCAGAGGGCCGGCACCTGCCTCTGACGTGCCTCTGGCCCGATGGCTCAGCTCCTCTGGGCCACCCCAGCAGATGGCTGCTCCCCGGTCCCCACCCTACACACCCACTCTCCCTGCCGGCTATGCCCACTTTGCCAACACCCCTGACCACAGCTGTGCCTCCTGAACAGGGCGCCTTGTCCCCGGCCACCCTCACGGCCCCCTCCCTTCACACGCTCTCCCTCCAGCTCCAGTCCCGCTCCAAGGAAACGGGTCACCAGTGACCCCATGTGGCTGCGTGCAGCCATCTTCCTCCACAATCAAAGTGTTGCAGCCCAGCCGCCCCATCCCTGCCTTTCCCTGCCCCCGCTGTGGCTCCAAGAGCTGGGCACCCCCTTTCCCCTCCTCTCCTGGATCCCTCCAGCTGCATGTCTTACAACCTGGCCTGCGCCCGAGCCCAGCACGCTCCCAGGAAAACTCACTCAAGTCCGTGGCTTCCAACAGCTCTCCCCTACCTGACACTGCAAACGCACAGCCCCAAGAGCCCAGGTGCCGACATCTCAAACCCCATCCTCTCAAACTGCACTGTCATGAGTCCCCCCAATTCATTAAAAATTTCCCAAAAGGAGGGGAAATGTGGATGTAGTCAATAGTGCTAAATAAAGAAACCAATCAACAGATGCGTACGGCTAACTATGGTTGGTTGATGGGAAAAGCCTTAGAGCTAAGATCAGAGACGCTCTAGACTGGGCAGCAGGGGGGCAGCACAGAACTGATCACCTCCAACATTTGCTGAAAGACAAGACGAAGCAGATTGTTTTTAAAAGCTGAAAGTGGAGTTCCTGCTGTGGCACGGTGGGTTTGGGTTAAGAATCCAACTGCAGCAGCTCAGGGTACTACTGCAGAGGTGTAGACTGGACCCCTGGCCTAACGCAGTGCGTTCAAAAGGAGCCGGCGTTGCTGCAGCTGCCACTCGGCTTCAATCCCTGGCCCGGGACCACCACGTACCACGGGTGCGGCCACTAAAACACGTACACACAGGTCAGTGGCTACGAGAAGTTAGGAAACAGATGTGTTGACTAATAAAATGAATGAGACCCAGCCTCAGCCAGGATGGGAGCCACCAGTAAGAGACGAGTCCTCCGAGGTCGCAGTCAGACTGGCAGGGACAGTGCGCTAGGCCACGACGAAGCCTGGAAAGAGGCCACAAAGCAGGCACCTTTAAGTTACCGTGTCACTCTGCCTTAAAACAATGACAATTAGCTCCCTTTCCCCAATCTAATTCACTTGAAAACCAGTCACCACCCTTGAAAATAGCTCAGGTTCAAGGGGGGGAGTCAAGACGGAAGCCACAGACCCTTTAGCCACGAGCAGCAAGAGGCAGAGCTGTGATGTGGAGCCAGAGGGGCAGGAGGAGGGGATCCAGTCACACCGTGGGGACCAGGAAACACCCACCACACCCACCGAGGCTGAGCACGTCCCCCCAGGAGCCAGAAAGACCACAAAGGCCAAGAGCGCAGAGAGAAATGAGGATGAATGAAAAAGCAGCAACCTCTGAGACCAAGGCAGGCCGTCTGCAAAGATCTGCAAGAGGGACAGACTCCGGGGCGTCGGACCGAGAGGGAGAGAGAAGGAAGCAACAAGTTAACATCAGCAGCGAGAAACGCAAGAACAGCTTCGAGATAACAGGAGAATGGAGCACGGACTTCCAACCATCGTGCGTCAGGATGGGCTTTGGTTCTGCCTTGTGTCTGGAGTGCTGACGGTGGCTGTCCTGGGGTCCACGAGGTCCTGAGCAGCCTGTCACACAGGAGCCTCTTCTCACCAGAAGTGAAAATTATAACCCGGAAGACCATCCCTGATTCAGACCAAGTGAACGATGAGCTGGAAAACGGTTTCCACCTCCACACACAAGACGCGTGAGAAATACCACCCTCAAGGCGTAAAGAGATGACGCTTACAAGAAGCAGCACGCTAGGAAGAAGAGCAAAAACAAAAGCAGTAACGCATAAAACACACACTCAACCTATCTCTGTACAGACGCACAAGAAACAGTCTAAGGTCACACACCAAACGTCAACAGCAACAAGGAATAAAAGTTCGCAGGTGAGGAAGAAGTAGGAATCTTCACCACTTCTTGGCCTACGTATCCCTGCAGTGTTTTTACAGAAAGCATACGCCACTTAAACAGACGTTGAAACCTTTAAAGAAAGCGTTATTAATGCTGGAGATCATTTAGCTTCAAAGACGTTCATTAAAACACAAATGGAAAGAACTGCCTCATGACTTTAAGGGGCTCCTACAATTTTTCTGAAGGCCCACCCTGTCATCCTCCCCAACCTGCCAGGAACCTGCAGGCGAGGGAGGGCACTAGCCCCGGTGGCTGTGGCTTTCCCAGGGTATGTGAAACGCTTCCTTTCTCAGCAGCTAAACCCCCACAGCCACAGCCCCTTCCCGAGTGCGAGGGACCGGCCGGGGAAGCTTGCCACCCCAGCTCCCCTCTCCCGAGAGGTGGGGGTAGGGCCCCCTCGCGATGCCCAGGCTGCGTGGGAGCCGGGGCTCGGGTACTGACCGCGGCCGGGGGGCAGCAGGCTGCCCAGGTGGGGGAGGCTCAGTCTCCGCAGCTGGTCCAGCTTCTCCCGCAGCTGGCGAACCTGGCTGTCCGCGCGGCTGACCCTCTGGCGCAGGGTCCTCAGCTCCCCGTTCTTCTTCTCCACCTGCTCGCGCAGGCAGCACACCTGGCTCTTGCTCTGGCGGGAGGAGAAGCAGTAGGAGTGCAGCGAGTCGATGAGCTTGCAGGCCCCTGACGCCGACAGGATGACTTCGTTGATGGACATGGGGCTGGCGTCGCTGTGCTCGCTCTGCACAGCCTCGGACGCCGGCTTTGGGGTGACGTCTGTTGGGGGTGCCGAGGGGCTCTGCGAAGGCTTCTGTGGCGTGGCCGTGAGGGATGAGCTCGGGGGGCTCTGTGCCAGGCCCTTATCGGGCCCCAGGCTGCTCCCACTGCAGCCAGGCTCCACGTCCCTCTTCGGCCTCTTGCGGTCGACAGGCTCGCGGGGCACTGACGGCCTCTCGCGGGTGTGCTTGGAGGAGAAACTGTAGGAATGAAGCGAGCCGATAAACCTGCAGGCCCCCGACCCAGGGGGAGTAAAGTCATCCACGGAAATGCCACTCTTGTCTACCACGTCCCCATCGGGGGAGGTGGCGCGCTCGTCGCCAGCATCCACAGCGGATGCATTCGATTCTGCCTGGCTGCCAGACACTGTGGCCAGACCGTCCTCCGGACTCCCTTCCAGGCGCTGCCGGGCCTGCTCCGGACCCTCAGGGCTGGCGGCTTCCTGGGCAGCCCTGGGGGCCGGTCTGCCCTGCAGCACTGCCCGCTTTAGCTTGCGGGACTCTGGCTGGGCCATCGGGTTTTCGCTCGAGGACGATGACGACCCTGCCGCTGCCTTCCCGTCCGCGTCACCTGCCTGTGCCCTCAGGCTCCCTGAGGCCTTCCTGGCGTCCTTTCTCCTGCTGCGGCCATGGCCTCCGGCCCCCCTCTTCTTCTCCGCTAGGTGGAAGATAGAGGGCACGGCCGTGGGCTTCAGCAGGCGGTGCTGGTCCTCCAACCTCTTGGAGAAGCTGTCTTTGGTGAAATGTTCACTGCAGAGGAAAGAGTACTTCGTGGGGGTCCAGTTATCCCTCTGAACAGCCTTTAACCACTGGATCAGACGCTTTGAGTCCTTTAGGGGGAATCTGCAGGACAAATGACAAGTAAAGAAGATATAATTAAACACCTGCTCCTAAGACTCTTAGCTATAAAAGCACGACACCCAAATCTGTGTTGGCTTTACCTGTTTGATAACCTAGTAGACACCTGAGGAACCCCTACTGAAGAGTTACTACCAGAACAGAAAGCCGGGAGATGCACTGCCTGCCCCTGAGAAGCTTACGGTCTGCAGGGTAGGAAGGAAGGAAGGAAGTGCCTGCTCCAGGCGGGGGGAAATGCTCCAGACGCTGGCACCTTGGGCCTCACCGCACCAAGGTTTGGGGAAGCCCTGGAAAGACCTCTAGAAGCTCCCAGATGGACAACCTCCCGACGTGCCTGGATGCGCAGGACTCTGGGTGCTAAAAGCGCATGTCAGGCCAGGTGTCAGTCAGCAGAGATGGGAGCAAGAAGCCAGGAGAGCACCCCAGACACCACACGTGCCCAGCTGCGGCTCAAGCAGCTGAAGTGAGACCAGCTCTAAAGGAGCTGAGTCTCAAGGGCTGTAGTCCTGCGTTCCCCAGGGCACGTCCACCTTCAAAGAACAGTCAGCCCCAGAATATACTGAATAAGATTCTTAGTAATCATTTTTTTTCTCATTTTTCTCATTCAGGCAAGCTCTGTATTTAAAGAACCCCCACAACACCGCACCTGCAGGGGTGGGGTGGTCATTCTGGAGGGCTGTTTGCTCCACCTGGGGTCACCAATCTAACCCACTGGGGCTGCTGTGACCCAGGACAGGCGGATGCCAACTCCTCAGAACATGCCCCTAAATTTCCTCACTGCTTTGGGAGCCCATTTCATCATGACTCCCCAGTTTCCACCTCCCCTGCCCCAAACCGGTTTGACCTTAGGAAGGAACGAAAGAACCCAAGAGCTCTTCTGTACAACACTCTGCTTCCATTTTCAGAAACAGTAACAAAACGACTGGCTCTGAAGGAAACTCTAGAAAACTTGGTGGAGGATCTGAAATACACGATATCACTACTGGGAAAGATTGTAACAACTTAACGACCCAGAGCAAACCACTGTGAACCTTCAATAAGACTATATGGAACGACTGCCAGCCACTTCTTTAAAACTTCAAAAACATCCTGCAACATAGGAAACGTATCCCCAAGAAGTTTTTTAAAGCAGACCTCCTTCTCTCTCCTGTTCTGGTACCTCCAGCGCCGAAGATGCAGAAAAGGATTTGCTGAAATGGGCTGGATTCCAGAGCTTTCACGAAGCGGGCCAGGCCAGAGAGGCGACGACCGACCCCCCCCGCCGCGCCCTTCCCCGGGCCAGTTTCCGCGGGCGCCCACGGAAGGAGGCCCTTCCACGACTCGCAGGTGAGCCCCCGGTGAGGCGCGCGCCGGGCGGACGACGCAGGAGGCTGTCAGACGCCTCCTCGGACTCACCTCCACGCGGCAAGGCTACCTTCCCTGGGGCTGACCGCGAGGCCCCTTCTAGCGAGAGGGCGTCGGGAGCGCGTGTTAATCCACGAAGCACAAGTTGCATTTGCACGGCCACATCCCCGATCGCAGAGACCAAGGCAGGCTCCCCCAGGACGAAAGGAGCAGACAGAAGAGTCACAGCAAACGCAAGACAACAACTGACCTAAGGAAGAGCGTTTCCCGAACACACCGTTTCTGGAAATTGGCGGCGCCCACCCGAATCAATGGAGAGCAGGGCGGCCGCGCGGTGGGGGAAAAGGCGGCGGAGGCCACGGGCGGCCGCCGGCGGCCGGGGGTCGTGGGGGACGGGTGGCCGCGGGGCGGAGGCCGCCGGCCGCGGTGGCCCGAGGCGCCCGGCCCAGAGACGGCGGCCCGGCCAAGGTCACACAGCGCCCGCGCTGACTCACTCCCAGGACCGGCCCGAGGCCCGGCGCCCCGAGCGTCCCCGCGTCCGGCCGAGCCGCGCGGCCTCAGTCTCCCCGCGGGGCCGGGCCGGGCGGGGGCGTGGCCCGCGGGCCGCGCGGGCGGCGAGCAGGCGGCGGCGGGCGGGGCCCGGTTACCTGTGGAAGGAGACGGCGCGCTTCTCCCCCTTGCCCTGCCGGTTGGAGCAGTTCGCGGCCGCGCAGCAGATCACCATCTCGGGCCTCGGGCCGCCGCGCCGCCGCTAGACTCCGGCCCTCGCCTCGCCGCGCCGAGCCCCGAGCGGGACCGCCCCGAGGGGAGGGCGCGCGGCGACACGGCTGCGGGACGTGGGAGCCGGCCCCGCGGCTCCCGCCGTACGGCAAGATGGCGGCGCCCGGCCGCCCGTCGCCCCGCAGCCCAGCCCGGCGCTCGGTGCCCCCGGGGTCCCTGGCACTCTGCGGCGCGCAACCCACGGCTCGCCGCGTCGGTGGTGGGGGCGGGCGTCCCGGGCCGGAGGCGCCTTGCAGTGACATGACGCGCGGGGCGCATCCGTACGGCAAGATGGCCGCGCTGGCGGGCCGGCGCGGACAACGGGCTCACGCGACCGCCCCGGGGCCCTGCTGCTCGGCCGCGTCTGTTTCCGCTTCCCCGACGGGTGGCTGCCGGGGTCCTGGGAGGCACAACGCAGGCCTCCCGGGAGTGGAGCGCGCGGGCCCCGGCCTCCGTGCTGGGTCCGCCGTACGCCAAGATGGCGGCGGCGCACTTCCGTCGCGTACTTCTGGCCCCGCCCACGCCCGCGCCTGCTCGGCCCGGATTGGCCCCGGTGGCGGCCCGTCGCGTCGCGCTGCGGACCCGTCGGAGCGACGCCGCGCTCAGTCGGCAGCCCTAGAGGGAAGATGGACGCAGGTGAGGGCTCGGCCCGGCGCGGGAGGAACCCGGGCGGTGCTCGCCGGTCCCCTCGTAGCTGGGGACTCGTCTGAGGCCTCTCCCGGCGCGGCCTGGCCGCGGGGCGGAGCGGGGCCGCGGGGCGGAGCGGGAGCGGGCGGCGTCCGTGGGAGGCCGGCGCGGGTCTGACAGCCAGTATTTGCGCGTCTCGCGCTTTTAAGGGCCGCCCGCTGCGCGCAGGCGGCAGGTCCCCCGGTCATGAGGCCGGCTCCGACGACCCGGGGGGCAGCCTGGTGGCCGGGACGGGAGGAGGGGCACCAGACGGTGCCGAGGCTCGGCGTAGCCGGTCCGAAAGGGCGGTGGGAGGATGCTTTTGTGTCCCCCGCGAGGAGTTGAGGAAACTAACTCTTGTAAAGTTATGCGGGCAGGCTGGAGGCGAGCGGTGAACTCCAGCACACCAAGGACACGCATATGTATATATATTTTTTTAATTCAGTAACCCGTAGGTGATCCAAGCTGTTTCTCTTTTGTGATTGAATAGGCAGGCTGGATCCATCTCGTCATCCCTTAACTTCCCGGGGTCTTAATACAAAGAGCGGGGACCAGGGTGGGCAAGTGTGTGTATAGAAAGTGTACAAGTGTATATACCTGTATATGTGCTCTTTTGGTCTGTTCCATCATGCTGCTGCTCCAGAGCAGACAGTTGCTTAATTTTTGCTGGCACTGTAATTCGGATCTTTGTCCAGTAGCCTTGAGACCATACTTACACTGTGAAAAGCTCTCTTTTTCACCCACAGCAGAGGTAGTTCTTTCATACCTTGTAAGGAGTGATTTGTCTTCAGGTATCTTCTCATCTGTAAATACTTCCGCTGCTTTAATTTTATCCTTCATCCTGGATGGCATTGTTTTTGCTTCATTTTTCTTTTTCTGGCAGCTGCAATGTAAGTTTATTGACCTCTCAGTTTGAAAATTGGAAACTGTAGTAGGGATCTGTATGGCCAATACTTTGACAATTTGTGGCATCTTGTCCCTTAAGTATGTTGGATAGCAGAAAGAAATGGTAGTCTCGGCTCCTGGAAGGTGATGTATTGTGCAGTTGTTTAAAACAGATGAAGGAGTTCCCGTCGTGAGGCAGCAGAAACGAATCCGACTAGGAACCATTAGGTTTCGGGTTCGATCCCTGGCCCTGCTCAGTGGGTTAAGGATCTGGCATTGCCGTGAGCTGTGGTGTAGGTTGCAGACATGGCTCGGATCCCGCGTGGCTGTGGCTGTGGTGTAGGCCAGCAGCTACAGCTCTGATTAGACTCCTAGGCTGGGAACCTCCATATGCCGAGGGTGCGGCCCTAAAGAGACAAAAGGCAGGGAAAAAAAAAAAAAGATAAAGAGTTTGGCAGAGGTGGGGGAAGGAATAGAATTATGTATTTTTTTAGGTTGCTACCATTTTAGTGCCCAGGACCATTCATTCGAGAGACTTGGCTAAGGTAGAACGCACAGTGTAAAGTTGGTCATGTTACCTTAAACATGAAGTTCTCATGTTAAAATTGGGAGTTCTCACATGATGATACTCTGTCGGGACACTGATCACTGCTTCAAAGCAGAAAAGTGTTTGAAGGCCTCTGCTGATGCTAATAAAATGTGTGTGACATTTGCAGGGTGTTGTCAAGAGCTTTTTTGATGTGCTGTGCCCTTTGGGGTGACTCATGGCCCAGCCGCCCTGATCCCTGAGTCCTAGAGGCTCTGCCTTCCTCACCAAATGTTAGGAAGTTCCTGGTGGTTTTCATGGTCATTCGTTCAATAACTACATTTATTATTCAGTGCAGGCTTGTGCCTGGCATCGTTCTGACCTGGGGCTAGGGATGTGAACAAAATGGATACAAACCATGTCCTGGGGGAGGTGCCGTCGTGGCTCAGGGGTAAGGAACCTGACTAGGATCCATGAGGGCATGGACTCTATCCCTGGCCTCACTTGGTTAAGGATCCCATGTTGCTGTGGCTGTGGTGTAGGCCGGCAGCTGCAGCTCCCATTTGACCCCTAGTCTGGGCACCTCCATATGCCACAGGTGCGGCCTTAAAAAAAAAAAAGCAAAAACAAAACAAAAAACTTTGTCTTGGCTGACGCACTGAACATGACACCCATGGTGTGTTTGGTGGGAGAGTGATGTGGGCAAAGCAGGAGGGGTTGGAGTTGCCAGGATGGCCAGGAAAAGTCTCAGCACAGAGGTGAGTTTGGAACAAGACTCAAAAACAGTGCGGGTGGCCTGTTCCCAGAGCAGCCAATGGCCACTGTGGCCAGGAGGAGACCCTGAAGGCACAGCAGCAACATGGCCCAATCGTGGGCCTTGTTGCCTCTCGCTGAGGGCATCTGAATGAGATGGGTGCTTCCAGAGGTTTTGAGAGGAGGAAGGACCTGGCCAGCAGGCTTACTCTGGCTGCTTTACTGAGGCTACAGCTGCAGAGGGGCAGCAAATGGTGAGGCCGGGAGACCAGTAAGGAGGCTGTACAGTGCTCCAGGCATGAGTCCTCCAAGGCCCAGGTCAGCGTGGGGATGAATTCTGGGTGTGTTTGAAGGTGGAGACAATAGGACCATACAGATGGGAAGTGTTGAGGGCTGGGGGTGGATAGGGACGAGTTTGAGGTGGTGCTGAGGTTCGTGGCTTGAGCCGAGAAGCTCAGACCGGGAGGCTTGGAGAGTCTGCTTGGTGGGGAGCTGTTGGGAGTTTGGTCTTGCACGTGGTGACTGTGAGGTCCCAGTTAGACGTCCCCGTTGTGTTGTCCAGGGCGCCTTTGAGTCTGTAGGCCTGGCCGAGGAAGCGCCTGGACCACAGGTAGAGGAGTGCGGGGGCCACTCCGAGTCAGGTCACTGAGGGTCTGAGTGGGGGGAGAAGAGGGCCGGGCTGGGGCCCAGGGCTGCCGGCGTGTAGAGGTTGGAAGGCCTTAGGCCGCCCCCCAGACACTGTCCCTCAGAACATGCTGCGGTTGACACTCAGGCACACTGTCTGCTCCCCGGGGACAGAACGAGTGTCTTGTCCTGTGTCACCAGTGTTTTACACTGTGTCTGGCTCGTGGTTGATCGTGGAAGAAGCAGAACTTGAATAGTGATGACTTAGGCATTTCTGAGTTGTAGGATTCGTGTCGCGTGGAAATCCGGTCTCTGGTGTAAAGTGTACCCACGGTAGGGGCAGTGGGGTTCTGGGGGCCTTCTTTCCAGTGTGTTCACCACAGCAGTGTGTTCTGCTGTCCTGATGCTGCTCAAGGGCTGGCTCTTCTTCCCTTTCCCTCTCCTTCCTCTCCTCCTTTTTTCCACTGAGAACTGAGCCACCAGCATCTTCACATAAACTTGTTGGGTTTTGAAAAAAACGGCTTGCGGACCTGTTACCTATGTTTAAACATAAGCTTTTTCTGAGGAAGGGAAGATTCTTCCTTTTGATTTTACTTATAAAGTATATATACGTGTAGACGTTTATAAAGTGTAATCTCAGAAAATAGGAGCATTTTAGGGAAGGATGTTTGAAGTGTGGCACATTACAGTAAGCTCTAGAAGAAATGTAACACTGCTTGTTTTTTGCAGTTCTCTCTGTTGAGTTATATTTTTTTTCTTTTGTTTTTTTTTGTTTTTTTGTTTTTTTTTGTTTTTTTGAGGGTCACACTCATGGCATGTGGAGGTTCCCAGGCTAGGGGTTGAATGGGAGCTACACTTGTCAGCCTACACCACAGCCACAGCAACATCAGATCTGAGCCATGTCTGTGACCTAGCTCATGGCAACGCCAGATCCTTAACCCAATGAGCGAGACCAGGGATTGAACTCGCAACCTCATGGTTCCTAGTTGGATTTGTTTCCTCTGCTCCACAACGGGAACTCCTTCTCTGGTTGAGTTATGGTGTAATTGAGACTAAGTTATCTGATGACGTTTGTTGAGTACAGCTCACCATTTTTCTGTCATATTAATAACATTAAATTGAAACATTTTGTAAAAAGGAATTGCCAGCAGTTCCCGTCATGGCACAGTGGTTAATGAATCCGACTAGAAACCATGAGGTTGCAGGTTCGATCCCTGGCTTTCCTCGGTGGGTTAAGGATCCCGCGTTGCTGTGGCCGTGGCATAGGCCGGCAGCTGTAGCTCCGATTTGAGCCCCAGTCTGGGAACCTCTATATGCCGAGGGCGCGGCCCTGGAGAAGACAAAAAAAACGAGAAGGGTGAAAAGGAATTGCCATGCTGTTAAAGGGCCTCTGCTTCCTCTTCTGGGTGTGACCAGGGACGTCATAGGGAGCAAGACATGGAAAATCAAGCGTCTGGAACCCGGGTGACCAGATGGGAAAGGCACTTCTAAAAGGTGGACCGTGCTGTCTGTCCTGCTTCTCCGGGCTGTTGTCTTATTTCAAATTAAAATCATTACCTGGGGGTCTAAGGACCGGCGTTCTTTGGGAGTTTGGAGTCCTTTTAACCCAGGAGGTGTGTAAACTTCAGAAACGAAATGCCAGCGGATGTGGATTGGAGCTGGTCACTCCGAGGACGGGGTCAGCAAAGGATCCTCAGAGGGGGTCTCCTCAGCCTCATGAACCTTAGTGGTTGTGAACCTGGTTTGGGGGGTTTTTATTTTTATTTTAATTTTTTATTATTCATGTATTTTCTTGGCTGCACTCGCAGCCTGCAGAAGTTCCCAGGCCAGGGATCAGACCCGAGCCACAGCAGTGACAGCGTGGATCCTCAGCGCCTGGGTCCCTGTCGCCCAGCCGGCCAGGGCTTCTCTGGTCTGAGCACAGTGGTCACGGGGACGGCAGGCGCGGGCTGTGGGGGGCCGTCTTCCCTTCCTCCCGGCCGTCAGCGCTGAAAACCAGGGGCCGGGCCGGCCCCCACCCCTGGCCCGGAGACGGGCCTGTCCTTGGGGCTTGGCGTGAGGAGAGTCAGTTCCCAGTTGTCTCCGCCAAGTAGCTCCTGCGTTGGGTCCTCCCCGGGTCACACCTCCCTGGGTGCTGCACCTGTCTGGTTCTACAGTGTGGGGTCTGTGTCTCCTGCGCTGTGCGTCCTGCTGTCACCCGTTTCACCGGCCCCGAAACGTGCTGTCACCACCCAGTAAGGATCCAGGTTGTTCACATTATTGACGTGTTTCTTCCTCCCGAGGGACCCCCTGCCTCATTGGGGGGCGTGGCTGGGCAGGTCCAGACCCCTGGCTCCCGGCAGCGACAGGGAGCAGGGTGCCATCCCAGGACGGGCCTCTGGAGGCGTGCGGGCGCTGCTTCCTGCTGGCTCCATCCCCTTGGACGCTCGCCCAGTAAAGAGTCTGAGGCTGCACGAGATGGGCACTGCTCTAACTTAGTAGCGGCTGTGGCTGCCTTCCCTCCGAAGCTGGCTTTGCTGCCTGGAAAGCTTGCTCGTTAACCTGGGAAATGGCCTGCCTTCCGCTTGGCCTTCAGGAGGGCCGCGCTCCTCTTCTGTCCTCATCAGCTTGTCTCCATCGTCACTGTCGTGTCCTGCGCAGAGTCCTGAGGCAGGACAGGGCCTGCGGGCTCAGCCTTCCAGCGTTTAGAAGGCGCGTTTGCCTTCAGTGAGGAGCTGTGGCCTTAGAGGGTCTCAGTCCAGGGGGATGCACATTGTTGTCGGTTGAAATCAGACAGTCCTGCTTACATGCTTTTCTTGGGGAGTGAGCTCTGTGGGTGTGCGTGTAAATACTGGTTTAGGCCTCGAGGGCAGTGCTTTCTGAAGAGGTGGTGGCTTTGGAGAGGTGGCGCCAGCACAGGATGCTCAGCTCCTTGAAAAGATAGAAGCTCGATTCATCCCAGCTCCGTTTTTATAATCACGTGCGGAGAAGAGTAATCTTATGTTGAGAGGGGAGAGGGAAGTTTGGGTGTTAAATCACTTCCCCCCGACCCCAAGGCAGCTTGGGAGTCAGCTGGGTGTGGAAATCTGGACAAGGCAGACAGGGTCCCTGCCTCATACCCAGGCACTCCGGGGGCTCAGGACAACTCTGACCCTTAGGGCTTCAGGGGGAAAGAAGGGAGAGCTGGCTCAGGGTTCCCAGCAGCTCGACTCGCTAAGTGGCAGCCTCGGGCCTCTGCTGCAGTGGGCCTGTTAGTGCAGTGAGCGCTGCTTTCCTGGCGCTGCAGCTGGGAATTTGCTGTGCACCCAGTTAGGCCTTTTGGATGCCGTGGAACTGCTCGCCTTTGAGCTGCCGTCCTGCGTTCTTGACATTGGTGACCCCGGCTGACCCGGAGCCCTCTGTCTGCAGCGTCCTGGTGAGCACCTTGGGGGAGGGTCTCAGGGGCACAAGCTGTGCTGCAAAGAACATCCTGTTATGTGTCCCTTACTTTAGGTGGGGGCTTTCCACACCCAGAGGTCAGGGTCCAAGCTGGGGTTTGAGCCCCGGGCTTGTGAAGAGCCGGCCCCCTCCCGGGGGTTGTATGGGAACCCCCAGGCGCATCTCGGGCCCTGGAGCAAGTGCTGGCGGCAGAATGCTGGGCCTTTCGCCGTTGGGCGGAGAAGAATGAGGCGCGCCACGGGGCGGGGTGATCCCATCACAGGTCGGCACTTAGAGACCTTGTTGGGCGCGAGGCTGTGAATGGTTCGTACATCGTGTCGCCTTCGGGGTTTTGAAGTAAGGAGCATATGCTGTTTTTACTTTTTTATGTGCCATGTGATAAGGTAGGGTTATTGTTGAAACATAAACTCAGATGTGGGAGAAACTCATGATATTTTTGATTTTCCCAAGAGTTGAGTGGAATTGCAGGTGAGGGGCTGGGGCGCTGTGGAAGCTGGAGAGGTGGAGTCCCTGGAACACAGCGTGTGCCCCTGGCCTCGCGGGCGGCGTGTGGGGCCTGTTGTGGGGGGATGGGGGGGTTCCTCAGCTGTGGCCCCTCCCTCCAGCTTCTTGGTGGAAGCAACACGAGAAGATGGTGCTTGAGTCCTGGCGGGCCCGGGAGCTGGCCGTGGCCCTCGGGATGCAGCCCTTGATCTCCAGTTCTCAGTCCCTGGGGACTTTGCACTGCAGTTTGTCCTCCCGTTTCTGGAGGTCCATGTGCCACCCAGGAGTAGCACCCCGCCCCTCTGCAGCTCACCACTCCTAACCAAGAAATGGGGGGAGCTGGAACCCCCACTGTCCAGTGTTCCTGGGCCCTGAAGCATCCGGCTCTAGCACGGCGGCTGTGAGACCTTGTGTGGCCTCCTTGTCCCAAGATAAAGCTGGTGGGTTCCTCTCTCTCTGCCCTTCAGGTTTTAGTCTGACACGGTTAAAGGTGTCTTTTTGTTCTCCTCTCTGTCCCCTGGGCCTGGCCCCCAGCTGGGCTCTCAGCCTCGGGTCTGCAGATACTCTGGCTTCGACCCTGAAGGGGCACAGGAAGCTGGTGCAGAGCTGCTGCTGCCCTGCCCGAGTCTGGCGTTGCGAGTGTCGTGTTGAGGCAGCTCTGAAACGCAGAATGCCCTGGGGGGCCTTTGTGCAGAGATGCTGGCAGCGCTCTGTGGCGTGGGCAGGTGAAGTTACAGGCCTGTCGTTGGTCCACAGCTACTCTGACCTACGACACCCTCCGATTTGCCGAGTTTGAAGACTTCCCCGAGACCTCGGAACCTGTTTGGATCCTGGGCAGAAAGTACAGCATCTTCACAGGTAGCGACCCCGCACGCGGCCGCAGCGAGGCTGGGTGGTGATGGATTGTCTGCTCGCTGTCACGTGGTCCCTCAAGACTTAGGGCTGCGTGTGCCCTTGTTTGTTCTCTCGTGCGCCCTCCAGAAAAGGACGAGATCTTGGCTGATGTGGCGTCAAGACTGTGGTTTACGTACAGGAAGAACTTCCCGGCCATTGGTGAGTAGCGTCGTTACAGCGAGGAAGGCTCAGGCTGTAGTTTTCACTCAGTGGGTCAGGCCCCGGCACTTGGTTTGGCCCTCAAGAAACCCTAGTTAAGTCGGCCAGCTGATGGCAGCTGCTGGGGGCCTCATGGCTAGGAGCCAGCATTGTCCCTGGCTCGAGGACTTCCACATGCCTAAGGTGCAGCCAAAAAACCAAAACACCGGGTGGGGGTCTGGGCCCTGGTTGTGGCAGAGCTGGAGGCCCCATCCCGGCTCCCGAGTTGCACTGAGGGCGGTGCTTTTTCTGACTCTAAGTGGCAGCTTATTGGGGGCCTAAAAGGAGGAGCTGCAGGAGGTTGCCGTGTCCCGAGGTGCCGACCCGGGCAAGGCTGCTGGGCGCACTTGCACTGCGGGCCATCGCTCTGTATCTTTGTCCTGCCCTTAGTCCAGGGGGCTGGAGGGCAGGATGGCAGGGAGGCGCATCCCCTTGAAGTGGCTCTCCCTGCTGTATCCAGGCAGGGCATGGCGGGGACCCGCTCTGGGCCTCACCTGTGCTAGTTGGAGGACTCAGGACCAAGAGAAGTGGCCCCTCCTTGGTGGCTGGTTCGGCCTCTCCTGGAAGTGGTTCTGTCTGTCGCCAGCATGCGACATTCGGGAACACAAAGGCAGGGATGTGGTCCCTGTCACCAGGGTTGGCATTGGGGGATGGGGCTTGTCGGGCTGCTTGTGGAACAGGCAGGTGGCTTGGCCAGCGGGGCGGGCTGTGCGGTGCCGGAAGGTCAGATTCTGAGCTGCGGGAGGTGGACGAGCCGGAGGGCAGCGCTCTGTGGGTCCCTGTTTTGTCCCAGGCCCCGGAGACAGCCGTGTGAGGGCCCTTTCTGCAATCAGCTCTGCGGGCTTCCCTGGTCCCACTGCTGCCCAGGGGCAGCGCGGCTGGAGCCCTGGCCACCAGGGAGGGGGCTGGCCTCGGGTCTTCCTGGTCGCAGCCTGGGGGCTGGAGGTGCTGCCATTTCTGCCCTTACTCGACCTGGCATTTTCTGCCTTAAGAGGCTGAGCATCTTTTCACTTGTCCGGACATTCGCATCCCTGTGCCTCGTTCACAGAAGTGACTCGTTTTGTGGGGTTGGGCGGTCCGCCTCCCCGCAGACGCAGCTGGGGGTGTGTGGGTTCCAATGGTGTGTGTTGCCTGGGATGGAGGTGACGCCTGCAGTGTGGCACTGCCTCTGGCATGTCCCGTGATGCCTCCTGCTGGCCGGCTCCTGGCCTTGGTTGGCCTTGGTCTGACACCGAGGGCCTCTCTCTATCACGACAGGGGGGACGGGCCCCACCTCGGACACAGGCTGGGGCTGCATGCTGCGCTGCGGCCAGATGATCTTCGCCCAGGCCCTGCTGTGCAGACACCTGGGCCGAGGTGAGTCCTTGCCGGGGATGCCCACATTCTCGGGGACAGAGAGCCAGCAGGGCGAGGGGTCAGGGAAGGTGAATCACCGTCCAGCACTTTGGGACTCAGGGCTTTCTTGAGTAATGATCCAGCGGTTTGTATTGATTTTAAAAAGTGACTTTAAGAAGTTCCCGTTGTGGCTCAGTGGTAACGAATCTAACTTGTATCTGTGAGGATGCAGGTTCGATCCCTGGCCTTGCTCAGTGGGTTAAGAATCTGGCTTTGCCGTGAGCTGTGGTGTAGATTGCAGATGCGGCTCAGATCCTGTGTTGCTGTGACTGTGGTGTAGGCCGGCGATTACAGTGCCGATTAGCCCCTTGGCCTGGGAACCTCCATGTGCTGCAGGTGCAGCCCTGAAAAAAAAAAAAAATAGTAACTTTAATGAAATACCAATAAGTGTTTTGTCTTTTAGAAATTATTTATAAACTCCTTTCTGGGCGGATTTTTTGATGTGTTGGGGTGTGTGTGTGTTTGAAATCTTGAAGAACTTGGGGTTTTTGGAAGGGTCGCAGAAGGCGTGGGTGCATCTGTCTTAAGCATCTTAGAGACGCGAAGGCTTCTTTCTTGTATCTTGGTGACACTGACCTCGCGCATCTGTCTCTGACAGGTTGGAGGTGGACGCAGTGGGAGAGGCAGCCGGACAGCTACTTCAGTGTCCTGCACGCGTTCATGGACAGGAAGGACAGCTACTACTCCATCCACCAGATAGGTGTGTGCCCAGGTGGCTGGGGTGGGCCAGGCCCTGTCAGCCCGGCCTCGCTCGCCCACGGGCTGTGCTGCTCCGCGTGGCATCTGAACGCCAGCGTGGCGGCCTTGAAGGTCGGTGCTCCCCGGGCTCTGGCGGGGGTCTGAAGGCGCCTGGGTCAGAGTCCAGCTTCTGACGTCACGGTTCATCCGCTGGCCGGAAGTGCGGGGTGGACCGAGTTGGCTGACCCAGGCCACGTGCTCAGTCCTGCTGCTCTTTGTCCGTGGGTTGGTGAGGAGGAGTCTGTCCCTCCCGGGGGCCCCTGCCCGAGGCGGGCGCTCTGTGCCGCGTCCCTCTGCCCCGTGCTGCCGGGACGGCTCCTGTACCAGGTGGTGGGATGGGGAGCAGGAGGGCGGCCGCACACGTGTCCCTCACGGCTCTGTTTCCTGCAGCGCAAATGGGAGTCGGCGAGGGCAAGTCTATCGGCCAGTGGTACGGGCCCAACACCGTCGCCCAGGTTCTCAAGTACGTGCCCGGCCCATCCCGCCCCTTCCCTGGCCAGCAGGGGCCTCTCCCTCCTCAGCGCCCTCAGGGTGCTCCTCGCAGCTGACCAGGCCCAGGGGAGCGGCTGGCTGCTTTCTGTTTGCTCGTTGTATCCGAGCGCAGTTGAGTTCCCGTATCGTGTTCCTTGCGGGTGCCCGGCGAGGTGCGTCGGTTGTGCGCAGACGCTCCTGTTCTTTCTCAGACCCTTTTCCCGTCTAGGTGGTCAGGCGGTCGGGTCGGTCTCGCCGGGCTGTGCAGCAGGTCCTCGTCAGCGTCCGCCTCCTGCGCCGTAGCGTGTGCGCGTCCGTCCCAGCCTCCCAATGTACCCCCCCCCCGCCCCCCGCATTTCCCCTTTGGTAACAGCGTAAGTTTGTTTTCTGTGTCTGTGAGTTTGTCTCTTTTGTAAGTAAGTTTACTTGTATCCTTTTTTTAGGTTCCACGTGTGAGTTATATCACATTTACCTTTCTCTGATCTGCTTCGCTCGGTATGATGATCTCTAGGTCCATCCGTGCTGCTGCAGGTGGCATTCTTTGGTTTTTATGGCTGAGCAGTAGTCCGTCGTATACACACGTGCTAGATCTTTTATCCACTCGTCTGTCGATGGACGTTTCGGTTGTTCCCGTGTCTTGGCTGTGAATAGTGCCGCAGTGAACATAGGGGTGCATGTATCTATCTCCTGGGCTAGATGCCCAGGAGTGGGATTGCTGGGTCACATGGTACTTCTACAGTCAGTTTTTCGAGGCATTTCCGTACTGCTTTCCATAGCTGCCTGTCGTACCAATTCACAGTCCCACCAGCAGTGCAGGAGGCTCCCTTTCCTCCACAGCCTCTCCAGCATTCGCTCTCCGTAGCCTTTTGACGCCGGCCCTTCTGGCTGGTGTGAGGCGGTGGTGGTTTCGACTTGCGTTTCTCCACTGGTCGCAGCGCTGAACGTCTTTCCGCAACGGCCCCGTGAGGCAGAGCTTGTGTCTGAGGAGATGAGCACCCTTGCTGTGCGTGTGTCCGGACGGCGCCCCGGGTTGTGCCTCTGCTGCTTGTCTGTCCCTTCCCATCCCTTAGGGGCGAGTCCGATGGCCTGGGCGGTGGAGCCTGAGCAGGGGGGGCAGGCCGCCTTCCTGTCCCTCCTGCCCCCCCTGTCCCCGTTGCCAGTGCCTCCTCCCGTGTGGGAGCACAGTGTGCTGGGCGCGGCCTTGGTTGTGGCTTCGGCCCTTGTCCATCCAGATGCTCCTCACGGTGCCCCTCAGACGTCCAAGGCCCAGGTGACCGAGCCCAAGCCCGTCTCCCACCGCAGCCTGTGGGTCCTCGGGGCACAGCAGTGCCACCCTTCCCAGAGCTCAGTCCCCTCGCAGGTCATGCCAGACTCCCACGGGTGCCCAGACTCTGCCCAGTACTGCTCGCCCCGCGCCCCGCCCTGGTCCAGGCCGCCCCTGGCCTCCTCCTTGGCCTGCCTTCTCTCCTTTCCATCCTAGCGTCTTTCCACAGCAGCAAGGTCATCTTTGTAGAATACAGGTGGGCCTCTGTTCCTCTTCTGCTCGGAGCTGTCCTGGGGCCTCCCCACTGGCACCAGGGAGTGCTACAGGCACGCGCCGTGCTGTCCCCTGGAGCCTCTTCCCCCAGCACTCCTGGCACTTACTGTCCCATGAGATCACTTCCCTGGAACGTCAGCCTCTCCAGGGACTGCTTTGTGTCCCGGCGCTGGGAATGGTCCTGGCCCTCGGACAGCTTGAGGTGGGGGGCCGGGGGGCCTGTGCAGCCCCGCAAGGGCGGGGGGGCAGCTGCTCAGGCCTTCCCTCCAGGAGGTCCACTCTCACCAGGGGAGCCCCTCCTTCCCATCCCGTTCCCGGAGTCCCCCTCCGGGGCCCTCCCGTCCTGCTTTCGGGTGCATCTGCTCTTCTTTAAGGACCTTACTGCTGGGCACAGTTGCTCACTGCCATGGTGACTTCCAGCTGTGCCATCTGTCGACTGCTGTGGGTCCTAGGGGATGAGCTGGGGCCGCGCCTGCCTCAGAGTCCACGGAAGTGCCGGGGACCTGGCTCGCGTTCTGATGCCCACCCGCGTGCCAGCCCGATCAGGAAGGGATGCCCCCGAGCAGCTGCCGTGGCAGCCTCTCTGTCCACAGCGGCGGCCGGGGGTCGGGCCTGAGGCGTGGGGCTCACCGCCGTCCTCTGTCTCCCTAGGAAGCTTGCCGCCTTCGACACCTGGAGCGCCTTGGCCGTGCACGTCGCCATGGACAACACGGTGGTGATGGAGGAGATCAGTAAGTGCCTCCAGGGGCGGCCCGTCTCCGCAGCTGCGCCACCCGGTGCCCTGCACGTGCCGTCTTGGCGTCTGCTGCACACCACTGGCGCAGGTGTGGTGGCTCAGGCCAGGGGGTGGGGGGCACTGGTGCCCGCACAGGCGAGGCCGTGGAGCGGTACCACCGCACACGGTGTGGGGTGGACAAGGACCCCCCCCCCATCCTCTTTCTGGCGGGTCCCTGAAGCCCTGATGGCATCGGGCAGGTGCACAGCAGGGCTCCTGTGGCCAGCAGCCTGCAGTGAGTGGGTGTCGAATCCATGCTTTGTGTTGCGTGATGCCCCCAAGCTGACAGAACTCGCTTCATACATCATTAAATTATTGCTCAGCAGCACCTTTTCCCAGAGACGTCTCCAGAGCTGCCTCCCCTCCGCTTCCATCGACGTTCCACCCAGAGGCGGTTGCCCGGGACCCTGTTTTGCCTAAGGGAGCCCTTGAGAGCGGGCCTGGAGTGCAGCCTGCGGCTCCCTGGGGCGATGCGGCCAGAGTGCCCCTCCCTTTTCTTCATCGCGGGGATGTAGGGTGACAGCATAAAAGCTGGGTGCCAGGGTGTGACCCCTTGATGCAGAGCCCCATGGATTCGGCGGCTGTGGGCGCCCGCACGGGCTCCCAGCGCTGGGACTCCTGCCCCCTGAGCTGACTGGCTTGGGACTGCGGCTGGGAGGGTGTGTTTCTTCTTTCTGCCTTTTCCATGCTCTGTTTCATGAAGTTTTTGTAAAACGTTGGAAACTTGCAGAGCATACAGCAAAGGGAGAAAAATGGTTTGATTTTCTGCTCAGAAATAACTCATGTTAACTTTTATGTGTACTTCCTTTCAGTGCTTTTTGTTTTTTAAAAAATACTTCGTGGGGTTCCCATAACGGCTCGGAGGAAACAAACCCAGCTAGGAACCATGAGGTTACAGGTTCGATCCCTGGCCTCGCCCAGTGGGTTAAGGATCCGGCATTGCCGTGAGCTGTGGTGTAGGTCACAGATGTGGCTCGGATCTGGCGTTGCTGTGGCTGTGGTGTAGGCCAGCGGCTGTAGCTCTGATTTGACCCCTAGCCTGGGAACCTCCATGTGCCATGGGTGCGGCCCTAAAAAGCAAAAACAAAAACAAAACGAAATAAAAACCACTTGGCGTCATAAGCATTTTCCCGTCTGTGGAAACATTTGGCTGTTTCACCTCCGGCTACACAGCGCTCTTTCTCTCTCAGCTCCTTTTCTCCTATCTTTCCTCACCCGCCTCAGGGGCTGGTCCAGGCACTTGTCCAGCCCTGGCTTTAGCCTGGAGGGCTGGTTGCCCGTTGCTGTGGCCAGGAGGGGCGAGGGGCAGCTCCTTTCCAGAACCTCCAGCCCCCTGGAGGGCGTGGTGCTGTCGGGGGCCCTGGAGGCACCTGGACGTGGGCTCCTTCTGTTCTGGGGGTCCCGGGGCCATCGGAGGCAGCGCTGCTGGAGCTGTGACAAGACGTGAACTTGGGGGGCTTGTCTGGGGAGGATGTGGGTCTGGCTCTGGGGAGAGGCCCTTGGCTGTGGCCATCATGCTCCTTCCCCAAGGCAGGAGGGTGTGTGCCCGTCACAGGTACAAGCGGGGTGTCTGACGCCCAGGTTTAGGATAAAGAGCTTTGCAACACGACCCACAGAGGCTCTGGGGCTGCGAACGGTGCCCGAGGTCTCACATTCGGCTTGGGGAGGTGTCAGAGCCTGTCGTTAGGCTTTTGGCTTCAAGGCCCAGGAACGGCACCGAGGGCTGCAGTAAGCACAAGCCAGCAGGCTTTCTGGTCCACGTCGGAGGTGTCCACGCTCGCGGGCTTAGCGGGGAGGTGAATGGTAGACGGGCAGGGGCTTTCCTCCCTGGTTTTCTCAGCTGCTTGCGGGCACTGGGTCAGGGAGAGACCCCTCCTGTCAGATCTCTCCAAAGCCCCCTGGGAGCGCCGCCTGCTCCTTGGGACGCCCCCCTGCCCCGACCAGGACCAGCCGGGCCTCAGTGTCCGTAGGCTTAGTCCTGCATCAGCCCCATGGACAACAGGAGCCAGGGAGCCGGGCAGAGGTTGCAGGCAAGGAGGGCAGTCTGACCCAGTCAGGCAGGCGCGGGAGCCACGAGTGCTGAGAGCAGAAAGGGAAACCTGGGGAAGCCGAGCAAAGCGCAGGCCACTGTGGGTCCCGGTTCATGAGGGCAGGACAGGTGGACGGTGGCAGCACAGGAGGAAGCCCGCGAGCCGGAGGAAGAGCTCCGTCTGCAGGACCAAGCCCTCCGGGTTGTTGGGTGGCAAATGCGTAAATGTCCCTGGTGCCGCTTCCACAAAGATAAAGACTTGGATGGCGTCCAGTGTAGTGATAGTAGCACACGGCCTTGAGGAAGGGCGGGCACACTGGCCCCAGCCACCTCCTCCTCCGGCCGTGCCTGGTGTGGCCAGAAGTGTTCGGAATTCTGCGAGGGACCGGGGTTTGTGAGGCTGGAGGTGAAGACACTGTTTGGTTGTCACTGCTGGAAAAGTAGAGAATTCAGACACGTGAACAGTGTCAAGGGGGCCTGAGACTACAAATAGGGGCCCGATTCTGTAGCCAGAAACCCACCCCTGGTTAACAAGATGCTGTGTGGGACGGCACACGAGGACCCCGGCCCACGCTCGGCCAAGACAGCTCTGACCCCAGAGGGGCCGTGCTTGCAAAGAGCCCCCGCGTACGTGAGGCGAAACTGTAGTAAGTTAAGAGAGTATACGGCAGACGAGATATGGAAAAAATCAAGTTACAGGAACCCAGGTAACAGTAAGAGTCTTTTAAAGGGTTCATGGGACATTTATATAAACCAGTGCAGAACGGTAGGAAACAGGACAAAATCCTATTACCTAGACATTTCAAACTTGTCTTAGCTTCTGGGTCCAAAAAAGTCAAGGTTGTGGATTACATACCAGAATCTGCTGTGTACTGGACTCAGGAGAAAGCCCATACTGTTCATCCTGGTGCACAGATGATAAAAAGGGAAGACGAATGAAAGAGCAGTACTCCCCAAGAAGTTAGGAAAACAACAGCAAAATTAACTGAAGACATCGAACAAGGATGGCGTTAAGACAGACAAACGCAGAGAACAGTGGGTTTTTTGTTGGTTTGTTTTTCTCCTTTTTTGGCCACCCTGCCCCTGCGGCAGGTGGAGTTCCTGGGCCAGGGTCAGATCCCCGCCGCTGTTGTCACCTAAGCCTCAGCTTTGGCAGCGCCTGAGCCTTAACCCACTGAGCAAGGCCAGGGATCGAACCCACATCCTCAGGAATACTAGTTGGGTTCATAACCTGCTGAGCCACAAGGGGAACTCCTAGAGAACAATGGTTTAAAAGAAAAAATGGTAGAACGAGTACATTCTAGACTGGCTCTTTGAAACAATAATGGGCAGGTTGCCAAAATGGAGAAATGAAAAAACCCAGAAATCTGTGTTTAGAAGTTAGAAGTATCCAAACCTGGGGGTGGGTAGCTTCAGATCCGCGGTTAGGGCGGAGCCGCAGGTCCCTCCCCCTCCCAGCTCGAGGCCCCAGTCACAAGGCCGGGTTGTCGTCCCCTGTGCTCCTGACAGACGAGGTGGGAGGCTCCGTCGGCCCTCTCCACAGCGGTCTTGGAGGACTCGCAACACGTGGCAGCTTTCAGGCGTGTTTTCAAGGAGCGGCCAGCTGGAGGGCGCCAGGACAAGGCGTGCGGGGGGGGGGCGCCCGGTCCTTGCGGGTTCATGGAGGGCTGAGGGCCAGGTCATCGGCCATCGGCGATGGAACGCAGCCTGGAGGTTGTGGGGGGGGCTCTCCCGGCCTCCAGCCCACAGGCCGCCCCGTTGACACAGCAAAAGACGCGCCTGTGGTGCCGATCACTCGGGGAGCCCGGGGTCTTAGGCCCTGTGCCGGGGTGGGGAGGAAGACCGGATGCCTTTCTTCTCGGGACGTCGTGGGAAGGTTAGGTGGCTCTCCCGCACGCCGGCTCCCTCGCCACTCCTCCCTGTGGAGCGGCGCGCCTGGCGCTCTGGCGGGACAGGGTGGGTGATGGCAGCTAGTCACCCACCTCGGCAGCCTCCCTTAGTCTGGAACATTCTCCCTGCGTTTTTCCTGGCTTTCCGCCGTGTTGGCATTTGTAGACAGTTGGGTAGACGGTCCCGCACTCGGTGGGCTTGTTTCTCGCGATGAGGTCCAGGTTAGACGTGACCCAGAGTGAGAGTGCCTGGTAGCCGAGTCCCCCTCAGGGAGTCCAGCAAACTGCTCGGGTCCCCTTGTGCTCCGGGAGTGGCCGAGGGCGAGACGTGCTGCCTGGGGCTGAAGGGCGGTGTCTGGGGTGGCTGTCCCGGCCAGGCTGTCTCCCGGCCCTCTTCTCCTCTTGTTTCCTTTGAAAAACCCATCTTGAGAGCCAGTGAATTCACGGGTTCGTTGTGTTTCCCTCCCAGGTGTTAGCCCTCATGGTCCCATCACCTGTCCCGAGTCTGCTGGTTCTCTGACACGCTCCTGTCGCTTCTGTGGTTTTCACGTGTCCTCTCTGGCACTAAGTAGACGTGGACTCACCCTGGCCTTCCCGCCTGCGGTGGACTCACGGCTTCCCAGGGAGCCCAGTTCTTTCCATGGGAGGGCTTTGAGGAACCACAGGTGGCAGCTGTGTGCTTGGAGCCCCCGGGGCCCCCAGGGCCCCTGAACCCTGTCGTTAGTCCGCTTCCTGAAGGTCCACAGTGTGCTTGGGTAGACGGAAAAGGAAGGAGAAGCGTTGCAAATCCCTGATGCTGTCCTTGCTGAGCGGGACCCGGGAACCCGGCCCCCGGGGTCAGTGCTGCATCTCGCTCGGCTGGCGGCTCCCAGGTGCCCTTTTCCTTATTGCCGCTGAGGTGCGTCATTGTGCCCACCTGCTTTATTTCACAGCAAAAACTTAAAGTTGAACACACATGAGGAATGTGTGGGTTTTTTTTTTTTCCCTGCAGTTGTCAGGATTAGTGTTTTTTGGTTTTGGTTTTGGTGTTTGTTTTTTTTTTTGTCTTTTGAGGGCTGCACTCACAGCATATGGAGGTTCCCAGGCTAGGGGTCTAATCGCAGCTATAGCCACCAGCCTACACCACAGCCACAGCAATGCCAGATCCAAGCCATGTCTGCGACCTACATCACAGCTCACAGCCAATGCCAGATCCTTAAGCTGCTGAGAGGCCAGGGATTGAACCCGCAACCTCATGATTCCCAGTTGGATTCTTTTCCACTGTGCCATGATGGGAACTCCTCCTTTCCACGTTTGATTATAGGTCAAGCACTTGCTTTTTCCTCCCCGTTTCCTGTTACGGTGTAAGTCCGTCCCCGTTTCTTTGGGGTGAACTTGCGCCTGCTCTGTTCAGCCCGTGAACGCGTGTCTCCCTTTCTCAGGAAGACTGTGCAGGAGCAGCCTTCCTCGTGCGGGGGCTGCAGCCTTTCCCGCAGATTCCGACCGGCACTGCAACGGCTTTCCTGCCGAGGCCGAGGTCGGCCCCAGGCCGGCGCCCTGGAGACCCCTGGTGCTGCTCATCCCGCTCCGCTTGGGGCTCACAGACATCAACGCAGCCTACACAGAGACCCTGAAGGTGGGTCTGCATGGCCCGCTGTGCCCGCCCGTCCCCCCCACCCCGACTGCCCTGCCAACTCCTGGCCTCAACCTGGGCAGGTCCGGCTGGCCCTCCAGGGGCCGCTGTGCTCCCACCAGCGGGCCCTTCCCTGCCACCACCTCGTGGGCCCCTCTGCTCCTCCTGCGGCCCTGGGGGTCCTGCTGGCCTTCCGTCTCCGCATCCGGTCTGCGCTGTGCCACCACCTCTTCGTGCCCCACTCTGGGTTTCTAGTCCTTGCCTGCCTGAGCCGTCAGGACCCCGTCTTCACACCCCTCCTCCCCCGGCCCCAGTTGTGCTGTCTGTCCCTGAGCCTGCGGGGTGCCCCGCGAGCCCTGCAGCCCACGCCTCTCTTCGCAGCACTGTTTCATGATGCCCCAGTCTCTGGGGGTGATCGGAGGGAAGCCCAACAGCGCCCACTACTTCATCGGCTACGTCGGTGAGTGGGGGGTCGGCAGGGCCGGCGGCTGCAGCCGAGGAGGAGGGGGGTGGTCTGGGGCGGCCCCCCGCCAGCGCGTGGCTTTGGGTGCGGCCGCTCTGGCCCCCGCTGACCTGCTGCCACCCACCCAGGTGAGGAGCTCATCTATCTGGACCCCCACACCACGCAGCCGGCCGTGCAGGTTACTGACAGCTGCCTGATCCCGGACGAGAGCTTCCACTGCCAGCACCCGCCCCACAGGATGAGCATCGCAGAGCTTGACCCGTCCATCGCCGTGGTGCGTCCTGCCCCGCCGCCCTGGACGCGTGTGCCCACTTCAGCATCCTGGCACTGGTGTGGCATTCACGTGGCTGGGAGTCAAAGCATGCCCAGAAGGGTGGGGGGCGTTGGCCTGGGCGTGGCCCCCGCCTGCACCACGTCTCCTGGGCGTCTCGGGCGTCGCAACTTTTCGGACCTAATGTGTCTGCAAGGTGGTCCCTGAGAATGAGCTTCCTTGCTCTCTGATGACTGGGCTGGAGGTTTGGGTTGTGATTTATGTAAAACTGCCTGTCAAGATGCATTGGAAAGAGGCCAGAAGCACCCAGGCCTCGTGATGTCCCTGGGGCCGTGTTAACCGAGCCCCGGCCTCAGCGAGGCATTCGGGCCTGAGAAGGGACGTCCCCAAGCCCACTGCCTGAGGGTCTCACGTCACATTCTGAGGTGGGGGGCTGCTCTCAGGAGCCCATGCGTGAGCTTGTAAGAGTGAGGTCACATCAGAGGGCCAGCAGGGAGCACGGCCCGAGCGCTGCAAGCGCCATGACCTGCTGTCCTTTCCTGTCCCCGCTTCCCTGTGTCTCTTCTCTTCGCGTGGACATTGCTGCTGGCGGGCTGGGCACCCCAGCGCTCACTCACCACAGATGGCAGCCCTGCGGGGTGTCCCCTCAGCGGCGGGAGGCCGCGCCTCCTATTAGGCCACAAGCGGTGGGCCTGGAGCTGCTAGGGGGCGGAGGTCAAGGTGGAGCCTCAGACCCCCATCCCAGCCCCAGGGGCAGAGGCAGGGGTGGAGCGGTGGTGGGGGCATGGATGGCGGTCCTGGGGGCGCTTGCGGGGGGAGGTCACGGCTCGGGTCCCTGCTTCACCTCTGGTTTTTGTCCCAGGGCTTTTTCTGTCAGACTGAGGAAGACTTTAACGACTGGTGCCAGCAGGTCAGAAAGGTGGGTGGGGGTTCCCGTCGCCCTCGTAGGGCAGCAGCTGAAGGCTGGTGGGTGGGTGTCTTGGGTTTGGGGTCCCTGCTCATCTGGTCTCACCTGGTCCTTGCTTCTGATGCCGCCCTTTTGATCAGAGAGAGCGTGGGAGCCAGACCCTGCTGGGACTCAGCCTGGGACTTCCAGCCCCTGGTCTCGGGGTGGGGTGGTCAGCCTTCTGCGCGCCCCCTCCATGCTCAGGCGGGTCCCTCTGGGCCCAACGGCCCACTTCCCTGTGCGGCCCCTGGGCTCTGCGGGACCCCCTGACAGCTGTGTCTTGCTGGCAGCTATCCCTGCTCGGAGGTGCCCTGCCCATGTTTGAACTGGTGGAGCAGCAACCTTCCCACCTGGCCTGCCCAGACGTCCTCAACCTGTCCTTAGGTGAGTCCCATGCCTGGGGCCACATCTCACTGGGGGGGGGGGGGGCCCACATCTCACTGCGGCGGGGATTGTGGCCTGGGTCAGGCTTCGTCCTCCCTGTGCCTCCCCCAGGGCCCCCGTCAGTTGCTTTGAGCTGTAACGTTTCCTTGAACCCAAGACGTGGTGCCTGTGGTCACTTGCGGGGACCAGGAGCGCTGCTGAGTGTCACCCTCCTCCTGGGCACGTTCCCCCCACGAGTGCCACCTGCCAGGCTTTGCAGCGCTGCAGCCCGGGAGCCAGGCGGCTGAGGCAGGCTGTGGCCGCAGGCGGGCTCCACTGCCGAGCCCCACGGCTCAGTGGCTCTGGTCTCACTGAAGGCCACCGTGGGGAGGACGATGACAGACACTGCCTCACGGGGTCAGGGTCAGGTGCCGCCCAGGACTCAGCACAGGTGCCAAGCAGAGGCAGGTGGTTGGGACGGGTCTGGCCAGCGATGTCTGCCCTCTCCCTCTTTCTTGCTCCGCCAGCCCTCACCCGCCAAGGCCCTCGTCCTGGGCTCTGGTCTCCCAGCTTAGACCCCCAGCCCTGGAGCGGGCACCTCAGCTGGGCAGTTCTGGCACCCTCTGGCCTCCCTCCCCACCGAGGATGCCCAGACTGCTGGGTGCCAGGCAGCCCTGCTCCGGGGGGCGGGGGGCGGAGGGGGTGCACACGGGGTCCCTGTCCTTTGGCCTGCCCGCCCCATAGTGGCCCTTGCCAGGTGAGACTGGCGAGCTTCTATCTTGTTCCTTCCAGATTCTTCTGACGTGGAGCGACTGGAAAGATTCTTTGACTCAGAAGATGAAGACTTTGAAATCTTGTCCCTTTGAAAATGTGGCAGTTGGGGACAGTCCCACTGGCCCTGCCGGGCGCCTTCAGAGCCCAGCCCCGCCTCGGGGTGCGGCCACCACATCCCGTCGGCCCGGACAGAGCCCGCGCTGCTGGAGGTCTGACCAGGAGCAGGGCTGTGCACCCACGAGGGGCCGCCGGCAGGAGCTCCAGCGCGGGCCCCGGCCTCTTGCCACGCGGCCAGCCCTGCGCCAGCGCGCCTCCGCCCTGCTTCCTCCTGGGCGCCAGCCTGGGTTTGCTTTGGAATTAAAGTCCTGTTTGAAGTTCCGTGACGGACATGAATTTCTGCGGGGCGAGTCCCCGGCCAGGCTCAGAAGATGCGTGGAACGCTGGCCTTGCCACGGTGAAGCCCCGGCGGGCGCCTCCTGGCTTTGGGAGGAGAGGAGCGGGGCGCCGAAGGCCAAAGATGTGCCCAAGCACGAGACACGGGACGGCGCTGGCCTGGAGCCGCAGGTGAGGCCCATGTGCTGCTTGCTCCTCGCCCCGGCTTGCAGGCTGGGGCTCCTGCCACCCCGTCCTCAGAACCGCCTGCTGCTGGCAAGGTTTCACCCGAGGGTCGGGTGGTTTGGGGCCAGAGGGCAAAGCTGAGCTGTGTGTGGGCCGGGCCACTGCTCCCACTCGGGTGCTTCTTGGCACCGGGAACCCAGCCCCCACGCAGGCTCGCATAAAGGGAAGCACATACCGGGCTCCGGGGAGGTGGTGGCCTTCCCTGTAGAGGGACCGCAGCCCCCCGGGGCTGCCCACAGAAGTTACTTCCCCCGGCTCCGCCCGCCCCTCGTCCCTCGGGGAGTTGGGTCAGGGAGGTGGCCTGGGACACTCTCATTCCTTCCGCTGCGCCACCGCCGCTGGTGGGGCGGGGTCTCACTGCAGCTCCTGCTGGTGCAAGTGGGTGACGTGGACCAGAGGGCTGTCTCGTGTGTTGGAAGCGGCTCGCTGAAGAGCGTTCGTCCTTAGTCGTGTAGTTTGCAATTCTTAACAGCAAATAACAAGTTTCAATAGAAAACAAAGTCAGTCTGTGTCTGATTGTTCCCGGAGCTGTGGTTGGACATGGGAGGAACAGAGCAAGTGTTTCCTCGTCTCGTGGACGGTCTGAGGAGGGACTTGGCAAGCGGGGCCCGTCCTCCTCGGACCTGGCTTGGAACTCGATTTTACGGAGACCTGTAGCTCCCTTTCCTCAGCCTCGGTCGGGGGCCGCCCACCCTGCCCAGGAAGCCCTGGTGACCCACTCGGCTCCCCGCTTCCTCTCTTTGCCAGCCCAACCCTCCAGGCTGGGTGCAAGGGGGCCAAAGCCAGGAAGACCGGGTACGGCAGCCCGGAGCCGCAGTGGTGGCCTCTAGAAACAGCCATCTCGGCTTCTTGAGCTCTGACAAACCCCAAATGGTGGCTTGAGACAGCAGGCTGACCCTCTCGGGACCTTGGAGGGCAGAGGTCAGCACAGCTGTCCCCCTGGAGGGCTCACCTTCCTCGGCCCCAGAGGCGCGTGCATCCTCTGGCTCAGCCAGCACCCATCCCTGCTGACCAGGCCCCTCCCACCCCATCGAGGGTGATCTGCTTCCCTGTCCCTTCTGCCAGCAGGCACCCTCTTCGCAGGGTCCAGAATCAGGACCAGGGGGTCTTTGGGGGCCGTTATTCTACTGGTCAGTGCCCAGCAGGCTTGACGGGGAGGCCAGTGGGTCCAGGCACAGGGACAAGTGTTCCCCAGGCCATTCCTGCTGCCACAGTGCTGGCTGGACGCTCAAAAACATGCTGGGTTCACTGAAGGAAGTTTAAGTGGCCTTTGAGGCCTCCTGGACCGTTTCTGCCTCCGCCCTGTCCAGCTGCTGTCACCTGGGGGCCCCGTGTGGCTCTCCCTTGCTCCCCGGCTCAAGCGGCCCCTGACCTGGGCCACGGCAAGCTTACGTCCAGTCCCGGCTCCAGCCTCTGGCCTGGGCCCGGCCGGCTGGCTCCCGACACCCACAGGGGCGTGACAGCGCCAAGCAGAGGCTCGCTCACCTGGCTGCCCGCAGCAACCCTGATGCCCTCCAGACCCTGTCTGGTTCTGTTTGCCTCCTGCAGCCATGGCCCTGCTTGTGGGAGAAACCAAAAGGCAGGTTGATGGGCGGGTGCCTGGGACTCGGGGTGCAAGCGGTTGACTCCACGAACACCTGCCGTGAGGTCTCTGGGTGGGAGCCAGGCCCTCTTGGGGTGGGGCCGGGGCTGGGCTGCAGCGAGTCCTGTGAATTGACCCTCTTGTCCCTGTCCAAGCACACAGCCACCAGCTCTCCCCGCCCCCCACCGCTGCTTCCCTCTGTCCTTCCTCAAGGCCCAGCTGTGCCCGCCTGCTACCTGTGGACACCGGACCAGAAGGGACCCTGCCTGCGGTAGGGAGCCCGGCCCAGGCACCACCGCCACACAGGACACTCCCGGGCACATAGGTGTCCCCAGGTCCCAGTCCAACTGTCCTGTGACAGTCACTTCAAACGTGTCGACGCAGACATGGAACCCTCTCGTTCTGCTTGGAATCCAGTCTCCTGGGCTCAGGGGGCCGAGACCCCCGGTTCTGCAGACAGGGGACCTTCTGTGGCAGCGTCGACAAGGCACTGTGCCTGAATGGCTGAGCGTGTTCAGATGAGGCTGCACCTGGCGGAGACCCGCCCAGCCCCTGGCGGATCCACACTGAGCGTGGGGGGCCTGGCCCCACGCTGAGCCCGCCAGCCCCGGGATGTCAGTGGAACCCACTGGACGCAGAATGAAATTTCAGTGAGAAGAGCAATAATTTATTAGTATCTCCAGAGCCCAGCAGAGAGCAAGGAGCCCAGGCCTGGCCCTCTACGCCCACAGCTCCCCCAGCGGCTTCTGCGCAGCGGCCCGGATGGTGTCCTCAGACAGCGCTCGGATTTCCCTGTGGACGTCCTCAATGCTTCGGGAAGCGTCGACCACCTGTTCGGTGGGAGAGATCAAGTCTGGTTAGCGCCCGGCACCTAGTCACCGCGCTTGGGTGCTGGGCGGGCTCTTGGGGGCGCTGCGGAGGCTCCTCTGGGGTCCTTCACCTGCACCCTTCTCTGACCCACCACCCTGACTAGCAGCAGCCTTGGACCCAAGCCACCCCATGCCTCTGCCTCATCTGTGTACCAAGCGCTCAGCCCCCGTGACCCCTGCGGTGGAGAGGAGCGCCACGCCTGCTGGCCCGCATCCCCCTCTGTGCAGAAGACCCATTGGGCATTGGCCTGCGTGCCCCCCAAGCCCTGGTGGGGCCCAGAGCTTCTAGGCAGCCCCCCCACGCACCCGGCAGTAAGTCCCAGACAAGCTTGGGGGTGGGGACACACATGGGCATGTGACCCCAGGGCAACGGCCATCTGGAGCCTGGGGTCTGGGTGGAGACTGCACGCCCCGCAGGGGCTGGAGCTGCAGGCTGAGGGTCGGCAGGGAGGCGGCCCTGACCCTAAGGGGCTGAAGGGACTGCAGGCCGAGGGATGACCGCCAGTGGGCCGGGTCGAACCCGCTGTCTGGGCCCAGGTGAGCTGACGCCCCCGGCTCACCTTCCAGGGCAGGGCCACGTCCCCCATGAGCTGCTGGAAGCGCTGCAGCACCCGCCGCTGAAAGGCCCCGCTCTCGTAGCGCTCCAGGCCAAAGCCGCCCCGGGCAGCCGCCTCTGCCAGCTGCAGCTCCAGGAAGACCACCAGGTCCGGCTTGGGGAGGCCCGCGTCTGGCTGCTTGCACCAGTCCAGGGAAAAGTTCTGGCAACACAGACCCCGCCGTCAGTAGAGCCTCAGGGGGCCCCATTTGTGGCTTCAGCACTCACTCCAAAGGGGGAAAGTGAGTGGCTCTGCAGCTCTTAGGTCTCAGCAGTTTCTGCTCCCTCCCTCCCTCCCCCTCCTCCGATGACCTTGTGAACACATCCAAAAGCAGACCTGTCACTTAGGGCGGAACTGAGGGGCTGCGTGGATGTGCCCGGCCCTCCGCCAGGCAGAAGACATGGCCCAGGAACAGAGACCCTGGGGTCCCGGGTCCTTGGCCGTGTCCCCTCAGGCACACACCGCCAGGCAGTGGCCCTCCCGCAGACCGGGCGGGACACCCACACTCCCGGAGACCCCCCCCATTCTTTCTAGACCCGAAAATGGTGCCCCCACTTCTGGAGGAAACGTCAGCGTCAGGAAGACCGTGACCCAAGGCCACAGAGCTCTGAAGACGTGGGGGGCGCTTGCACGAGGGTCCCCAGGCCCGCGTGGCTTTCACCAACAGAGAACATGACTGGTACCTTGGAGGAGAGTCCTTTGAGGAAGGACCCAGCCAGCTTGTGTGGAATGAAAAGGCTCTAGGAACTCCTGTGGGGGCTCAGCGGTTAACCAACCCAGCTAGCATCCATGAGGATGCAGGTTCGAGCCCTGGCCTCGCTCAGTGGGTTAAGGATCTGGCGTTGCCATGAGCTGTAGTGTAGGTTGGTGGCTATAGCTCAGATTTGACCCCGGGCCTGGGAACCTCCACATGCCGTGGGTGCAGCCCTAAAAAGCAAAAAAAAAAAAAAGAAAGAAAAGAAAAGGCTATGGTTTTGTGACCACTCCTCAATTAACCAGGATCCGGGGCTGTCACTACAAAAAGGAGGTAACCAGGCATCTTGTCTCTTGATAGGACAAAAAAAATTTTTTTGTAATTTTAACGGGAGGAAAAAGAGCAATGCAGGAACCTAAACGTTAAGAGATTTAAGAGACATTTCCAGAATGGATTTTAGGGAGTTCCCCTCATGGCTCAACGGTTAACAAACCCGACTAGTATCCATGAAGACGCGGGTTTGATCCCTGGCCCCACTCAGTGGGTTAAGGACCCGCTGTGGCTGTGGTGTAGGCCATCGGTACAGCTCTGATTCGAACACTAGCCTGGGGAACCTCAAAAGACAAAAAAACAAAAAAGAATAGATCTTACTTGGTTGGATTCTGACTCTAACTATAAAACACAAGACGAGCTGAAGAGCTTCTGAGAGCACTGGGAATCTGAACACCGACTGAACAGTAACTGCAGAAGGGCCGCTAGCTACGGGGGCTGAAGGGCCTGACAAGGTGGGTCACAGACACTGCAGGTTCAGAGGTGGGTGGCTTGTTTTCTGCTAGATTGTCTTTGGAAGTCCCTAAATAAAGAGCCGGAACAAAGGCCACGTTCTTGGGCCACCACAGCTCCCTGGAACGCAGAGGTCAGAAGAGCACAGAAGCGCCCAGACACTCCCACGACTTTTCTAAAAACAAGACGCTGGATGAAACCAGCCTGCAGACGCACCGCATGTAAATGGTTGATGTGAGACATGTTATCCAAATAATGCTTGAGTCCGTGAGAACCACCTGTAGCCACAAAAAAAGCTGCTCTTCCTGCTGAGGGACTAAATCAGACTGGCCAGTGTGGGGTCCAAACCCCCCGAGGCAGTGAGGTGACAGACTGGTGCCGTGACTGCTGTGCTAGCAAGGACGGAGCCCTTGTCCTCCGAGTCCACACTGGGCACAGACCCTGCCGGGTCCGAGCGACACTCACCTCCTTGGCGCTGGTGAAGGCGACCCCAGAAAAGGCGTATCTGTCCACGACCAGGGTGATACCCTGGCTCAACTTCTCCTTAATTAATGGCCTAAAAAGAGAGAGTGCCCGTGAGTGATGATCTCGGCTGCACAGGCCCTGAACACTCACGCTTAAATCATCCTGAGGATGCAAGTCAATCTGGAAGGCAACACGATGCAGGGATCGCGGGCGGCACCTGCAACCTTACTCCCACCCCCCAGGCTCTGGGTCCTCTCTTTAGGAGCAGCTCCCTGGGCAAAGCCAGCCTGAAGAGACACGTCCACTCCTGGGTAAGAACACAGCTCTGGAAGTTCCCGTTGTGGCTCAGCCATTAAGGAACCCGACTGGTATCCAGGAGGACGCAGGTTCCATCCCTGGCCCCACTCAGTGGGTTAAGGACCCAGCATTGCTGCAAGCTGCAGTGTAGGTCACAGATGCAGCTTGGATCCCACATTGCTGTGGCTGTGGTGTAGGCCGGCAGCTGCAGCTCCTAGTTTGACCCCAGCCCAGGAACTTTCATATGCTGCCAGACCCTAAAAATAAAAAGGAAAAATTAAAAAACCCCTAAAAATCAGCAAGAATGGAAAAAGAAAACTGTAAAATTGTATGTAAGATCAAATGAACTTAACTGCATCCCAGATGAACAAATTGAAGGGAGAAGCGTCCCCTTGTTCCAAGGACAGGGCTGCACCAGCCTTGACCTGCGCACAGGCTTTACAGACCGGGGGCAACCGTTCTTTTGTGGCGGGGGCACACCACAGCATGCAGAAGCTCCTGGGCTAGGGATCAGACCCGCATCATAGCTATGATCTGAGCCACTGCAGTGGCGAGGCCACGTCCTTAACCTGCTGTGCCACCAGGGAACCCCTGGGGCAGTCCCTGGTGATTCTAAAACCACCTTGTTGGGGGGGGGGGGCACGGGACTGAGCAGATGAACAGGAGCCAAGAGCTTGCAGTGCGGGACTGGAGCAGCGGCGTCAGAAGCCTAGAAGCAGGACACCCCGCCAGCAGCAGGCACCCCCAGCCCCGACTGTTGGCCTCCAAACGCTGCTCCGCGAAGAGGAAAGAACGGCTGGTCCCGCTAAAGCAGAAGAGAGCTCGAGAGAAGCTGGACACCTCGTCACACCACAACCATGAAGCCCGGGACGTGGCGAGCGGACAGAGGAGCCAGCCAAGGGGGCTCCCACAGGCCAGGCTTGGAACAATCTGAACAGCACTACAGCCCGTGACCCTGAGTGCACACTGATGGTGGAGGTGGGGGAGGCAGGAACGTGCCTCCTTACATGGAATGCCGGCTAGCCGATGTGGGATTAGAAAACCCCAGGAGCTGAAAAAAAAGAAAAAAAGGAAATCCCAACAGCTGACTCGGGCGGGATGCTTAACGCGCGCCAACCAGGAGGTCACGGTCTCCTGGGGAAGGGATGTTGGTAGTTTTACAGCGTGTCCCCTCTTGACCATTTATTACGGGAACGAGTTACCCGGTGGGCGAGCCTGGCAGCCCCTCACAGGGGACTCGGGGAAGGCGCCACAGCCGGCCCCTTAGCCCCACCTCCTGCCCTCAAGCGACCCCAAGGTCACTTCGGTGGGGCTCCTGCCAAAAGGCAAAGCCAAAGCTCCTAGTGAGGAAGCATGAGATAAATGCAGCATTTTATAAAATAAACAGCCTGGGATTCGGAGGAGGGGAGCAGTGTGACCTGGAGGTGGGCACTGGGCAGGTCCTGGTGCTCCTCCTGCAACTGCTCAGCTTGACGGAGACAGTTTCAAAATAGTCTTAAAACAGGGAGAGAAAAAGACGCTGAGCTAGAGAAGCAAGCATTTCCATTTGGAAGAATTCCTGAGTGCCCCTGAGGATGCGGAGACAGGAGGGAACCCCTGTATGGGGAAACCTCAGAGGGCGAAGGCAAGGTAACTTGGTGACCAGGCTAAGCTGGAAGGAGGAGCCGGGCCAGGCGCAGGCACACAGCTCAGCCCAGAGCTGGGAGGGGAAGAGGCCGAGATGGCAGGCAGCTGGGGAGCAAGTCCAGTGCCTGTGGCAGGACCCCATTTACCCATCTTAAAGGGACACACACGTGTGTGAATGTTAACAAAAGCATCTGAGCGCTCACGCCACAGGCACTGCCTAAAGCTGCGCTGGGAAGAGGGGACGTCACAGAAAGGGGATGGGAGAGGTCGCACAAGGTCAGCTCCCCCTAACAAAGGTTCACGACCGACATGCATAAACGGGGACGAGCTGCTTTTTCAATCAGCTTTTCTGTGTTATCTAAAACCACCTGAAAATAAAGTCTATGAATTACAAGGGGGGAGAGCACTGACGAGTGCTCGCTGGGATGTGGGAGTCAAAGGACCTTGTGAAGGTACCGCCTCCAGCGTCACTCTCAACGCCGTTCAGAAACAAGACCTGCATCCACTGACTCCTAAGGAGGCACCACAGGGGGAGGGCAGCCAAGGGCAAGGTGTTTACACGTGTTCCCAGCGGTTTGCGGAGAAAAGCAGGTGCACGGAGTGATCCTCCACCTCGCTTTTCTTTTCCAAGTAGGAAGCCAGGAGCTTGCCAATTTCAGTTGACCTCTCTAAAATAAAAAACACAAAAAAGTGAGGTTAGGCTTTCCATCTGCTTGAACAGTTTGTGCCAAACTTCCAGCCCTGAACCAAGAGGGAACTGAGTTCCTAGTTTGTTGTTGTTGTTGTTGTTTTTTGCTTTTTAGGGCCAAAGGTGTGGCATATGGGTTCCCAGGCTAGGGGTCAAATTGGAGCTGTAGCCGCTGGCCTACACCATAGCCACAGCAATGTGGCATCTGAGCTACGTCTGCGACCTACACCACAGCTCACGGCAACACCAGATTCTTAACCCACTGAGCAAGGCCAGGGATGGAACCTGCATCCTCATGGATACTAGTCAGGTTCATTTCCACTGAGCCACAATGGAAACTCTGAACTTAGTTTCATTTTACAGCTTTAGATTCAGACTCAGACCTCAAGAAAGGGCAGCAGTGGGCAGATACGCTGGGCTGAAAGATGCTTTAGGAAGAAGGAACTCAGGCAGAAAGGAGCAACTGCAAAGGAAGTGCCAATTCAAGGGGAGCTGATTCCAGGACCTGGCTGGATACCAAAACGCCAGAATGGTCAAATCCCATAGTTGGCCTCCATATCCGAGGGCCTGTATTTTTCATTTCAACCAACACAGGACTGTGTGGCACTGTATGTACTGATTGAAAAAAATCTGTAAGTGGACCAGCACAGTTCAAACCTCTGTTGTTCAAGAGTAAACTGGGTAAGATTTGCAGACTGGCTGGCCTAAAGATTAAAATGATAAGTATCTATAGTTCTCCTGTGGTGCAGTGGCTTAGAGATCTGGTGTTGTCACTGTAGCAGCTTGGGTGGCTGCTGTGGTGCAGGTTCCATCCTTGGTCTTAGTCTTTCCACAGGCCATGAAAACCAAAAAAAAAAAAAAATCAGTAAATAGAAAAAAATGATAAATACTCAAAAAGCATTTTCAGAGTTCCCATTGTGGCTCAGAGTGTTAAGAACATGACAGTGTTGGTGAGGGTGCAGGTTCGATCCCTAGCCTTGCTCAGTGGATAAAGGATCTGGTGTTGCTGCAAACTGCAAACTGCAGCATAGGCTACAAATGTGCAGCTCAGATCCGGTGTCCATGTGGCTGTGGCCCAGGTCGCAGATGCGGCTCAGATGCCGTGTGGCTGTGGTGTAAGCCATGGCTACAGCTCCAATTTGACCCCTAGCCAGGGAACTTCCATATGCCACAGGTGCAACCCTAAAACATATATATATATATACATACATATGGGCAAACAAAGCTAGTCAAACAAAACAGAGACTTGGATTACAGACAGCACCAGGAGACTTCTAGGGGTGACGGATACAGTCATTATCTTGACTGTAAAGATGCTTTCCTGGGTGTGCACGTGTATCAAGACCCACTAAACACGTGGCTTACACACGCCCACCGTGGAGCATCAGAGCTACGCAAAAATAGAAGCACAGATGCATCCCGCTGAATGACAGGAACCAGGGCCGGCTCACAAGGCGCACATAGACGGCAGCCCCCGCGCTCGGAGCTCCCCACCAGCAGACGGACAGCGAGCGCGTGTGCAGCAGCACTAGACTTCGCTCCTCCGTCCTCGGGTGCCCGCGAAGCCCGCGGCCCCCGCCCCCACCCAGGGTTCTCCCTTGGCCCCCGGCCTCCCGGAGCCCGGCGCGCCCACCCGGGAAACGCAGGAGCTCGGCGCGGTGGCCCGCGGCGCACAGCGCGTCCACCAGCTTGCGGCTCTGCGTGCTCTTCCCCGCGCGGTCCACACCCTCCAGTACGATGAGCGCCCCGCGCCGGCCCGCCATCTCCGCGCCTTCCCGCCGCCGCCGCCTCGCGTCGCCGCGTCGCCGCATCGCCCGGACCTCCCATTGGCTGGCGTCCGCGGTGCGCGCCGGGATTGGCTCAGGTGGCCCAGGACGTGCGTTGCGATTGGCTGAGATTTTCTGGCGTCCCCGGCGCGCATTGGGATTGGCTCAGGTAGGACGGCGTCCGGGACGCGCTCTAGGATTGGCTGAAATGTTCTGGCGTCTGAAGCGCGCGCTGGGATTGGCTGAGATCTTCTGGCGTGCGGGGCGCGCGCTGGGATTGGCTGGGACAAGTCCTGAAGAGGCGGGGCGCCGTGTCGTGGTCGTGGGCGCTGGGTGGCGGGAACCCGGCGTGTGCGTTTGACCACGCTACGCTCGGAGCCTGCCTGTCGCCCTCAGGAATTGGCACCTGGGGGGCGGAAAGTTTGAGGGCGCGTGGTCCCGCGCCCAGAAGGCGCCCGGGAAGTCTTGCCCCTGTGGTCTTCAGGCCGTGTCTGTTTCCCTCCCGTCAGGCCGGTCCCTTGTACCCTCGGAACCTCGCGGCCGCCCGGCGGCGCCTCCCCGAATGCCGTCCCAGTGGGGGGGGGGGGGTCCTTTCCTCAAGGTGGGGCTTTGGGGCGGAAAGCAACTTGAGGCCCGTAAGAAGCTAGAACGGCCTTTCCCGGAACGTGGAACGTCTGAGTTTGCCACGGAGAGGCGCTCGTGTGGAACTGGGAGGCGGTAGAAACTTGGCAGCCCTGGAATTCTGGGCTCTGCCCTCCAGGGAGCCTTTGAGAACCTCCTGACCTACCCTCCCCAGTGCATCCCGTGCTTGTGCAACGCCCTATGTCGCCGCGACCCACCATACCCTTGGTAGCTTTATGCTTTCCCGGTTGACCCTTTCTTGAATTTAGTTTGAGGTTCTGGAAGGGCGATAGAATCTGTTACTCCCGGTTAATTGGCTTCCTTCTTTGATGTGGAGCTTGGCGGTGTAACCAGAGCTGACTTTCAAGCACAACTTTTAAAATCGTCTCTGAGGTTCCCTGCACCCCCTCCTAACCCCAGTGAGAGAACAGCATGTGCACAATTAGGTTACTATTTCATCCCAGATCCTGGAATGAAGAAGACGCACCGCCAAGCTGCAGCCACAGTAAGAAATAAGCAGCTGTGATTCTGAGTCTCCTGAGATGCAGTGCTTTTTGTTACTGCGGTGTAACCTGGTGGAAGATCAAGATACTGATGTTGCTTTTGTCTGGTCAATATATCTTGTTCTAAAATGTCCATCTCCTTGCCTTCAAGAGGAGGAAGGGATTAAGTGCTGGAGATGGGCACTTGCCATCTGCCTGTACAAGGAGTGACTGGTGAGTCACTGCACCTGCTGACCCTCATCACCCCCTGGAAGAGCTCGGGGTGGAGAGCAGGAGCGAGGCACTCAGTGCTCTAGGGAAACTGGCAGAACAGGCCTTCAGACAGTTACTTTCAGGAGAGGATTTTATGAGCCCAGTCATTGTATCTGGAAAAGCACTGAAATCCTTCATGGTGGTGACTGCTCCTCATGACAAGCAGTGACCTTCACGACGCTGGCAGTTAACTTCTGTAAAATGTGTGTGTGCTTGTACCTCCCCCTTCGCCCAAATCGCATGTATACTGACATTCCGCCTACCTCTCGAGTGGTATTTCAGAACTTTCTGAAATGCTGCCTCCTGGGCTATAGTCCTCGTTTTGCCCCAAATAAAACTGAACTGTCAACTTTTAAGTTGTGCATGTCTTTAAGTCGACAGAATACTGTGGAAGAGAAGCCCCGTGGGGTTGGGCAAATCATCTGTGGGATGAGCCTACCAGGAAGAAAAGGAAACAGGTGCAGTACATCAGCTTGTAACTGCACAGCCTTCCTGGTCACCCCTGGAAATGGGGGGAGCCCGGCTGACAGTCCTGGTATGCCAGAGAGGGGTAGATGTCCTTTTGGTGGCAGAAATGGCTAAATAAGTACAAGGACAGAGAAATTTGTTATTAAGATAAAACCAGCAATTTTGCTTCCACCTCTTCCAACATGGCATGCCTCTTTTCTCTCTCTCTCTCTCTTTTTTTTTTTTTTCTTTTTAGGGCCGCACTTGTGGCATATGGAAGTTCCTAGGCTAGGGGTCAAATTAGAGCTACAGCTGCCAGCCTACACCACAGCCACAGCAACATGGGAGCCGAGCCGAATCTGCAACCTACATCACAGCTCACAGCAACACCAGATCCTTAACCCACTGAGCAAGGCCAGGAATCACTCCTGCGTCCTCATGGATACTAGTGTTCATTAACCCCTGAGCCACGAAGGGAACTCCCACGCCATGCCTCTTTTTTATTGGGATACCTTTGACTACAAGTACCCAGAATGCCAGCCTAGCTTTGGCTTAAATCATTGCATAACCTAACATCCAGAGTCAGGCAGGCCCAGAGCTACTTTTGCTGCTCCGTGACATTAAATGCTGGGTCAACAATTTGGCAGTTCTCCTGTCCCTCACAGTCGCAGGGTCCATGCAGCACCCCCAGGCATCCAGTCCTGACCTCACGTCTCTGACGCAAGCCTAGGAGAGCCCTTGCATCTAACATCCTTCTCCTTCGTGCCCCACTACACTGACAGTTGGGTCTCAGGTCTGATTTTCAGCCCAGTTGGCCCTGGAGCAGTGTGAGTCTACACTGCCGTGGAGGCCTGATCGGCGGCACAAGGGCATCTGCTTCATGGAGGAAATTTCTGATGGGACTCTGGGCCTGAGTGTGCTCGGAGACAGAGCTGAAATAAAGTTGACTGGAAATGGGGGATTGCTGAACCTGGTTGATGGGCAGGTCGAGTTTGTTAGGTTTTCTTTGCCTTCGTGTGTTTTGAGATGCTCCCTTTTTTAAAAAAGAGGCACTACAGGAGTTCCTTGGTGCCCTAGTGGTTAGGACTTAGCACTTCTATTGCTGCAACTCGGGTTCAAGCCCTGGCCTGGGATCAGAGCCCCCCTCAAGCTGCTTGCTGCACGTTGCAGCACATTGCTTCACAAGAGGCACGACCTTTAACTGCCGCCAAGTGTGTCACTGTGTTGCATGTTCCATCTCTCGTCTACCATCCAGCAAAGCCTTGCTCCCTGTCCTCACGGGGTTGCCAGAAAACACCACAGACCGGGTGCCTTAAACAGCAGGATTTTTTTTTTTTTTTGTCTTTTTGCTATTTCTAGGGCTGCTCCCATGGCATATGGAGGTTCCCAGGCTAGGGGTCCAATCGGATCTGTAGCCACCAGCCTACACTAGAGCCACAGCAACGCAGGAGCCGAGCCGCGTCTGTGACCTATACCACAGCTCGTGGCAATGCCAGATCCCCAACCCACCGAGCAAGGCCAGGGATCGAACCCACAACCTCATGGTTCCTAGTCGGATTCGTTAACCACTGCGCCACAAAGAGAACTCCAAACAGCAGGAAATTTTTCCCACAGTTCTGGAAGATGGACGTCCAAGTTCCAGGCGGCCAGGAAGGTTCATGTTCCCCCTTGGATTGCAAATGGCCACTTTCTTGCAGTGTCCTCACGTGGCCTTCCCACAGGACGGGAGAGGAGAGCTAGGTCTCAATTCTCTCGCCAAATATGGTCCCTTTGGGAGTTAGGGATTCACCCTCTGGATGTGGGGGGTATTCAGCCCGTAGCCCTCGCCTGCTTCCATGTGCCCTCTTGGATGCCGTCCCTGCCCCTCCCCACAGTAGTTGAGGCCAGAGGGCGGCTAAGTCCCTGCTGGGGAGATGTGAGCAGAAGGGGTGGGTGCCCCTCTGGACAGGGGACTGAACGCTCTCCCTCCCGCCTCATCCCACCTTGCAACCCAGCCTTGACCACGAAGGCTGGGAGGAGTCCGGGTTCCTGCGTGACCCACCAGCATGACTGCCCGCCCCCTGGACTGTTAGGTAAGACATAAGATTCTGTCTTTCTGAGCCACTGGGTTTTGGTTGGGCTTCTTTGTTAGTGTAGCTTAGCTTTGCCCTAAAGCACTTGTTCTGAATTGGGAGACATTTTGATCTGCACACCTTGTGGGGGGGTAGTAACAGCACCCAGTGGGCGAGGCCGGTGCTGCTTGGCATCCTACCAGCACAGGAGAGCCCCCCAGAGAGGTTTTGGGCCCAAATATCCATTGTCCCAAGATTGGGAAACCCTTCTCTAAAGTACGTAGAAGTAAGTAAGGGCTCATCTCTCATTTTTGATTTTTTTTTTTTTTTTTGCTTTTTAGGGTGGTACACTTGGCATATGGAGGTTCCCAGGCTAGGGGTCCAATCAGAGCTGTAGCTGCCGGCCTACACCACAGCCACAACAACGTGGTAGCCAAGCCGTGTCTGTGATCTACATCACAGCTCACGGCAACACGGGATCCTTAACCCACTGAGTGAGTCCAGGGATCGAACCCCAGTCCTCGTGCATGCCAGATTCGTTAACCGCTGAGCCATGACGGGAACTCTAGGAGTCATCTCTCATTTTTGCAGTGACCAAAAGCATCTTTGTAAGAAAATTCATCAATTCTTATGTGAACAAAAGAAGACAAACTGCTCTCTGAATGGAGTCGTTTTCATCACGTGATCCATGACAAAGGCCGCTGCAATCACAAAGGATTCTCTTTCAGATGAAAGGCGTGCAGACCAGTTTGCCCACAGTCGATAGTAAAGGACCTAAAAATGAGGGAAGAGGAGGTCCCGTCGTGGCGCAGTGGTTAACGAATCTGACTAGGGACCATAAGGTTGCAGGTTTGATCCCTGGCCTCGCTCAGTGGGTTAAGGATCCGGCATTGCCGTGAGCTGTGGTGTAGGTCACAGACGTGGCTCGGGTCCCGAGTGGCTGTGGCTGTTATGTAGGCCAGCGGCTACAGCTCCGATTGGACCCCTAGCCTGGGAACCTCCATATGCCACGGATGCAGCCCTAGAAAAGGAAAAAAAAAAAAAAAAAGAGGGAAGAACTGCAAACAGCCAACAAAGCTGTGCAAATCTGTTTAGTCTCGCTTAAAATCAAAGAAACACAAAACACTGAAGTTTTTTTGCAATCACATTGAGAAAGCCTGATGAAATCTAGGGTTAGCAAAAGTGAAAACCCACTCAGTCAAGTGTCAGTCTTAGCTTCCCTCAGGCAATGCGTTTAGAAGACTGGCACTTAGAACCTGACCTTTGGGCCAGCAATACAGTTTTCAAGAATTTATCTAAAGAGCTGCTCCTCCCATTGAGAGGCGTGGTCTAACCTTCCTCCCCTCGAATCTGGGTTGGCTCCTCGGACTCACTTGATCAATAGCATGTGGTCAGGTGATGTCTTGGGGTGACCAAGATGAGGTCTTGCGGCTTCCACCAGGGCCTCTCAGAACTTTCTGGAAGCCCTGAGTAGCCACCTAAGAGGTACCATTGGGCTGGAGAGGCCACGTGCGTGTGCTCTGGTCCATGGTACCAGTCAAATGCAGCCTTCCAGCCACCCCAGCCATCTCCATTGTATCACTTAGAAGAGTCACCCAAGTGAGCCTTGCTGGAACGCCGGACTCATGAAAATTGTGAGCTATGAGAAAATGCTTCTTTTAACCACTATGTTTTAAAGGTAGTTTAGGAGTTCCCACAGTGGCGCAGTGGTTAACGAATCCGAGGAGAAACCATGAGGGTGCGAGGTCGATCTCTGGCCTCGCTCTGTGGGTTAAGCATCCGGCATTGCCGTGAGCTGTGGGGTAGGCCGCCAGTTGTAGCTCTGATTCGACCCCTAGCCTGGGAGCCTCCATATGCCGTGGGTGTGGCCCTCGAAAAGACGAAAAATGAATAAAAATAGAGGTCGTTTACTCCGAGGCGATGGGTATGTGCAGATCTATGAACAAATGTTACCTGGAGCACTGTTTAAGGTGATGAAAAATTGGAGACAATCGACATGCGTTCACCCGTGCGGTTTGCTGAGCTACGGCCACCGGCGGCCCGCGCTGTAACACCGAGGGAAACTCAGCCAGGACGCCTGAGGCACATCGGGAGAATTAATTTAAAGATGTAAGTGGTATAGGAGTTCCCGTCGGCTGAGCCGTTAAGAACCCTCAAGTATCCAGGAGGGTGCAGTTTCTAGCCCGGGCCTGCTCAGTGGGTTAAGGATCTGGTGTTGCCCTGTGCTTCGGTGTAGGTTGCAGATGGGGGTCGGATCCCACGTTGCTGTGGCTGTGGTGTAGGCTCAGCCCCTAGCCTGGGAACCTCCATATGCTGCGGGTGTGGCCCTAAAAGACAAAAAAAAAAAGAAGAAAGAAAGTAAATAGTTGCAAAGTGGATTGTGTGACTCACCAATTAAGAAAAGCAATAGCTCAGTTTTAAAAGTGGGCAAAAGAGGAGTTCCCACCATGGCTCAGCGGTAATGAAACTGACTAGTATTCCTGAGGATTTGGATTCAATCTCTGGCCTTGTTCAGTGGGTTAAGGATCTGGTGTCCGGTGGCTACAGCTCTGATTAGACCCCTAGCCTGGGAACCTCCATAGGCCGGGGGCGGAGGCACTAAAAAGACAAAAAGACAAACAAAACAAAACGAAAAAACCTGAAATAGTACAGCTTATTCTGAAAGACAGTTTGGAAAAAAGAAAAAAGGCGTTCCCGTCCTGGCGCAACAGAAAGGATTCTGACTAGGAACATGCTGTGGTGAAGGTCACAGACTCAGATCTGGCGTTGCTGATGCTTGCGGTGTAGGCCGGCAGCTGTAGCTCCAATTAGACCCCCCCCCCACCCCCGGGAAACTCCATATGCCGTGGGTGCGGCCCTAAAAATACAAAAAGACAAAAAAGACAGTTTGGCAGTTTCTTACAAAACTAAATATAATCTTACAGTATGATCCAGCCGTCATGGTTCTTGGTATGAACCCAAAGGAATTGAAAACTATGTCCGCACAAAAATATGTACAGAAATAATTATAGCAGCTTTATTCATAATTGACAAAACTTAGATGCAACCAAGATGTCTAATAGATGAATGGATAAACCGTGGGACAAAAAGACAATGAAATATTCTTCAGCATTAAGAAGACACCATCCTAGGAGTTCTGGTCATGGCTCAGTGGTAATGAACCCCACTAGGATCCATGAGGATGCAGGTTTGATCCCTGGCTTCACTCAGTGGGTTAAGGATCCGGTGTTGCCATGAGCTGTGTTGTAGGTCACAGATGCGGTTTGGACCTTGTGTGGCTGTGGCCGTGGCCGGCAGCATATGCCTTGAGTGCGGCCCTAAAGAGAAAAACAAAAGAAAAAGAAGATGCCATTCAGTCACGAAAAGGCGTGGAGAAACCTTAAAATGCATATTACTGGAGTTCCTGCTGTGGCTGTGGTGCAGTGGGTTGAGAGTCCAGGGTTAGCTCTGTGGCAGCTCTGGGTTTGACTCCTGGCCCAGCACAGTGGATTAAGGATATGGAATTGCTGCAGCTGTGGCCATAGGTGGTGCAGGTCACAGCTGCAGCTCAGATTTGATCCCTGGCCTGGGAACTTCCACATGCTGTGGGTGTGCCGCCCCCCCCCCCCAAAAGCTTATTACTAAAAGAAAGAAGTCAATCTGAAAGGGCTACATGCTGTTTGATTTCAACTACATGACAGTCTGGAAAAGGCAGAACCAGAGACCAAGCCAGGGGCTGGGGCAGGGAGAGGGATGCATGGGTGGAGCAGGCCATTTTAAAGGCAGAACAACTATTTTGTATGAAACTGTATTGGTGGATACTTAACATAGTCTTACAACACAGAATGACTCCTAATGGAAACTGCGGCCTTCAGTTAATAACGTATCGATATGGTTTCATCAGTTGTAGTTAGTAAATGTACCCCAGAAATGGAAAATGTTTATTTTTTTAGGGCCACACCTGTGGCTTTTGGAGGTTCCCAGGCTAGGGGTTCAATTGGAGCTACAGCTGCCGGCCTACACCACAGCCACAGAAACATGGGATCTGAACCACGGCTGCGACCTACACCACAGCTCACGGCAACGCCAGATCCTGCACCCACAGAGCGAGGCCAGGGATCGAACCCACAACCTCATGGTTCCTAGTCGGATTCGTTTCCTCTGAGCCATGACAGGAACTCCGAAAATGTTTACAATAAGGGAAACTGTGTGTGTGTGTGTGTGTGTGTGTGTGTGTGTGCGCGGAGGGGGTATATAAGAACTGTTTCCTTCTCAATTTTTCTGATAACCAAAAACTACTCTAAAAAATAAAGTTATTAATAAAAACACCTACTTAATAAAGAAAGTGGGTAGTATGCAATTAGCTCCGCCAGCGTGTGTGTGCAGCTTCACATCAAGCATTGAATCGGGCCAGAACAGTTGCATGGAAACTGCAAACATTTGGTTGAAAGGTGAGCAACATAATCACAGTTCTGTTCCTTGGGGAGGTTGGAAATTTTCCTTTCCCTGAACAGCTTGAATTTCTATAACGAAGGTAAAATTGACAAAACAATGAATGTGCTTCCACTTTTAAATATCTGCCTGGGGTTTACGGAAGAGTTCAACAGAAGGGGTATATCTTTACACCGGCATTTTCGCTGATGAAACGGCGCCACCCGCCACCCCCACCAGCCCCCACCAGCCCCCGAAAACCTCCAGAGGCCGAGCGTGCTCGCGCACCTCGCAGCCCCGCACCTGCTCCGACCGCCCCGCCGCGACCCCGACCGGAAGCCGGGGGGCGTGCCCAGAGGAGCCCCGCCCCGGCACCCGCCCAATCAGCGCGCTGGGCTCATTAATAGTGACCACGCCGGCCCCGCCTCCGCCTCCCGCGGCGCCACCGCCCGCGCAGACCCAGAGCGCGGCCGCGGACGAAGATGGCGACCGCCATGTACTTGGAGCACTACCTGGACAGTAAGCGTCCCCCGCCCCACCCAGTCCCGCCACCCACGCCGGGCCGCCCCCGCCGCGCCTCCTTCGCGCGTCAGGCTCCGCACACGGACCCCGGGGCTCGTGGGGGCGGCGGGGCGGCCCGGCGGCAAAGGCAGCGGGGGCGCGCGCGGGGCAGGCGGGGCCACGGGGGAGGGGCGCGCAGGGGGCGCGGCACGGGGTCCCGCCGTCACGGCCGCGCCAATTCCAGATGCGTCACGGCGGGGAGGGGCCGGCGCGGCCGGGGCGGGGCCGGCGCGGCCCGGCCCTACCCTCCCGACCCGACCACGCCCACTCACCGGCAGGCTCCGCCCGCGACCAGGTACCGCCCACCGCCTGCTAGGCACCGCCCGCTTCGACGTATGCCCCGCCCTCTCCACCGGGCCTCGCTCCTTCCCCGCTGGGCCTTGCCCTACCTGGTTCCCTGCTCTTCCCCATCGAGGTGGCCCACTAAGGTGGTTGAGACCCAGTCCTCTTGGACTCTGGGCCGGGTTTGGGGGTCCCAGGGCCTGGCGAGCTTGGAGGGCCTGGATTTCTTGCCTACTTGTGCTGTGACCTGGGAATTGCTTTCGAGTCCCAGTTTGTGCATCTGCTAGGCATACTGATGTGGAGGGTCCCCCAGGGCACCTGTCTTTGTGCAGGGGGTTTGGGGGCGCAGCTTCCAGGGCTGGGTAGGGTGTTCAGGGCAGTGGTCATCACCACTGAGCCATAGCCGTCTCTGGAGGACTCCTGAGCAGGTGGTTGTTCACGCTTTTCACAGAGGGGGTGGTGTTGCCTGCAGAGGCTTAGTAGCTTGTCACAGTTGAGCACTGGAGAGTGGAGACCTTAGCTTTAAACCCTGCTGCCTGGCTCTGGCTGGGAGTTGGCCTGGGTGGGGGCTGGGTCAGGGGGCTCTGGAGCACTGGGTGTTCAGAGTCACTCTGGGCTGGGAGCTCCACCCGAGGTTGCTGAGAGTAGGGCGTGACCCCCTGCTCTGGGGAAGATGGCGAGGATCCAGCTCTCCCAGGGGGTTGCTCAGTCCTGGCTGTTCATTCTGCTCACCTGGCCCCCCCCCGAGCACAGGGTCCTGGGTGGGAGAACACAGTGGAGGGAGAGGTTTCCCCAGCAGTGTCATTAGGGGGCCCGCCCTAGGTGTCTGCTGGGTGGCACTGCGGCTTGCCCTTCTCTGGCCTGGAGCCTGCCTGGTGGGCCCCTGCGGAGGGACTCAGGGACTTGAGTTCTGTCCTGTGTGGGGCTCCTGTGTGAAGGCTTGGGACCTTGAGCGCCGGCTGTGTTCCAGGAAGGCAGACACGATTCTTCCTTTTCCTGAAACTCACTATTGAGTGGGGCAAATAGAAGTTTGCAGGCCATGGAGGAGCCCAGGAGATCATGACAGTGCAGGGGTGGCACTGTTCTGGCAGCCGCACTAGGATAGCAGGTGGTCCACTTGAGGGCGTGGTGGGCCTAGAGGCCAGGATGGCATCTGTGCTGCTCCCTGGGTGAGCTGGGAGTGGGGCTTTGAGCAGCTGCTTTGTAAGAGCAGATGTAGCTCCTAAAGTTGATCAGCTGTGGCGGGGCCGAGGCTGCACTGAGAGTGCTGCGTGCAGGTGTGAGAGCAGCGGGGGCAGGGCCCTCCACCTATGCTGTCCATTGCCATCTGTTTAATTTTAAATAACCCTGAGTAAGAGGAGAACTTGAGTCCCTCTGCGTACTTGCCCGTTTCAGGGGCTTGGTAGCTCCACGTGGCTCCATCCTCATAAAGTCCCACGTGCAGCACTGGCCGGCCCCCCCTGATGCCCTGGAGTTCAGAGTCAAGTGGAGGGAGATGGGGGGGCCCCAGGGTTTGGGACATGTTCCCTGGGAAGAGGTGTCTGCCGGGGAGGGGTGACCTGGGCCTTGGGGTGGAAGAGTCCCACGGCATCTTCCTGCCTCTGCTTGCACCTCGTTTCTGCTTTCACCTCTACCTTCTCCAGCTTCTGACAGCCTCTGGAGCGTGTCAGCCTCTTGCCAGCATGTTCAGAGTTTGGCACAAGTCGCTCAAAAAGGATATCTTAATCCTGTCTTTGTGTTTTAGGTATCGAGAACCTTCCCTGTGAACTTCAGAGGAACTTCCAGCTGATGCGAGAGCTGGACCAGAGGACGGAAGGTGGGTTCGGGCCTCTCAGCACAGCTAGAGCTGGGCCCTGATACCCCGGGGACTGGAGCACCAGGATCCTGGGGTGGCACCGGTCCTGCAGGGGACCTGGTGTGGGGCTGCTGTCCAGGCCCGTGCCCTGGGTGGTGTCTCAGAGAGACTGCTGATTCTCTTTTCTTTGCCTTTCTTTAAGGGCTGCACCCACAGCATATGGAAGTTCCCAGGCTAGGGGTTGAATTGGAGCTGCAGTTGCTGGCCTACACCCCAGCTCACGGCAAAGCCAGATCCCCGAGCAAGGCCAGGGATCAAACCCGCATCCTCATCGATACATTGGATTCGTTTCTGCTGCGCCGCAGTGGGCACACCATGATTCTTTAAAATCAAACTTAGGGAGTTCCTCTCGTGGCTCAGTGGTTAGTGAACCTGACTAGCATCCATGAGGATGCAGTTTTGATTCCTGGCCTCCCTCAGTGGGTTAAGGATCGGGTGTTGCTGTGAGCTATGGTGGAGATCGCAGATGCGGCTCGGGTCTGGCATTGCTGTGGCTGTGGTGTAGGTCGGCGGCTACAGCTCCGATTAGACCTCCACATGCCGCGGGTGCAGCCTTAAAAAAGCAAAAAAACCAAAACCCAAACCAAAAAAGTCAAACTTGGTCTTTTGCCTTTTTATGCACTTTTATGTCATATCTTGTTTTTTCTTTTTTTTTGCCGTGCCCTGTGTTTTCACCTGCAGCACGTTTCTTCGCCTGTTAACCAAACGGTTGAGTTGGGTCTGTTCCCACCCTCAGCGTCAACAGCGTCATCCTGCGTGTGTTCCTTTGCGTCTCGCTTTTCTCTCTCAGTGTCACCTCTCGTGGGGTCAACCCTTGCTTGGTCCTTTTGCGGCTGGGCAGTGTCCGGTGGTGTGACCGGACCACGGCTTGTTTATCTCCTTTGGGTGGTCTCCTGTTTTCTGCAGTTGGGAGTGTGTGCCCCGGGGTGTCCTGGACTCAGCCTTCAGGGTACACGCCTGTGCACAGGACACCGGCTCACGGGTGGGGCAGGCGTCACGCGCCAGGACCGTCCCGGGCACGTGGTCGTGGTGTCTGGGAGGGCTGTGCCCACCACCCCGCAGTGGCTGCTCCTTTGCTGGAACTCGCTCTGGTCGGGCTGTATCGGCTGCCGGTCCGGTGAGCGCGGGCCGGCCTCCGGGCACGAGGACGAGCTCAGAACCGTCTCTCTCAGATAAGAAAGCCGAGATCGACATCCTGGCTGCCGAGTACATCGCCACGGTGAAGACCCTCTCGCCCGACCAGCGCGTGGAGCACCTGCAGAAGATCCAGAGCGCCTACAGCAAGTGCAAGGAGTACAGCGACGACAAGGTGCAGCTGGCCATGCAGACCTACGAGATGGTGAGCCCGGCCTCTGCCGCCCCTCCCTCCTCGGCTCCGTCCCCTCCTCGCGGCGGGCAGCCGGTCAGCGCTTCTGGAGGGAGTGTCCGAGGGAGGGGTGCCCCCCGGGCCGCGGGCCGCGGCTGCCCTCCGGTCTTCTCTGCCCCTTCTGCTTGTTGACTGGGTTGCAGAAGCCGTTCATTTACGTCCATGCTGAATGCTTTGCCTTTGTCAGCGGTAGGGAAAGTTCCGTCCTGTTCCTGCTCAAGTCAGCGTCGCCCAGGGCTCACAGGGCGCACAGAGCCATTGTCCTGAGATGTGCGCGAGGCTATAGGGCAGCGCCAGTGAGACAGACAGGATTCTTTGTTTTTGTTTTTTTTCTTTCTAGGGCTGCATCCGCAGCATATGGAGGTTCCCAGGCTAGGGGTCTAGTCGGAACTGTAGCCACTGGCTTACACCACAGCCACAGCCACGCCAGATCCAAGCTGCGTCTGTGACTTACACCACAGCTCACGGCAACGCCAGATCCTTAACCCACCGAGTGAGGCCAGGGATCGAATCCGCAACCTCATGGTTCCTAGTCGGATTCATTAACCGCTGAGCCACGATGGGTCCTCGCAGGCAGGATTCTCAAAGCCCTCGTCCCGCGGCATTCGAGGAGGGCCCTGCAGGGCGTGGGGCGCTTATAGCGGTGTTGATGCTGCGTGCTTGAGCTGGTAGCAGCGTTTCCAGGAGCTGGGCTTCCCCTGCTGTCACGAGGTCACTGTGCTCTGAGACGGTGGTCATCTCCAGACCGGAGGGCTGTGGTCTCTCCTGCGGGCTGTGGCTGCTGCGACGGTGAAGTTTCTTGGGACGTCGAAGGACCGTCTCTGCCGCGGCATGGTCCCGTGCGCCGTGGGCACCAGGCTGCGTCCTCCTTCGCCCGTCGGGCTCCATCCTGTACCAGAAGCTTCAGAGTCATTTTCTGTGGAGGAACCTATGTGTTCTTCCCATTTTTAAGTTTGGATTCAGCAGCAAAGGTCCTCGCCCCGATTCCGTTGCACTTCCCCGCGTCGTTCCCCTGTGGCCTGCCTTCCCGGCCCTTGGCTGAGTGGGATTGGCTCTGCTGGTGTGTCAGGTATGCGGGGGAAAGAGCCCCTTGCATCAGCGCTGAAAGAGAGGGCCTTGTTCCGGCGGAGCTTCGTTGATTCTACCCTCAGTCACAGGCGGGCGGGGCTGCTGGTGGACTCGGGCCCTTGTGAGTCCCGAGGCGCGTCGCCTCTTGCTTGACTGCAATGTGTGAGCATCCTCCTGTGTAGGTGGATAAACACATCCGAAGGCTGGACGCGGACCTGGCTCGCTTCGAGGCGGACCTGAAGGACAAGATGGAGGGCAGCGACTTTGAAAGCTCCGGAGGACGGGGCCTAAAAAGCAAGTCATAATTTTTCTTTATTTTGTTGTTGTTAACTATGGCGTCCTGAAGAATTTTGTCTAAGTGTATTAGGAACATTACGGTAAATGTCATATTTGGGTAAATCTTGTCCTGCTTCAGTGAGTTCTGTGAACAAAGCTGGGGTCTTTGTTGTTTCAGAAGGTCGAGGTCAGAAAGAAAAGAGGGGCTCCCGGGGCCGTGGCAGGAGGACCTCAGAAGAAGACACCCCAAAGAAGAAGAAGCATAAAGGAGGGTGAGATGCACTTTTTTCCTCTTTCCCCCAAAGAACACCAGTGGCAGCGACTCAGGATCTGGAAAGGCCAGTGACTGTGAGGCTGAGGGGGTGCTTTACTTGTGCCAGGTGCGCCACAGCTTCTGCTTTAGCTGTGCCAGGTGTGCCACAGCTCCTGCTTTACCTGTGCCAGGTGTGCTGCGGCCTCTGGTGCTTTTCCTGTGCCAGGTGTGCTGCGGCTCCTGGTGCTTTTACCAGCGGCTCCTCCTGCTTTAGCTGTGTCAGGTCGGTTGGTCCTCGCAGCAGTCTGAGGGAGCACTGTTGTTCCTAGTGGTGAGCCCAGTTCAAGCTTAGAGCTGGTGCGTGAGGGCTGGGTTTGCACCAGGTGGTCTGATTCCAGAACCTGTTCTTTTAACCATTGTTTGCCCTGCCTCTTGAGCGACACAATGATGTTTGGTGCCATTCAAGCCAAGCTGCTTTCCAGCTGCCTGTGTTTCAGTTGATGGTTTCATATATGAATACGTATTTCAGATAGATTCACTATTAAATTGTGTGACTGCAATTATTAAATGCATGTGTCATTTAACTTGAACTTCAGAATGTTTCATTTAAAACACTCTCCCACTTACTAACTCCTGTCCCCGAGGTGTTACAGCCTTTTTGCTTCGTAGGCGTGATGAGTAGACAGCAGAGGAGATGGCAGCACGCGCCACACGACCTCTGCGGGGGTGATTCTGACAGTTACGGGAATGCTCAGGAGAGTTAGTTCCTGATAAAACAAGGGAGAATTTCAGTTCTTAAACCTGGCCTTTGAACTTTTATCTTAAAAAAACCTCAGACAGCACCTTTGTGTTATAAAGTAATACACGGACGCAGGAGGCGACAGAAAACAAGCGTGTAGTTTAAGAATGCCTGTAAGAGGCGCGTCTTCGTGACTGGCTCCTGGGCAGTGACCGCCGGCCCGGGGCCCTTCCCTGGGCCTCGCCAGCATCTCCGCTTGCTCCTCAGCCCCAGACGCACGTGACCCAGGAGGACAGGGTGTGTACTTCCCGTCTCTCTTTGTAGTTTTGTCCCCAGCACGTGCTCCCCTGGACACTGTAGTTGAGTCTTGTTTTGAGTTTTGTTTTTTGGTTTTGCGTTTTTCTTTAACGGCTGTACCTGCGGCACACGGACATTGCTGGGCTGGGGACTGAATCTGAGTTACAGCTGACACCTGAGCTGTAGCTGTGGTAAGCCGGATCCTTTCACCCACTGTGCTGGGCTGGGGATTGAACCCTTGCCTCCTCAGCGACCCAAGCGACGGCAGTCAGATTCTTAACCTACTGCGCCGTGGCAGGAACCCCATTGCTGGTGTTTTTTTTAAACCTTGTTTTTCCTTCCATACCAATTAGACAACTTGAGAAAGCTACATTTAAAGTGTGCTTTGAAACAAGATGGAATTAGAAAAAAGACATATGCGTTTGAAAGAATTTTGCGCTGTACTGGAAATCAAATCTTGCAGTAATATGATATGCCAGTTCCTGAAGCATAAGTTAACAGAATTTTCAATTTAGGTTAGCTTTATTAAGAGATAATTCACATACAATAAAATGTTCTCATTTAAGTATACAGGTTGAGTCTGGAATCAGCTTTAAAGCCTTTCTCTTTGTTCTTGAGTCAGTTTTGGTGATCTCTGTCTTTCAAGGAATTGGTAGTTTTGTGTAAGTCGTCAGGTTTCTTGGCATCAGGTTATTCATAATGTGACGTTATTGTCTCTCTGATGTCGGATCTGGACTGATGCTCAATCTTTCAGACCTGATGTTGGTGATTTTTACTCTCTCTCGTTTTGCCTTGAACTTTTCAGAAAACTGACTTTTTATTTTTTACTCATTGTTTTTTCTATTTCTTTTAAAAAATTATCATGATTTATTATTATTTTTTTTTATGGCCACACCTGCTACATATGGCGGTTCCTGGGCTAGGGGTCGAATCGGAGCTGTGGCCGCAGGCTTCCCCCACAGCCACAGCCACAAGGGGGTGTGAGCGGCATCTGAGACTCACACTGCAGCTCGCGGCAGGGCTGGGTCCTAACCCGATGAGTGAGGCCAGGGTAGACCCTGCGTCTTCACGGACACTGTGTCGAGTTTTCACTCTGCCCAGCCACGATGTGAACACCTCCATTTCGTTTATTTCTGCTCAGATGTTTATTACTTCCTCCTGCTACTTAGCTGGGATTTACTTGACTCTTTCAGTCTTGCTTTCTGCCGTGGAAGTAGTTTAGACCATTGATTTTCGTACCTTCCTCCTTTTCTAATATAAATACTTACTGTTTTAGTTGCATCCCACAGATTTTGATGTGTTTTGGTTTTACTTTTGTTTTGTCTTTTGTCTTTTTAGGGTCATACCTGCAGCATATGGAGGTTCCCAGGCTAGGGGTCCAATCGGAGCTGTTGCCTACACCAGAGCCACAGCAACACCAGATCCGAGCCGCGTCTGCCACCTACACCACAGCTCAGGCAACGCCGGATCCTTAACCCAGTGAGCGAGGCCAGAGATCGAACCCGCAACCTCATGGTTCCTAGTCAGATTCGTTTCCACTGAGCCACAATGGGAAGTCCTGCTTTATATATTTTAAAGCTCTGGTATTTGGAGGTGTATACAGAGTTTTTGGGTTTTTTTTAAGTGACTCTTTTATCATTATTTATTTTGCTATTCCCCACAATGTTCTTTGTTTTGAGGTCTGTCTGGTCTAATGTTACCATAGCCATTCTGAGTGTCTTATGGTGAGTTTTACAAGGTATGTTGTTTTTCCCTTTTGCTTTCTGTTACTTTCGCATGTTTGTGTTTTGTGTTTTAGAGTGAGTTTCTTGAAAGCAGCACATAGTTGAGTCTTGTTTTTTTATCTAGTTTGACAATGTCTGCCTTTTCATTGCAATGTTTAGATTATTCTGATTTGAAGTAATTAATGTTACGGGCGGATTTAAATTTTCTGTCTTGCTGTTAGTTGTCTCTTGGTCCCATCTGTTCTTTTCCCGTCTTCTTTTGGATTAACCGTGTTTTTTCAGTATATTCCATTTTAAGGACTATTCTAGTGTGTACACCAGTTTCATTAACTTACCGCAGTGAATTTCAAACAGTATTATATGATTTCATGTTTAATGTAAGAGTCTACGTAGATTTTCTTTTGTTTTCTGTCTTCTGGCTTTTGTGCTATTATCAAAAATTTTACGTCTTCATATGACATAAGCCTCAGAATATATTATTATTATTTTAGGTATAAGCCATTGCTTACTTTAGACACATTTTTTTTTTGTCTTTTTGCTATTTCTTGGGCCGCTCCTTCGGCATATGGAGGTTCCCAGGCTAGGGGTCGAATCGGAGCTGTAGCCACTGGCCTACGCCAGAGCCACAGCAACGCAGGATCGTTAACCCACTGAGCAAGCGCAGGGACCAAACCCGCAACCTCATGGTTCCTAGTCGGATTCGTTAACCACTGTGCCATGATGAGAACTCCTAGACACATTTTAAACTATGAGAAAAAGTGGGTTTTTTTTTTGTCTTTTTATTTTTAGGGCTGCACCTGCAGCGTATGGAAGTTCCCAGGTTAGGGGTCGAGTCAGAGCTGCAGCTGCCGGCCTCCACCACAGCCATAGCAACAAGGGATCTGAGCCACATCTGCGACCTGTGCCATGGCTCAGGGCAATGCAGGATCCTTAACCCACTGAGTGAGGCCAGGGATTGAACCTGTGTCCTCATGGATACTAGTTGTGTTCCTAACCCACTGGGCCACAATGGGAACTCCTACAACTTGATTTTTAGAATTTAATTATGATGTGTTCTGGTATGGGTTTCTTTTCTGTTTGGAGCTCATCAAGCTTCTGGGAACTGTTAGTTTATAGTTTGCATCAGATTTGGAATTTTTCCGCCAGATGTTCCATTTTTTTCTGTTCTCCCTTGTCCTTTTCATGGTGCTCCCGGCATGAGAGTAGAGCTCACACGACAGCCAGGGGCTGCGCGGAAGGGCGGGCTGCGCGGAAGGGCGGGCTGCGCGGAAGGGCGGGAAGCCCTCGGAAGAGGGTGCATGGCTCCTGCGGGGGTCCACAGTGTCCCCCAGGGTGAGCGCAGGCGGGTGAGTCACAGAGCCCGGGATGGTGACAGCATGCCCGCCTGGAGGCCTGCCTGAATCATAGACGACGAGACGGTCCCGTCCCCAGAGACGGGGAGCAGAGTCCCCACAGAGGGAGAGACTTGCCCCGACCCCGGGGACCTCCTGGGGGGGTGGGGGCAGTTCGTACTCGTGTCAGGGGACAGTGGCGGCCAGGACGCAGGTCACAGAGGCACAGAGCGTTTCTGGGGAACAGAAACGCTCCCTTTCACCCGCCCGCCGCCCGACTCGGCTCCCCTTGCCGTGTCCCTGTCCCCGTGGGACTCTCGGTGTTCGCTTAGCACGCGTGTTTGCACATGCGCCTGTCTCCTGGCTTGGGGGGGGGGTGTTCTTTCTGTACCAGTGGGGATACGCCGTCTACACTGGTCTGCAGCGTCTGTGCAGGTCTGCAGGTCTGCAGCTCTGATGTTTATCAAAAGCAGTGAAACGTGTGTCGATCCCCCGGCCCCCTCCCTTCACATGGATGGACGCTGCAGGGCCAAGCAGCGATTTGGCGGAGGCGTGGATGGTGGGGGGTTCTGGCTGGGCTGCTGGGTGGGGACCAGAGGGGAGCTGCAGGGACGAGGGGGACTGGCTGCCGCCCTGGGCTGGGCAGGTGCTGGGCTCCTGAGGTTAGAGTCCATGAGGGAGGAGGGAGCCAGTGGCTTCTGCGGGTTGGGGTGAAGGTGAAGGTGCTATAGGGACATGCTGGCTGATCTTGAGAGAGGACCTGCAGGGTCAACTGGTGGCGGCAGGGCCGTCTCTGCCCCTGGACCCTCTGGATGGGCCTGTGGGTCTCGGGTGTTGCTGAGTGTCCACTGGTGGGAGGTGACACGTGCCTCCTGGGACAGGCTTGGAGCAGGTCCGGTGGGTGGGAGTCGGGCATGGGTCCTGTCCCCAGGGACTGGCCAGTGCCGGGTGCTGAGCGCCCTCCTGGTGTGTCTTTGTCTGGCGCCCTTGGGAACTTGTGCCCCTGCTCACAGCTGTTGTCCCCCTGCAGGTCTGAGTTCAGCGACACTGTGCTGTCTGTGCACCCGTCCGACGTGCTGGATATGCCCGTGGACCCAAACGAGCCCACCTACTGCCTGTGCCACCAGGTGTCCTACGGGGAGATGATCGGCTGCGACAACCCGGACGTGCGTGTCAGGCCCCGGGCAGGGGCTTGCATGGGCGGGGTGCTGATGGGAGGGCGGGCACGCGGGGTGCTGATGGCGCCGCCTTGCCTTGCAGTGTCCCATCGAGTGGTTTCACTTCGCCTGCGTGGACCTGACCACGAAGCCCAAGGGAAAATGGTCAGTACGGTGCCAGCTCCCCTGCCGCTGGTCCTGGTCTGCAGCGGGGCTGCCTTTTCCCGTGTTCCCCTCAGTGGTGGCTGTCACTTCAGTAAAGCTGGCCAGTCCCCAGGGACAGGACCCTTTGTTGACCTGTGCTGAGTGACAGCCTGGACCGCTGCCCTCCTTGTCTCTGTGTGTGGCGCCTGGTTTTCCGCGTTGCGTGTGCAGAGGGCGGGAGCAGCCCCCGAGGCACAGTCTTCAGTGGGTGACTGGGGGGCGAGGTGCAGGAGGCTGGGAGGGCAGCGGGAGCCGTTTGTGGGACTTCCGGGGGGAGGGGCTCTGCAGGCGAGGGTCATCCCCCGTGTTCGGGGAAAGGGCGGGACAGGCAGAGCCTGGGAACCTGGGTGACCTACCCTTGTTGCCCATCCCTGGGTCCGCTGTGCTCCCACGGAGATGGCAGAGCCCAGAGTGTGGGCGCTCACTGACCAGTGTCGCTCCTCTGCGGTCTGGCAAGGATGTGCCTGCTTGGGGGCCTGGATTGATGCTGGTGAATGGTGGCCTGGGGCCTGGCAGCTGCGTCGCATGCACGTCAGCCGTCTCCCTTGTGTCTCTGGGCCGAGTCTCAGGCTCTGGAACCTGCTCGCCGGGGTCGTCAGGGGGTGCCTGTTCATCATGCAGTTTCCAGGGCCGCTCAGCCTGGCTTATCCCGGGGCAGGGCCAGGGTCTGCGCCTGCCTGCTTGGGGTGCGCCAGCGGGGGGGGGGTCACCTCCATTTTGGTCTCGGTGGCCCTGTCATCACACAGGGAGGGCCGGTGACCCTGACTGAGAGGACACCTGCTCGTTGATCTGTGTCTCCTCCACCGAGTTCAGGGCAGACGTGCCAGATGGAGCAGCCACATGGGTTTCCCTGGTGGGAGACACATGCCCTGTGGGTCTCTTGTCTGGCGCCGTGTCGCCAGCATCCAGCCGTCCTGGGAGATGCCAGGCACAGGGCCTGGGCCTCCCAAGTGCAGGGCCCTCACTGCACCTCTCCTGTTGCAGGTTCTGCCCACGGTGCGTCCAGGAGAGGAGGAAGAAGAAGTAAGGGCGAGGCCGACGCCTGGGCTGAGGCCAGCGCCCACGTTTCTGCAGTTCTTGTTGCAATATTTTATCTTCATTTTAAAACTACCTTGTTCTGAACGATCTTTAATAACCCAATGGCCAGTTGTCATTCTGGATGTTTCCTGAAACAGTCACCTGAGCCCTGTTCGCACAGAGGTGTGATCTCATGGGGACTTGCCCCAGTGACTTTTCCTTGTGACTCTGTACAGCCCCAGTGCCAGGGGCCCCGTGGGGACGTGACGCGGCCGTCGCCCTTGCTGGAGGTGTGAGCCTGGCCTTGGCTGCCTGTGTTTCCAGGGGCTGCTCCCCCGGGGCCCGGCCCCCGGGCACATCTGCCGTGGAGAGCGCGGGTGTGCGGAGCCCGGGAGGGGTCGGCCACACTGCCTTTCCATCTGGACCCCCGGTTCCCTCTGTGAGGGGTTGACTTTCTGGAGCACATGGCTCTCCATCAGCCCACAGGCTGTCGGTCCCTGTGACCAGGGCCAGCGAGGTGGCCGCCGTTCTCCTTCTCCGGGGGCTGCTGACGTTCTTACTGTGAAGATGCGTCGTCGTCGTCGTCGTCGTGACAGCGTGAGGACAGTGTCTGTGTCGAAGCTGGTCCAGGTTCCTGGGAGGCGGTCAGCTTCTTAGAGCCAAGGGGACGACGGTTCTGTGCTGTGATTTGTGAAGTTCTGGAATGAAGCTGGGCACCTGGAGCGCACTACGTCTTTGGTCAGCTTTCGCAGGCTGGCTTGGAGCCGTCTGGGGCGTCGCGGGGAGACGGCGCGCGTTTGGTGCACTGTCGTCCGTGTGTCGTGGTTCAGAGAGTGTGACTGAGACCCTCTGGCGTGGGTCAGCAGCGGCCAGAGGCCTCCGCGGGAGGAAGGGCTTCCAGCCGGAGGTGTGCGGGTCAGACGGGAAGTGCCCAGCCAGGAAGAGGCGCACCTGCCACGGCCGCCGCTCCGCCTGTTGCCTCGTGTCGCCGTGGAGGCGGTCGGGCAGGAAGGACTGTGAGGCCGCGGCCCGGCTCCAGGGTCAGTGCAGCGTGCGTGGCCCCCTGTCCCGGGCTGCGTGGTGGGGCTGGGGGCTTCCCGGGCAGACAGCGCTCCGGAACCGATTCCTTCCTGCCCCAGAGAAGGGGCCGCCTCTGAGCGAGTGCCAGCCGCAGCCTCGGGCTCCACCTCGGCCCGGACCCAGGGGCCTTTGTATTTAGAAACCTAGCTTGTTGTCACCACAGGTATTTAAAGCTTGTGGGGAATAAACTGTGGAAAAATGTTGTCCTTCACTCTTTGACCAGTTTCTGCGGAGAAGACAGGTAAGTACAGGGAGCCTGTGCTGTTCCTTGAAAAGCCCATTTGGTTTTTGCACTTCGTCTCTGAACACTTCCCACTTGCTGTTATCACAGAAAACGATGGTGTTTGTGGGCCTGGGCTGGTGGCTGTGCTTTCTGATTGTCACCTGGTTTCCTGAGGCCTTGGTCACTTGCCAGGAAGGGTGACTGACCTCTCTCGCGCTTCTGGTTGGACTTCGATGGTGTCAGCCTGCTGCTCACCATGCCTAAACACCCCACGTGTGGGTCTTGTCTTTTTTTTTTTTTTTTTGAACTTTCTGTGCTTACGTGTTTCTAGTGTTTACTTTTGCTGGTTATAATAATATCAACCAAAATAATGCGCACGTAGCTTTGGAGAAAACGGAAAACCCGAGCAGATAGGCTGAGTCCCTGGAGTGCTGTTTGGAGCACGACCGAACCTCCCTGGCGCCTGGTGCCGCGCCACTCGGAGGACATGGGGGTGGCGGGGGTGGCTCAAGGCCTGGCTGCCTTCCTCCTGGGGTGATCAGGCCAGACCCTACGGGCCAGCTGGGCTGCTCTGGCTCTGCTGCTGCCGGGGGCCTGGGTTTGGCTGTGAGGGAGGGCGTCCTGGCCGAGGCAGAGTGGCCAGCCCTCAGGCGGGTGACACCCCTACTTCCCCCCCTGGAGACCTCGCGCTGCTCTAATGAAAACAGCTCACTCAACTCAGGCAGAGCTAGTGCAGCTCACGGCCAGGATACAGGCGCTGAGGCTCATGTGACTGCACCCGCCGTGCAGGCAACGTAAAACTGGTACTGCCATGACCATGTGAGCAGGTGGCCTCCTGTCTGCCTGGGGCAGCAAGTGGGGGACACAGCCGTGGGCAGCAGAGGTGGCGGGTTGCAGGGCTGCATGGGGACGGTGGCCAGCTGTGTGTCAGTGCTGTCTGCTGACTGTCACTGGCAGCCGTCGGCAGGGACTGTTTCAAGCAATAACGCTCCCCAAGAGCAGCTTCCCACGTGGCCACAGCCGGGGCCTGTTGCAGGGCTGGGCGTTGAGGGTGCAAGGCTGCCCTCAGTTTCCGTGAATGCTGGTCGGTGTTCATTCCTGTGCTGGGAGGAATTTTAAAACGGGGAGTCTCAGAAAAATGTCCTCATTCAGAAGGGAGTTCTGTGAAATTTCTTTCTTGTGTTCACCTTACCACACTTCATCCCAAAAGATGATGCAGCTTTAACATGAATGTTACATCTTATTTTCCAGGAGTTGTTATCGATGTCCTCTTTGTAAAGGAAAGATGCTACTGTAAATCTTTTTATTAAATGATGTAAAGATGTATATCTGTATTTTTGGATCATGTTATAGAGTATGGATATATTGTTTAATGAATAAAGTATTTTTTTGGAACAAACATTTGAGGATGCATCATTTCAGGAAATGCTGAAACTTCAGCGAGAAGCGCACCCTGTGCTGAATTTCGACGGCAACGGCAGGGGACTGGAGGGGGCGGTGTCACTGCCGGGGGCCTCGCCCTGCTCAGTGGAGAGCTCTGGGCCTCAGCCGAGTGTGCTGTCGGGCTCACAAGGAAGATGTGTGCTCAGAGGGCTTCTCGTCGTGGCTCAGTGGTTAATAAATTTGACTGGCATCCACGAGGACACAGGTTCAATCCCTGGCCTCGCTCAGTGGGTGAAGGATCCAGTGTTGCCGTCCGCTGTGGCTTAGGTCACAGATGTGGCTCGGATCCCATGCTGCTGTGGCTGTGGTGTAGGCTGGTGGCTGCAGCTCCGATTCGACCCCTAGCCTAGGAACTTCAACATGCCGCGGGTACAGCCCTAAAAAGCCAAAAAAAAAAAAAAAAAAGTGTGTGCTCAGAGTGATGCGGAGGGCTGGCCTGCAGAGCATGGGTGCTTCCTCAGGAACAGGAGGATCCCCCCACCCCTGCCTGCATGGGTGCCAGGGCCCCTGGGGGCTCAGCAGCTCTCAGCACATACCCCTGAGGAGACTTAACGGGGGCGGGAGTTCCTGCTGTGGTGCAGCAGGTTAAGGACCTGGCATTGTCTCTGGCTACTCAGATTCCATCCCTGGACAGGTAACTTCCACATGCCATGGTTGTGGCCGGAAAAAATGTAAGGGCCAGAAAGCCAACATGGTCAGAAGGTAAGAGCACCCCAACACCCACCTTCCAGATGAAGCCCAGGTCACAGACCCGAGTCCTGCAGGGCTGCTCTGGTAGTGCTGCAGCCTTTTGTCGGGGTGACAGCCCGGGAGAAGGAAACCAGCTCTTTGCTTTGAGGTGGGCGGCAACTGGCATCTTCGGTTCAGACCTGTGCTCGTTCCCAGAGCTCCAGGACGCCCCTGTCCTGCTCTCAGAGTGAGGGCCCACGGCGACAAGGTAAAGACGGGGTACACTTGTCTGAGCGGGTCCACAGGCCCTCTGGTTATCTTCCCAGTGTCTGAACGTGGCCTTGAAATAGAACTGACAGCTGCCAGGATCCCCACACTGACCTATGGAGCGAGGGTCCCCACAGGAGGAAGGGCCAGGTAGAGTCTGGGGTGGCTTCTCCCAGGAGGCAGGACGCATCCCTGACACGAAGGTGCACTGCTGTTCCTCACACGCCCCTGCTAATGTTTTTCTTTTTTTAAGGCCGCACTCGAGGCGTATGGAGGTTCCCAAGCCAAGGGTCGAGTCAGAGCTGCAGCCGCCAGCCTCCACCACAGCTCACGGCAACACCAAATGGATGCAGGGATGGAACCTGCATCCTCGTGGGTGCTGGTCAAGTTCATAACCTGCTGAGCCATGAAGGGAACTCCACCGGCTGTTAATTTACCCGTGAAGAGGTGGGCAGACCTTAGGAACATGGGTTATTATTATGTTTTTATTACTTTAAAAATTTATTTTAATATTTATTTTTAAAAATTAAAGTACGGTTGATTTACAGTGTTTCTCCAATTTCTGTTGTGCAGCAAAGTGACCCAAATCCACCCAGTTCCCTGTGCTGTACAGAAGGAGTCCCTGGCCCATCCATTCCAAATGTGAGAGTTTTTGTCCACCAACCCCAAACTCCCGTCCATCCCATGCCCACCTCCCCACCAAGGAGGAACAGGGGTTACTGAAGGTTAGGTGAGACCTCAGCTGCAGCCCATTGTTGGCGGGTGGGCATTGCTCTTGGCACATGGCATGTAGCACTGGTCCAGGAGTGCTATTCTCTGGGCCAGTCTGCAGGGACTGCCAGAATCCGTTTGTTCTCAGCAGAGACAGCAGCGCATGCCTGCAGCCTCGCCTCCCTACACACACACTGCTGCTCCCTGCAGGGTTCTGGGCCCCGGGGCCCCAGCATCTCACATCCCACCGAAGGCCCTCCTGCCTGCCTTGCTGAGGCCACATGGACAGAGGAGGCCTCAGGAGAGCAGGAGGGGCCGAGGGTGGGAGATGGACTCTCCACTGGGACCCAGGTACAGGATTCCAGCGCTGACAAGGCAAAAAGGGAGCCCTAAGTAGCAGAGTAACTGGAGGAGGCAGCTGCCACCCCAGGTCGGGGTGGGGGGAAAGGGAGGGCGGCGGGGTGCGCAGACTTGGCCGGCTGGGGGACAGGACACCCTTGAGGGGTGTAAGGAGGGTCCGCGCACAGCCGCCCGGAGCGGGTGTTACTTGGCGGGCCCTGTGCCTCAGGAGCTCCGGGAAGGGGGTGCCCCCACGGAGCTTCGCGGCTGCTGCAGGCCCCCTGGGGGGAAGATGAGGCTGGGAACTGGCACCAGGGCTCGGGACTGCAGGAACCTCTCTCAGGCCAGAAGCTTTCTTGCCGGGGTTTGTCTCTCTTGGACAGGGTGAGCGGAGCCTGCTCTCCTGGGCACCCTCCCCGCCTCCCCAGCAGGGCCTGGGGAGGAGCCTAGCACTGGGCAGGCGCAGACCTGAAGGGGCCCGGAGGAGGCGGGGTCTGCTTCCCTCCCGGTGTGGTTCTGGCCTTCCTGCAGCCCGGTCTCCGAGCCCGGCCCAGCGCCTCTGAGGCTCCCAGTCCCGAGACTGGGCGTTTGTTTAGGAAAACGCTTGGGCAGCAGCTTCTGGAGTTTCCTCCTTCCCGCTGGCAATGCATTGCTGACCCGCAGGAAGGTCTGCCCTTTGGCCGGAGTGGGGGCCAGGGCACTAGGGCTTTGGGAGCCACAGTTCCCTGGGGCAGAGACTCCCTGGGGAGCCAGTGTCCCCTGGAAGAGCCACGGACCGTCGGGGACCCCGCAGTAGGACGAAAGAGTGGGCAGTTACGCTCTGAGGCCAGGCAGGACGCGCACGTGGGGCCAGCCCTCGGGGTGGGGTGGGAGGGTGCGCTGGGATCCCCGCTAGCTAGGTTCTGCCCGCGCAGGTGAGGCCAGCAGTCCCCGCGGTGGCAGCTGGGCTACGCCGCGCTCGAAGCCTCCAGAGGACTGAAGGCAGCGGGGGCGGGGCCCGGAGGGGGCGGGGCCCCGGAGGGCTGGGGGCGGGCTCGGAGGGTCTCCAGCGCGCAGGCGCCTCCCTCCCGCCTTCCCCGCCCCGGCTCTGGGGCGCGAGGCCTGCGGCGGGGACGCGGACGTGAGTGCGCGCGCGCGGCCGCCCGGGGTCGCGGCTGAGGGGCCGCGGCCTGCGAGTTGGGGGCGCCGGGCGGGTGGGGCCGGTGAGACCGCTGCGTCGGCGGGCGCCCGCCGGGTCCTCGGGTCCGACCCAGCCCGGTGATCCCGTCACGTGATCGCGCAGGCCTCGCGCTCCGGGGACGAGCCTGAGTGCGCTCCGCGTCCCCGGCGTGAGCTGGGGGCCACCGCGAGGAGCCCTGGCTTCCGGGCAGGGGGCGGCCCCTCCTGACCTCTGGTGGTCCCGCCCAGCGCCCTGTGTCTCTCGTGGGCTGGTCCGACAGCCATGGCCCCAAGCTCTTGTCCCGGGTCGGGGTCTGGCGGGGTCCTGGCCTGAGCTGGCTCGGCGAGGGTCACCGTCTGTGCTTCTTTTAATCCTCAACCCGACCAGTGAGGCCCGTGCTGCATCAAGGCACAGAGAGGCGCGTTCGTTTTCTCGAGGACACACAGCGGGTGTGAGCCCACGCGAGAACGCAGCCCGCGGTGCTGATTCCGGTTGTCTGAGCGCCAGGTGAGGTGGAAGCGTCCGGAAGCCGGTGCTCCGCCCCTCCCCCAGTCGTCCCCCCCCCCGTCCCCCCCGCCGTGGGGGTGGAGAGGCCGGGCTCCGCGGCCTACTGTGTGAACCCCACCTCCCCCAGGGTGGGCAGCCAGAAAAGCTCCGTTTTTTTGATTCTGCGGTTTTTGAACTTGTGGTAAGCTGTGCACAAAACATGACATTCACCATTTGAACCTTTTTTTTTTTTGTCTTTTTGTCTTTTCCAGGGCACACCCCTGACATATGGAGGTTCCCAGGCTAGGGGTCTAATCGGAGCTGTAGCCGCCTGCCTACTCCACAGCCACAGCAACGCCGGATCCTTAACCCACTGAGCAAGGCCAGGGATCCAACCTGAAACCTCATGGTTCCTAGTTGGATCCGTTAATCACTGAGCCATGACGGGAACTCCTTGAACCATTTTTAAGTGTGCAAGACAGTGGCATCTGTCCCTTTCCTTTGACCACCTTAAACCCTGGTTTTGTTCTGAAAGAAGGGCCGAAAGGAAGGTGGGTTGTCGCTGATGTTAAAAGCTAATACCCAGGGGCGGCCTCGCCAGGGTGCAACAGCTCGGTCACGTCTCAGGAGGGCACTCCTGCTGAGGGACCACACAGGGTCAGGGTGAAGCCTCGTGTCCCTTGTCCCCTCCAGCCCACCTCTCCCCCCATGGTCCCAGTCTCACTCTGCCACCACCACTACCACCACCATGGTGGAAGCTGCCACCCTGCCACGCTTCCCTTCTTACGGATGTGCCGTATTCCAGAGTTACAGGTCCAGTCGTCTGCCTTCAGGACAAGCACCATCATGCCCCTTCTGGTGCCCAGGTGGCTCTGCTGGTGGCGGGCAGCCTGCACTCGGAGAGCCTTCGTGCAGCAGAGGATGTGGGAAGGGGCGACCAGGATCTCTGGGCTGGGCGGCCCCGCGGGGGCCCTGGGCACCAGCCCCCTGGTCCGAAGAGGCAGTTCCTCTGCTTCCTCCGGTGCTCCTGGGGTGAGGCTAACTCGGGACCGCTACCCCGTGCAGCGGCTGCCGTTCTCCGTGGTGTCTGAGGACGACCTGGCCGCCCTGGAGCGCATCATCCCTGGCAGGGTCATCACAGACCCAGAGGAGCTGGAGGCTCCGAACGTAGACTGGCTGAGGACGGTCCGAGGTGAGTGAGGGTCTGCTCGCGCCTGGCGCTTGCGGGGGTGGGTGGGGGGAGCTTGGGAAGCAGGGCAAGGTGAGGTGGGGCCGGCCTGAGTGTTGGGGGGAGAAGCCCCGTGCGTGGCGCACAGATGCTTTCTTGTTGTCAACAGAAGCGGCACCGGGGTGACTTTCAAGGCTCTGAGGTCAGAATTGGTGGCAGTTTATTGGTGTTGCATGACACCTGCAACCTGGAAGATGAAACAGCCCTCCGCTGCCCCCCGCTGCCCCGAGGGTGTGTTAACTGTACCCCTCGCTTCCTCTCGGCCCCCTGGGTTAGCCTCCTGGGGCCACGCGGTGGGAGGAGAACCACAGACAGTTTGTCCTCTCAGTTGCCAAGCGTTCGGGACGTGAGGCCGGGGGCGGGGCTCCCTCGAGGGGGGTCCTTCCTGCCTCTTCCGGCTCCTGGGGCTCCAGGTGGCCTCAGCTTGTGACACATCTCTCCAGTCCTGGCCTGGTTGTCACATGGCTTCTCCCTCATGCGCCCTTCTCTGTCTCCTATGAAGACACATGTTCTCGGTGTCTTTCTCGAACCTGGGAAGGGCGGCCGGGAGCCTCCGCGCGGGGCTGCGCGGGCGCGAGGGAGGAGCCCCGGGACCCCAGGTGTGGCCAGCGTGGAGGGACGTCGGAGTGGGGGCCATTGAGGGCTCGAAGGCCGGGTGAATCCTGCCTTCCTCTCAGCGGCTGAGGGCTGTGGCGGGAGAGGCTTCCGTGGTCCAGCAGGGAGCCCGGGCTGTGGGCCGGCAGCTGCCATAGGGTGGGTCCCAGCAGTGTCCCTTTGGCTGGGGACTGGACGAGGGTGTGAGCCAGAGGGCAGAAGTACAGGGACAGCGGCAAAACCAGACTCCATCTGCCGAGTGGAGGAAAGTGTTGGGGAGGGTGGGTCTGGGAGGGGGGCAGGCGTTTGGGTTTGGACGTGTCTGGATGGTCACTCGAGGTGGCTTGTGGGCTGTGGAGCAAGCGAATCTGAGGTCCAGGGCAGGGTCCATGTGGGGACTGGGTAGGGCCGTGCCAGTGTCCGAGGAGGCTGGTGAGGCTGTGGTCAGCCGGGGAGGCCAGCTCGGGGGTGGGGCACCGAGGGGGGGGGCACCGAGGGGGGGTGTCCTAGAGCCACGCGGGGAAGGCAGGGTCGCAGGGTCACGCAGCTGCTGGGACAGGGCAAGACGGGACCAATGGGCGTCCGGGGGGTGGGGGCGGGGGCGCGGAGGGTTTCCATGGAGAGAAAGGGACAGATGTGCTCCTGGCGCTGGTCTCAGGGACAGAGAAGTGGGTGGGGTCACAGGGATGAGGGGTCAGAGGGTTAGGACGAGAGCACCCTTCTGGCAGGTTTGTGGTGTCGACGGGAGTGAGCGGGTGGAGAGGGAAAGGCTGAGGGATGTCCTTGAGGCCCGAGTCGGGCCGCAGTCCTGCGGGTGGTGCGGGCCCTGGGGCAGCTTTTCTGAGGCCACCGGGGGTGCGGAGGCCAGATCCGACGCTTAGGCCTCAGCTCTGCCCTGTCCCAGGAAAGTGGTCGCAGACACAGAGAGGTGGCGGCCAGGACTGCATGCTCACCCCCAGGTGGGTGGACACTGATGGCCTCTGACTCGGCCGGGGCACAGCGAGCGAAGTGGCAGCCAGATCTGTGGGGAGGAGGGTGCTCCAGGGAGGCTGAGAGCGCAGGGGAGGCAGGGCCGGGAGGCCGGAGGGCTCAGCGGGCAGCTGCTCCAGGGCCGCAGCGCAGGGTTGGGGGAGTTGACAGACTGGCCTCCTTGCGGGTGAGGAAGCGCGGGTGCTTTGCATTTTCTGATGCAGCTGGCACGTGGTGGGCAGCTTGCTGAGAGCTGGGCGGGGGACAGTCCACCCGCAGGGCCGGCCACCAGACCACCCCGAGGGTGTTCAGAGAGGGAGGAGAGCTACAGGTGGGGTTGTCCTGACCCTGTGCAGCTGGCCCTCCTGCCTGTCCCCTTGTCGCCTGTCCCCTTGCTGCCTGCACGCTCTCCTGTGCTGGCAGCCGCCCCTGACGATTCCTCCGCTCTGTGCTCTGCTCTCACCTGGGCTTCCCTTAGAGGGACACGTGGCCATTTCCCCCATGAGAAAGTAAACTTCACGGGAGCGGGAGTCACATTCTGTCCCCTGTGCCTGCGACAGACAGGGAACCGGGGTGGGCGCTCAGACATTGTCAAGAAATGCCACAGTGCATGAGTGAACCGACCGGAGCCTGGCAGGTGCCCGGGGTCCCTGCCCTGTGCCATCTCAATGGATCTAGGTGCCCGACACCCAATCACCTGGTAGACGTGGTTCATTGGACCAAAGGCGAATGAGAAACGGCTTTTCAGATAAAGAAGTGAGGAAGAAGCTGCAGCCTGATCTCAGAGCTCCGTGGAAAGTCTCTGACTTAGCAATACCCTCTGCCCTCCGGCAGCCTCTTATCTGCTTAGAGGACTTTCAGCACGTTGAAAGGGTGGGAGGAAGCTCATCTCGTGGAGGCAGTGGTTAGGAATGCCGAGGGATGCGGCAGAGCTGGGCATCAGGTACATCGTGATGGGGCACTTGTGACCCAGGGGAGGTCATAAGCCAGGAGCCCGCACTGACCTGATGAAATGGCCAAGTAGACAAGAACAGAGTGAGGAGGAAAGGCCTCTCCGTCAGGTGGAAGGTGGACTGATAACCTCAGGTGGACGGATGGCTTTGGACCCATCACCTTTGGCACCTGCCCAGAGAGCCCATTCAGGTAAGTCAGCAGGTGCTGAGAGTCGTGGGTGGCAGGATAGTTCCATGGTCTCAGGTGTCTCCCCACAAGACACGTATTCCTTCTGGGAGAGGCCAGGCAGGCGCCCTTCCTGGGGTCCGGCTGCCGTTCTCGACCAGCCCAGAACCGCAGACACCGCCCGGCTGGCGCTCCGCCTCCCTCCAGCTAGAGACCAGCCTCTGGCATCCGCTCTTGTCCTTGAGGCTCTTGGGCCTGCATTGCCAGGAGGCGGGACATGCCCCTTCCATGGGTGACAGTGGGTGACAGTGCAGCTTCTGTTTTGCAGGCTCCAGCAAGGTGCTCCTCCGGCCCCGGACATCCCAGGAGGTGGCTCAAATCCTCAGGTAGTGTGGCACCGGCTCCCTGCCCCCCGCTTCCCTCTCGTTCACCAGTCGTTTCCTTGTACACGGGGCACACAGACCCCACGACAGGGGCACTGACCAGGGCTGGGGAGGCAGGACTCGGTCCGGAATATGGGTTCTTGGGGTGCTGGGTGGGGTGAGCCTCAGATGGGAGCAGCTGCGCAGGGCAGGGAAGGAAACAGACCTTTTCTAGAAAAATGCTTCTTTGGTGTTTTATATCAATATACTCACGTTTATTATAGACAAATGAGAAAACATACAAAACCATAAAGAAGAAAAATGCAAAAGCAAACAATAATTTCCTCTCCAAAGATAACCACTGATGACACTTTGGTTTGTTATCTCAGCATCTTTGTCGCATGTGTGTGATTTTTAAATGTTACACGTTGTATCTGTGTGTCATCTTTTTTTCCTTTCCACTGGGCAGTACCCCTGTCCGTTTCCTGGTGCTGGTTCTTCCTCCACCCCGCTGTTAATGCACGGGAGGTGCCCCTCCTCGACTGTTCTGCACGTGCCACCCAGTGCCTCAGAATAGCTTTGCAGGTGGGCGGGGCCCCGTGCACCTGCTCTGCCAGAGCCTCTGCTGGAGGGCTTTTTTTTTTTTGCTTTTTAGGGCTGCACCCATGGCATATGGAGGTTCCCAGGCTAGGGGTCAAATTGGAACTACAGCTGCCGGCCTACACCACAGCCACGGCAACGTGGGATCAGAGCCACATCTGTGAGCTACACCACAGCTCATGGCAACGCCGGATCCTGAACCCACCGAGCGAGGCCAGGGATGGAACCCGCAACCTCATGGTTCCTAGTTGGGTTCGTTTCTATTGTGCCACGACGGGAGCTCCTGGAGGGCTTTTCTGATGCACGTGGGCAGCCTGCCTCTCAGGCGGCTTCGTGCTGCCCAAGCCCTTACCCACTGGTGCCGGAGTCCTGCTTCGGCTGGACCAGGGCTTCCCGAAGGATGGGCGGCGTCAGCGAGGGAATGGACACAGGCCTGGGGTCGTGCAGGACTGCTCCTTTATTGTTTGTACAGGCTTAGCTTGTATACATTTTCCGTTTCCTTATGTTATGCGTCATACGTCTTTTGACATTTTTTATCTTTCCAATCCGTTGAATATTTCTCCGTGATTTTATGTATCAGGGGGACGTGTGCACGTGCTTTTCCTTGTACTTTCCTCTTGGCTACTTAGAATCACGTCCTCATGGCTATGACCTAGTTCTCATGGAGCAGAAAAGCGCAAGCTTATCAACTACCTGAGTGTAGGTATCTCTTTGTTCAGTCTAGACTTAAACCTAACTACTTTCCATTAGCAAAGGTAAGCTGTGTTTGTCCAAGGTTACTTAATTCTCATAGAACCGAGGGCCCTGACGTTTACACTCTTTGGGGTTGGGCCACTGGGCCTGACATACCAGCTCACAACGGATTGGCCGTCTGCAGCAGCCCTGTATTTCCCTGACCTGTTTCCAGTTGCTAGGTACAAACCGGACCACCTCTCCACGTGTCAGTGCCCAATACCCATTATGTTTATCGGTCATTCCCTGGCAAGGAAGATGAGATCCTGGTGGTAAATTGAATGGCCTGTGCCCGGCCGATTGTCAGACTTCCGTTGAGAGCACGCCCACTGCGAAAGCACCCTAGTAGGGACTTTTTTAGAGCCGGGCAGTCCCCGGAGTAGAGAGCGGCCGGAGAAAGAGGGAATCGTAGGGACGGTAGGGACTCGTGGCGGCTTGTGCGTAAGCACCAATCCCCGGCGTTTACCCTCCCTGGGGTCTTTTTTTGGGAGGTTCGATTTGGCAGCAATTCCCCAGCTCCCGCAGTTTGTATAAACAGCACAAGCAGACAGAGGAGAAGCAGCAGGACCGTCGCTCTTCCAGACACGCTGTGCAGTCTGTGTCCTTGGGTCTCCCTGACTTTGTCAAAAGGCAGACCCTCAGGAGCGGCTCCCGGCACACTGGGGCCCGTGTTGCTTCGGGTCTCGGCCACGTGGGAGCCGGGTGGGGACGAGGAGGGAGAGGGAGGATTAAAGGGGAGCGGGCGCCAGGGTGGGAGGGAGCCCCGAGTTCTTTAGGTGAACAGGAGGGGCTGCAGCTGGCGCTTGGACGTCCTACCTTGGCCGAGCGCCTCTCAGGGCTGCTGGAGCCTCATCTGAGATCCGGGGGGGCGGGGATGTCAGCCTCCTCCTCCTGGTGCAGCTCCGCGAGGACACTTGTCCTCTCAGACCCCGTCATGCACGGGGCGGAGTGGCCTGGCCTGGGCCTGGGAAGAGGGGTGCTGAGGCCTGTCCTGTCCCTGGCCCAGGTACTGTCACGAGAGGAACCTGGCGGTGAACCCACAGGGCGGCAACACAGGCCTGGTGGGGGGCAGCACCCCCGTCTTTGACGAGATCGTCCTGTCCACAGCCCTCATGAGCCAGGTCCTCAGCTTCCACGACGTGTCAGGTAAAGCTGTGCCGCGTGGTCGGACCTCCCTGCTCGGCCTCGGGGAGCCTGCGGCCACACTCTGCCCGCCCTGGGCCCCCGGGTGTGTCTGCGCCGGTGGGGGCGGGGGTGTTATTTAGTTGGCCACTGAGGTGACTTGTACCCTGGGCTCGAGCTGTCACTGTGGCTCCTTTCGACTCTGACACTTCCTGACCGCGATGGCTCCTGCCAGGGGCGTGCGAGGTCGTCGGGCGGGTCCTTCTCTGTGGCGAGAGTACCTACACCGCTGGGTGTCAGGCAGCACCCCTGGCCTCCACCCACTCAGTGCCAGCAGCACCCCTGGCCCAGATGTCTCCAGGCATGTCCCACGTCCCCTGGGGCAGAGTTACCCCAGGCGAGGGCCGCCACCTCACCGCAGCCTCTCCGTGGTGCCGCCGCGTGTGAGCGTGTGAGCACCGTGTGGTGGGTGTGAGGGGTTTTCTCCGCTTTGGCATCACGGGTGTTTCTTCTTTTCTGGGGGAGAGTGGGGACCGCGGCCCTTTTTCTCACCAGGGTCCCGGGTGCACTGTCCTGCTGGTGGCCTGGCTCTGAGCCGGGAGCACCCTCTGTAGCTCTGGTTGCTGGGTAGGGGTTCTGGTTTGCCAGGCGGGGTGCGTCCTGGAGGAGCTGAGCCGGTACGTGGAGGAGCGGGGCTTCGTCATGCCGCTGGACCTGGGGGCTAAGGGCAGCTGCCACATTGGGGGCAACGTGGCGACCAACGCGGGTGGCCTGCGGTTTCTGCGATACGGCTCACTGCGCGGGACCGTCTTGGGCCTGGAAGTGGTGAGCAGGGGCACCGCTGTGGCTGTGTGTCTGAGGGCTGGCCTGGCTCGCTCTGGTCCTCGGGTCAGCCCCAGAGTGGCTGGCTCTTCCAGCCTCCCCAGGGGTTTGTGTGCGCGGTGTGGGAGAGAGACCTTGGCTCGGCTCTGTCAGGCCCACCCTTCCTACCGGCAGACATGGGGTGGCACAGGTGCATGAGGCCCCCTCGATGGGTGAGGGCCTCGTCCCAGACTGGAGATCCTGCTCCCAGCCTAGCCAGCCCCAGGTTCTGCTCGGTCTTCTCCGGGAACATGTGGGCACCGCCCTGTGGCTTCTCCCGAGACCACGGTGTGTCCGCTGCTGTGGGAACATGCTTCTGGACCGGTGGCCTTCCACTGTGCTGGGCTTCCTGGTGGCTTTTGCTCAGGGGACCCCCGGTCACACCGCTGTCGCTGCCCCCAAGACAGTCCAAGCCTGCAGAGCCCGCCCTGGGTTTCCTAAAGCTCGGACCCCCTGTCGTTCCCCCGAGGGTGGAACGAGCCCAAAGCCGTGTTGGCTCCTGTCTCCGACATCGTGGGGTTGCTGTGGCCTTGTTCTCTGGTTGCAGCTCATTTTTATTGTGTGTCATTTTCTAATGTTTACAAGCTGTTTCACTAAACTTCTGACTAAACACACCAAACAAGACTCAGATGTGCTTACAGAGCAGAACGGAGGTGCCTTTGGATGAAGAGTCCAGGGGCGGGGGGCTGCCGTGCTGCCATTCTTTGCTCTCTCGTAGCTCCCCCCAGCTGTGCCCTGCTCCACCCCAGGTGTGCCCTGCTGCACCCCAGGTGTGCCCTGCTTTGGGTCAGCTTCCCTTGAATGGGCCCTGAGCTTCCTGGTCGTGGTGGCAGTGGGGGCTCCTCACTGGGGAGACACCCCTTCTGTCAGCCTTGTGGGGCGACTTCAGGCCTGGTGCCACCCCAGGGCCCTCTGCGTCTCTAGACTGAACAGGGGTGGTGGGCTGATGACTGTGTCGGCTCTCTCAGGGGGCTCTTGCCGGGTCAGCGGCCCCAGGTGGCGGCCGGAGCTGGCGTCTGGGACTGTGGGCCGGTGCAGCAGGCCCCGCTCCTCGGCTCCCTCGGCAGGTCCTGGCCGACGGCACCCTCCTGAACTGCCTGACGTCACTGCGGAAGGACAACACGGGCTATGACCTGAAGCAGCTCTTCATCGGCTCAGAGGGCACCCTGGGGGTCATCACCGCTGTGTCCATCCTGTGTCCGCCCAAGCCCAGCGCCGTGAACGTGGCCTTCCTTGGTAGGTGCCCTCCGTCTGCCTCCGGGGCGGGTCCTCGGGCCGCTCAGCCTCGCGCTGGGAGGGGACGCCAGCGGCTCACAGGTGGGCCGTCCCAGAGGGACCAGGCCGGGGCAGAGCACGCTGCATCCTGCAGCAGAACCCGGGCTCCAGGCTTCTCCGTCCTCCGGTTCGTAACTGAAGCAGCTTGTGTCGTAGGGTTCAAAGGGCAATGACGTCACATGGCGCAAGATTAGGGATGACCAAGGGGTCTTCGTCAGGGTGGGTCACTCGTACCCACCCCCCCAGGGCCAGCCAGCTCGCTCTGCACCGCCCCTCCCTCTCCTGGACCCCCCAGCCCGCGAGGAGCCCTCCTGACCCGCCCTCCTCTGCCCCCGGCCTGGCCTGCGTCCCGCCGGTCAGGTTGATCCTGTCCCCGCTGCTGGTTCAGAAGTTACGTGGTGACCCGCCTCTGCGAGGTCCCTGCTGGTGTCTCCACTGGCCAGCGGGAGGCTCCCTGGGGCCCGACCGGGCTGCAGGCCTCGCCGCGGTGCGCGTGTCCCGTCGTGCGTCTTCGTGCCGCCTGGCTCTTCAGTCGCCCTGGTCGTCACCATCATGGTCGTGTCAGAACCACGCGGTTTCCTTGGCCCTGTTCGTGGCGCATCAGGCCCTTGGCGGGTGGGGGTGGGAGTCCTCTTGAGCCTGTCCCTGTCACTCCTGCGGTGGGCAGGCGCCTGCTGCTGTGGGTGCGCCTGGGTCCCCCTTTCAGCCCGTGCTGGGAGGTTGGCATTCTCTCTCTTTCATCCACTGACAGTGTCACTCGTCGTGGCCCTGGCCGTCAGCGGGAGTCTGCGGTCCTCGCAGCTGCTCTGAGGCTCGGCCTCCTCTCTGGTCCAATTCACGGTTTTCTCGTTACTTTTGCCCTTCACGGTTCTGCTCTCTGGCTTTTCTGAGCCTCTGGGACCCGCGTCTTGGTGTCCCCCCACCTCCGGACGCTCCTCCGCCTGCCCGTCCTCCCGGGCCTGTGATGAGAAGTCCGGTAGGGCGCTCCGGCTGTCCTCCGCTTCGCGTCCGCTCCTTGCCACGTGTCCACCCTTTGCCACTCTGGGCATTGCGTTCCGTTTCCCTCCGGCTTCCCACGAAGCCTCCCTCCGGCTGTGGTTCACGTGCCACTGAAACCGTCCTGTTCGGCCCCGCGTCCTCTGTCCCAAGAGGCCATGTGCGCCCACCCCACGCTGCTGGGGGTCTTCCGGGACCGTCCCCCTGCTGACACGTCCACTTGTCCCCTGTCTCCGGCCGTGTGACACCCAGAGCTCGGTGTCCACTAGGTGCGCCTTGTATGGCTTGCCGAGGACTGTGCACCCGAACCCCGCTTGTAGTCAGGGGGCCCCAGCTGAGTCCGTCCAGGGGTGGCCCTCTCTGGCCCTGTGTTTGCGACTTTCCCAAGCACATGGTTCTCAGCGTTTTCTCTTCCTCTTCCCCCTGGGCCCACGTGGCAGTGGCCAGTGGGTATTTCCTGGGGTGGCACCTGTCCCGCCCTGGAGGCTGCCCGCTCAGCCCTGCCATCCGCCCGGCTGGGTCTGCGGGCAGGCCCTGTGTCCGCGTGGCAGCCTCCTTGCTCTTGTGCGTGTCTGTCTCAGGTTGTCCTGGCTTCGCGGAGGTGCTGCAGACCTTCAGCACCGGCAGGAGGCTGCTGGGCGAGATCCTGTCGGCGTTCGAGTTCATGGACGCCGAGTGCCTGCAGCTGGTCGGGCGCCACCTGCATCTCACCAGCCCCGTGCAAGGTACTGGCCCCGCCTGCCGGCAGCGCCCACCGCTCCCCCTGTGCCTGTCGCGTGTGGGATGGTGGGAGGCGGAGGTGTCAGGCCTCTGTCCTGTCCGCGAAGGAGGAGGCGGCAGGGAGCAGGGCAGTGCCCGGCGTTCTAGTGTCGCCATGGTTGTTGAGTGCACGGTTCTCTCTTGAATTTGTTTAAATACTGCCCCCCAAGTCAGTTCTTGGCCTGGTCGGTTGTGCCTTAGCTCTGGGGTCCTTGGAACAGCCAGACCACAGCTGGGCTGCTTTCCTTCCTGGCTGGTCGGCCAGGAGGAGCCTCGTCCGCGGAGCTCAGCTGGTGCGCTCCGCGCCCTCGAGCTTTGGTCAGTGTGCAGTGTCCTGGTACCACCGGGTACCTGGAGACAAGAATGAGCTGGCGCGCTCGGCATTGCACTTCTGAGGGGGAGCCGGGAGCAACGACGGTCGTCCTGGCCCAGGCTGCCCTCCCAGGACCGCAGCCTGAACAAGGACAGCCCTCCCCAGACCGGGGCTGCAGGGCCGAGTCCAGGTCCAGCGGGGCTGGATCCTGGCGGAGGGTGTGCGTCCCCACGTGGGTCCTCCCTGCCATCTCTTCTTATGAGGACACCGGCCTGCAAGGCCAGGGCCACCCTGATGATCTCTGTTCACCCCGATCCCCTCCCTCAAGGCCCCGTGTCCAGATGCTGTCGCAGTGGGGACAGGGTTAGGGCCTCACTGCAGGAGTTTGTCGGGGGGACACAGTTGTAAATGTGGAAAGATCTTTATGCGCTAAGTTATTTTTTATTCTTTGTTTTTGCGCTCCCCACCCCCACCCCGCGCTGTGGACGTGCCGGGTCGGGGAAGGAGCGTGTGCTGCCGTCGCCGCAACACCGCATCTCCAGCCTACTGTGCCACGGGGGGGCTGAACCTCCCAGCTTTTTTGGGGTGGGGACTGCTCTAAGTTTTTTTTATTTTTTTTAATTTTTTTTGTCTTTTTCTAGGGCTGCACCTGCGGCATATGGAGGTTCCCAGGCTAGGAGTCGAATTGGAGCTGCAGCTGCCAGCCTACACCACAGCCACAGCAAGGTGGGATCTCAGCCGCATCTGTGACCTACACCACAGTTCACAGCAACGCTGGATCCTTAACCCACGGAGCGAGGCAAGGGATTGAACCTGCAACCTCGTGGTTCCTACTAGTCAGATTCGTTAACCACTGAGCCAGGATGGGAACTCGTGCTCTAAGTTTTTAGACCGATACTTTTTAGTATAAACAGGAAAATTCTTCATGTCTAGTGGTAGAGAAATAGGACATGTAGACCATTGGAAGACGGAGGCCCTTTGGGAAATGGAGGGTCCCGGGGGGTGGGGGAGTCCCTTGCGAGGGTGGAGGGTCCTGGGGGGGCACTGTGGGGAGTGGAGGGTCCCTGGGGGGGGTCTCTGGAAGGACAGAGGGTCCTTCAGAGAGTGGAGGGTCCTGGGGGGGAGGGTCCCTGGGGGGTGGGGGGTCCCTGGCAGGGGTGGAGGGTCCTGGGGGGGAGGGTCCCTGGGGAGTGGGGGGGTCCTGGGGGGGTGGAGGGTCCCTGGGGTGTGGGGGGTCCCTGGCAGGGGTGGAGGGTCCCTCAGAGGGTGGAGGGTCCTGGGGGGAGGGTCCCTGGGGAGTGGGGGGGTCCTGGGGGGGTGGAGGGTCCCTGGGGTGTGGGGACCCTGGGGGGGGGGTGGAGGGTCCTGGGCGGGGGGAGGGTCCCTGGATGGACGGAGGGTCCCTGGGGGAGCACTGTGTGGTCTTGGTGTCTCTCGTGTGAGAAAGCTGCTCTGAACATCATGTTTAGGGCGAAGGCCGGGCCTGTGATTATGCTTATCCTCAGGCGACACTGTGGGAATGTCAGCTGGGTTATATCTGGCAAGCAGGGAGGTTTTTCTCCGTCTTTTCTATTTTCCTTGTTTTCCAGATCTCCTTTTATTAGCATGCTTTCCTTTTATAAAGGGGAAAGAGCCAATAAAAAATTTAAACATTCCAGGATTTCCCATTGTGGCGCAGTGGTTAACACTCCAACTAAGAACCATGAGGTTGCGGGTTTGATCCCTGGCCTCGCTCGGTGGGTTCAGGTTCTGGCCTTGCCACGAGCTGTGGTGTAGGTTGCAGACGTGGCTCGGATCCTGCGTTGCTGTGGCTGTGGTGTAGGCCGGCGGCTACAGCTCCGGTTGGACCCCTAGCCTGGGAACCTCCATATGCTTCGGGAGCAGCCCTAGAAAAGGCAAAAAGACAAAAAAAAGAAAAAAAAATTTAAATGTTCCAAAAGCAGACTCTTCACTTCTGCGCTGAAAGGGGCCAGCAGCTGAAAAATGCTCCTCTTTGTAGAACGATGAAGTTGTAGTATTTTTTTGGAAGAAACGGAATACAGTGTTAGAAGAGAGAACAGAGCATTCAGTGAGTTTTCATGTATTGATTTTAAGGAACGTAAAATTGCGTAGCCTTGGGAAAAAAAGCTTGACATTTTCCTAAGTAAGTTAGTAATGCATATCTTTTTTTAAATTTCTAAAAGAAAGACACTTGTGGTGAAAAGCACACGCCTCTTGCCCCAGCCCTCCAGCCTTGCAGGTCATTGGCAGCCCGGGCCTCTTAGCAGTAAGAGCTGCCCCGGACGCCCGGCCCATCTGGGCTACCTCTTCTGTCACCAGGGGGCGCAGTCTCTCCTATGGTGAAGGGTTATTATTATTATTTTTTTTTTTACAGTCGCACTTGGGGCATGTGGAAGTTCTTGGGCTGGGGTCAAATTGCGGTGATGGCTGAGGCTTACGCCGGATCCTTAACCCACTGAGCGAGGCCAGGGGTCAAACTCACATCCTCGCAGAGACAGCTTCGGGTCCTTAACCTCTGCGCCACGACAGGAGCTCCGAAAGACCTATTTTTAAACTGCAGTCCAGCCGGAGTAGCCAGTGCCTGCTGGGCGGGCAGCGGGAGGCTGCGTTGCCCGGACCTGACGTGACTGTCGGCCGGCCCACCCCTCCCCTCTGCTCATCCTGCCTTCTGCCCCTTCCAGAAAGTCCATTCTATGTTCTCATTGAGACCTCGGGCTCTGGAGCAGATCACGATGCTGAGAAGCTGAGCAGCTTCCTGGAGCAGGTCCAGGACTCCGGGCTGGTGACCGACGGGACCCTGGCCACCGATCAGAGGAGAATCCAGGTGTGTGTGGGCCGCGGGGTCTCAGCCTCCCTGACTCTCCCTCCTCCTTGCAGCGGACTTTTGCTGATGTTAAATACCCCACAAAAGGAGTGGAGCCTCCCTGGTCAGTCAGACGCAGCAAAAGCCTGCTCCGTCTGCCAGCACCCCTGCCCCTCCCTGTGTCCCTCAGCAGCCTGGGCACCGTGTCTGCGCTGCTCACCCCGCACCTGCCCTGCCTCCGCCTCACTCAGGCCCCTGTCACCACAGTCACAAGCGGTGCCCCGAGTCTCTGCTCCATGGGCTGCTGGGCCAGCCCTCTCCCTGTGGGAAGCCCCGCGCCGGCACGGTGCAGGATGTTTGTGCCCAGAGGGTCCCCGAGACCCCGCAGCAGGTGACTGCAGGTGCCTGTCCCCTCGATTCCAGGCGCTATGGGCCCTGCGGGAGAGGATCTCAGAGGCCCTGAGCCACGATGGCTACGTGTACAAATACGACCTGTCCCTGCCCCTGGACCGGCTCTACGACCTTGTGGACGACCTGCGTGCCCGCCTCGGCCCGAGCGCAAAGCACGTGGTGGGCTACGGCCACCTGGGTGAGCGCAGCTGGCGGGCTGGGGGCCTGAAGGTGGGGTTCCTGCCCCTTTGCGGTCTCCGGGGAGTGTGGGTCTCAGGCAGAGTGTGGGCTCCGGGCTGGCTGGGACATGGGACGTGAGACGTGGGTCCTGGGCCTGGGTCTCGAGCCCCGTCCTGGCCACGCGGCCTTCTCAGTGTTTGGTCAGAAGCTCTCCCTCTCTGTCCTCCAGGTGGAGATCATTTTTTGCAGAGAAATCTCCCTTTGTGAGATGTTAATTCACAGGAAGGAAACGTTTTATTGTCCTCGATTCTCTGCTGCCTTTGGGTCAGACAGCGGGGGTGGGGCACCTGCTTAGACCCCCATCCTCTGTGAGATGGTTCGGAATGGCCTCTGGGGTTGGGAAGGGAGCTCTGTGAAGGGCTCGCCCTGGCCTGGCACGTGCTCCAAATGCTTGATGTGGTGGAATCCCAGCCTTAAAAATGGAGGAGGAGGCGTTCCCTCGTGGTGCAGTGGGTTAAGGATCTGGCGTTGTCAGCTGCCGTGGGGGTTTGATCCCTGGCCCAGGAACTTCCACCTGCCTTAGGGCGGCCCGAAAAGAAAAAAATCGAGGATGAGTGTTGACTTGCTTTTTCTGGGTCTGCCCAGGTGCCTGGTGCTGGTTTTCTCTGACCAACCAGAGCTGCTCCGTGCTCACCTCTGGGGACGGGTGGGGCTGTCCTGGGTGCAGCCTGCGTGGCCGCCACCCTTTCTGTGTCTCTCGCACTCACCCCGGGGGGACTTTCTCCGTTCTGTGCTCTTGGGGTCCCTTCCGTCCGGGCTGGACGTTGATCTCAACACCATGAAATGATTTGGGACTTCTCTTTTTTTTTTTTTGGTCTTTTGTCCTTTTAGGACTGCACCCTCGGCATATGGAGGTTCCCAGGCTAGGGGTCAAATCAGAGCTACAACTGCCAGCCTACACCACAGCCACAGCAACGCGGGATCCGAGCTGTGTCTGCGACCTACACCACAGCTTATGGCAACACCAGATCCTTAACCCACTGAGCAAGGCCAGGGGTCGGACCCACAACCTCGTGGTTCCTAGTTGGATTCATTTCCGCTGCACCACGACGAGAATTCCTGGGGCTTTTCTTTAGAAGAGTGTCACGTTGGAGTTACCTCTTTGAATGTTTGCTAGAACTTGCAGATGAGGGTGTTTGGGCCTGAAATCTTTTGTGGATATTTGCTGGGGGGATTGGCTGCAGAGCAGTTTCTTTGATAACTTCATAACCATCCTAGCTTCCCTTTTCTTCAGAATAGGATTTGGTAAGGTTTTTTTTGGCTGTATTCACAGCATGCAGAAGTTCCGGGCGGGGGATCAACCTCACACCACAGCAGTGCCAGTGCCAGAGCCTTAACTCCTAGGCCACCAAGAAACTCCCATGGTTTGGGTAGTATTTTTCTCTAGGAATTTGTTCGTTTCTTCTAAGATTTCGAGAATACGGGCATCTCGTGTCCAGGGTTTGTGGGGGGCTGTTTCACTCCTGATTTAGTTTGTCTTGTCTTAGAGTTGTGAGTTAAGTTTTATTCGGGGACTGTCCCGGGGGCTGTAGCGGGCTTTGAGGAGGCTGTGAGCTGGGAGTGGGATTGATAGGCGTTTTCCTGGGTGAAAACCAGCAAGTATCAAGTATTGAAAGATGATTGCCCATCACAGAATATCAAATATCAGAAGATTATTGCTGATCACAAAATGCAGACGTCTCGAGGGCAGGACCTCAGCGCCGCTCTGTGTGTGGGGAGGTCGGGGCAGGGCCACGGCTCAGCAACCCCTTTCCTGAGGTCTGCGCCCTGGAGTCCCCTCTGTGGCGCGGCTGGTGACCTGAGGTGCGTGCCCTAGCGGTCCAGGCCAGCGTCCAGAGCACGCGACGCTGCCCGTTTCTGTCCCCACTACCCTGTGGGGAGAGGGTGTGGCTGAGGGCCTGATCCTTGCTGAGGGGCCGGGACAGAACCTGCCCGCAGCTTTTGTTCCAGTTTCTCAGGTGTCGGTCGCTTCACCGTCTCTTCAGAGACTCAGCCTGGGCTTCGCTGGCCCTGCTGCTCTGCGTTTGCTGTTTCTTTTCTGCTGTCGCCTTTCTTGTTTTCTCTCCTTTTCCGCTTGTAGGTGGACGCACACTCCGGCTTCTGGGACTTTAGCTCGTTGCTTCGGCCTTTCTGCTTTTCTGCCCAAGGCATGGGTGTCCCGGGGGAGAGGGAGTCCCTCCCCCCGCCGGCCTCCGGGCTGAGCTGCTGGAGATTCCGGGTGTGCCAGCCCCCGCCCCACCCGTCGCGGGGGCTCTTTGTCCCTCTGTCCACGGGGTCCTCTCCCACTTTCTTTGCCGTGTGCATCTGAATGCGGCCCGCCAGTCCTGTGAGTGCCGCTGGGCCTTGACCAAGGACCCTGGGGCAGCCTCACGCGGTGTCCCGGCCGTCCTGCGGGGAGGGCTTTTAGCCCCGTCTTGTTTGCAGTGGGAGCTGCAGTGCTGTGCGCATCGCCCTGGGGGCCCTGCCTTTGGGATCCCCTGGTGTGGGGAGGCCAGACGGCAGCGCAGCGTGCCTGGGGTTTCTGGGGAGTGGTTTGCATTTGGTGCTGGGGGTTCCTGAGGATCTCACGGCTCCGGGTTGACAGCTGTGTGCTCTCTGCCCTGTGTCGCCGCTGTGGCTGCAGACTTCGCGGCCACCAGCACGGCCCGTGGGGGGCTCCATGCCCCGTTTGGCTGCCCTCCGACGACTCTCCTTGGCCCCTGTTGCCTGGGCTTCCCTTGCTTGGCTGAGGCGGCGGCGTGTCCTGCTGGGGTCTGGTGGGCTTGGGTCCCAGGAGGTGGCCGCCGCGTGGGCCCCGGCGCTGTCCCCTGCCCTCCTCTCTGGCGCCACAGCCCCAGGCCCTCCCCCCGTCTCCCGTCCCGAGGCTCCGGCTCCCTCTGCCTGACTCACTTCTGTTCATTAGACTCCTTGCCTGTTGACCGTGCACTAGTCGTACTTTTCATTCAGGAAGATCAATCTGGAAATTTAAACGCTTTGCCTGGTCCAGTATGTTTTTTTTTAAACACATGAAACATGATTTCCTGTTTCTGGAAACCACGCTGGCTCGTGGTGGTGCCTCTCTGCCGTGCCCTCCTGCCCCTGGCCTGGCGCTGCAGCCCGACGCCGTCTATTCTCGCCCTGCCCGGCTGTCCGGCCTCTGGCCCCGTTGTCCAGCCCCCAGAGGAGGGGGCGGGCGTTGGGAGCCGGAGCCCTGGGGGTCTCCGCGAGGGGGGCTTGAGGACCGGAGGGTGGGGTGGGGTCTGCAGGTGCGGCTGTCCTGGGCTCTGGGAGACCTGGCTCTGTGCACATCAGGGGTCCTTCTCGGAGCTCTCACGGGTCCCTCTCAGTCCAGAGCCTTTGGTGTGTGTTGGGGGGAGGGGAGAACTTGGAGAGAAGAGTATGCAGAAGCTGAGGGGCTGCGACCCCAGAGGAGGGAGGGTCACCAGCAGGTCAGTGTCCAGTGCATGTGAGGGGGTGGGGGCCAGTCCTCCCCCAGGCGGTCTTCAGGCAGGGCAGGGAGCCTGGGAGGGGCCCAGCCTGACCCGTGTCCCTGTCCCCCAGGGGACGGCAACCTGCACCTCAATGTGACGGCGGAGGCCTTCTGCGAGTCGCTGCTGGGGGCCCTGGAGCCCTACGTGTACGAGTGGACGGCCCGGCAGCGGGGCAGCGTCAGTGCCGAGCACGGCCTGGGCTTCAAGAAGAGGGATGTCCTCGGCTACAGCAAGCCCCCCGAGGCCCTGCGGCTCATGCAGCAGCTCAAGGCCCTCCTGGACCCCAAAGGCATCCTGAACCCCTACAAGATGCTGCCCACCCGCGCCTGATGGCCGCTGGGGTCAGCGGGAGGCTGGGGCAGCGGGGCCCTGGTGCGGTCTCGGTTTTGCTGGGGGGGGGCCTGCTGGGCTGGCATGGGCTCAGAGGGCTTCCGTCCGATGGAGCCAGCAGCTGGCCAGGTGACCGGCCGGGCGACTCAGGGCAGGATTCCTCTGCTGGCTCTGTCGAGTGGGTCCTCTCTGCCCGTGCTCTGGGTGGGCTCTGGGCAGGCTGGCGGGTGAGCTGTGCTGCCCGAGCAGAGTCAAGCAGGTGGCCCGGCCTTGCTGTGGTCCTGGGATCCTGTGGGAAGGGACACGGGGGTCCTGCCCCTGGGCTTCCACACGGCGCGAGCCTCTGAGGGCCTTGTGCAGAGGTGATGAAGGCTGCGTGGGTGGTGCGGTGCCGTGAGGCTGGTCTACCCGGGCTCTGATGGACCGAGCCTGGGCCACCCGGCACTTTACAGGCAACTGCTGGTCACCTTTGGATGCCCCGCCCCGGGGGTGTCCCTTCCCTCGCTTTTTAGAAGGCCCCTTGGTGGGCAGGATCGTTGTCAGAGCCAGGTGTCATTCATTCCCTGGTGCTCTCTGGGACGTGTCCCTGGAGACGAGTTCTTGGGCTCTGCCACCAGGTGCTGGGTGGCGGAGCCGCCGGGTGCGAGCTTGGCATCAGTTACCCGAGCGGTCGTCCTGCGGGCCTTGGCCTCTGGGCCAGTTGCTGGGGCTGCGGATGGATGCACGCGGGCGGGGAGCGTGGACACGTCCTCTTTTTCTGGCTGCCACGAACTTCCAGTAAAATGGGAATTAGTCACGACTGTCTTTCCTCCTGTCACTTGAAAAACAGTCTCGTGAGAGCCCCCCGGAAGTGCCTATGTGCTGCATTCCTCAAGCGTGCAGACATTGGGGCCTGAACATGTGGATGGGGGGGTGCCCCGTCCCCACGCCATGTCCCCTGTCCCCCACTTGTCAGAGGTGGTCAGGTCTTGTTTGCGATGCACAGGGAGGCGTTTGTGCTGCACAGTTGCGTCCCTGAAAAGATTTTGGGACCCAGCGAGCTTGTCTTGGGTAATTACAGTAATGCCTGAATTATTAAAAACTTGATATTTTGAGGCATTTTCTGCTAGAGTAAATGCTTGGAGAAGGTGGCCTGGTGCCTGGGGTGGTAGGGAGCCCGGGGCAGGGGGACCCCGCTTCCATGAAGGACATGCTGTCCCCCAAAATGTCAAGAAGTGAAGTGGCAGCTACTGGCCCTGCTGTTCGCTTGGGTTTGGCCCTCAGAATCCACACATGCACACATGCATGCAGAGGGACAGCACACGTGCACGTACACAGCACACGTGCGCACACGCCCGCCAGGTGTCCCCAGGCCGCACACGGAGTGCTGTCTGCGTGGTGTCAGTCACTGGCCAGGTCGCCGGCCGTGTGCCTGTTGCACAAGAGGGTGCCTCCGAGACCCCAGGGCAGAGCGGGCAGTGCGCCACCTGCTTCTGAGAATGTGGACTCGGGAGCCGGCGTGAACAGGAGGCTCCGGTGTGGCCATGTCAGGAGTTCAGGGGGAGGGCGCCTGCAGTCGGGGTCAGGTGGGGAGATGGCGCCTTCTGTGTTTGGGGGATGCCTTGCCCTTTTTCTCTTTGCGAAGGGCACGTTCACATTTGTAAAAGCTGAACACACTGGCATGGGGCTGCTTCTCAGGTCTCAGGGAGCCGCTGCTGCTGGGCTGGGTGGGTGCAGCCGGGCGTGGGCTGCATCCACGTCCCCTCCCGTTAGCTGGGAGGGGGCAGCCCGAGCAGAGCCTGCTCCGCAGGGGCCACAAGCCCCGGTCCCCGCTGACTTGCTGGCTCCCGAGGCTCCCTCCCCAGCCTGGGTCTTCTGGCTGCACATGGGCCACAGCCTGGCGGAGTGGTGTCCTGGGGGTGTCTTGGTTGTGGCCAGATTTCAGGGCATGAGTCAGGGGCCATTTCAAACCCCCATGTGGGCCCAGCAGGGTGGGTGTGTCCCTGCCTGTGACTGCCTCCCTGGCCTGGTGACCCTCGTGTCTCTGTCACCGAGTGCTCCCTCCTGCTCTCTGCCACTTTGTAAAGTAGGGCTACCCTCCCCACCTGCTGCCCGCGGCCCATGGCCTTGCTTGGTTCCAGCGCCTGACTGGGCCTGGTGCCGTGGGCCTACCCGGCTGCGGGCCCTGCTACCTCACTGGCCCCAGTGGCTGGCTCTGTCCCCTGTTCCACTCGGCACATTGGAGCTGCCCGTGGCCTGGCAGCCGTCCTGCAGACATCTGCTGGGGCTCAGCCTCTGACCTCTGGGAGTCAGGTTTGAGGCCAGCCTTTCCCTGGCTGGTTCTGGACGGGAGACGGGGCTGCCCGCCCAGGGCCTGGTGGGAGGAGGTGGCAGTGCTTGGACTGGGGGAGGCAGACCTGTACCAGGCATTTCTGCCAGGGTGCCCCTGAGAGCAGTGGGCACCATGAGGGGCCTTGTTCAGGATGCACGGCGGCAGGGGCGGGACATGCCGTTTTGCCTGCTCCCCTCTTCTGCCCCGAAACCCCCTCTCCGGCTTGTCCTTGTGCCTTTTGGTCAGTGGAAGAACACAGCCTGGCAGAGCAGGCAGGCAGAGGGCCACTGCCCAGCCCCGTGTGTGGTGATGCAGCAAGGACTCTGCAAGGATACATATCCAGAAAAACCTGCTGGGATGGCAGGAAACCAGGGGAGCCTTGGCCACATCTGCAGGAGAGAACCCGCGGGGACACAGATGGCCTGGATAGCACCACCCGTGCCCGCAGAAACACGCTTCTGGACGACTCGGGATCCTGAAGTGCACGCGAGAGCCGAGTCCAGTGAATCCCACCTGTCCAGAGCCTCATGACTGCACGGGCACACCAAACGTCCCAGGCCGAGGAGACCAGGCGGGCCAGGACCGGACCCCGTGGGGGTGGGAGCATGGGGCAGACCCCAGAGACAATCTCCCAGTGTGCCTGGAGGTGGCCGGGGGGTGCGGGTGCCATTGTGTTCGGATTAGAAGCAGCTTAGGATTTTTACCTTAAAACTGCTAAGCTGCTGCAACGTGAGCAGGGATTAGGTAAGAGGGCTGTTCTTAGCGGCGGGAGGTGGGGGGGGCCCGTCTGGAGGGGCCAGGGAGAAGCCAGGAAGGGGCTGCAGTCATTCTCCAGGCGGGAGGGAGCCCCAGGCAGGGGTTGGAGCAGGCTGCTGGGGAGTGTGGGGGAGCAGGAAGCCTTCCCCCGCAACCCCAGGGTGGGCTGTGGCTGGCGGGGGGCCTGTCTCCCTCTCCTCTCCCAAGGCGGTCCAGTCGAAGCTGTGACATGGTGGCTGGGAAATCAGCTGATGGCCCTTTGTTTCTGGGCAGAGTGTGCAGCGCCTGGAGCTATCTTCCAGGTTCCACGGCCCTGGGCCCTGGGGACAGCGAGGGGGACAGGTGGCAGGTGGATCCAAGGGAGTTCTCAGCTCCTGGCCCCAGAAGCAGAGAGCTGGGGGCCCCAGATGGGGGGCCGCGGCACCCCTGTGCTGGGGTCTGACCCTCTCCTGACGTTCACATGTACCCGCCAGAGCCGGAGCTCAGGGGGCTGCTGCCCACAGGGCCCTTGGTGGATTCTGGCTGGCAGGCGGGCGTCAGTGGGCAGAGGTCCTGGCTGTGGCTCCCCTGGTCTCTGGGGCAGGGAGCCCCCCTGCCTGCGGGCCCTGCCAGCCTCTCCCCAACAACCACCCGCCCTCCGGATAAGGCTGTGCAGAGCGGGTGTTGGGGGCGTGGGGGGGACACACCTGCTCACGGGCCCTCGCTCCCCTGGGGCCTGATCTAGCGCTGCCCACCGCTGCAGGACTCAGGCCCCGTGCCCGTCAGAGTGCGCCAGAGTGCGCGTGTGACCGTGCACACATGGTTGTGTCCCTCACACACAGGGGACCCACAGGGCCGGGTGGTCGTGGGCTGCCAGCCAGGCAGGCACAGGGAGGCCTCTCCGTCGGACCCTCGGGATGGCTCTGCTGGCATGGCGCTGCTCCCACTCCCAGACCTGGCTGGCATCCTTGTGTGTCTATCTGCCATGGGGGCTGCCGGGGTGAGCAGGAGCCCCCAGACCCTGGCCTGGTGCCACCCCGGCCAGGAATCATGGGTCACGGTGGCACCCTTGCTTGGGCCCACCTGAGGCTGGGCTGCCTGTGCCCCACGTCATGTTCCTTAGACTTGTTTGCGCCCAGCCCCAGTCTGAGCCGGGGACGTGGTGAATGTCCCCTGGGTCTCTCACCTCGACCCACTCTTCCTGCCCGGATTTGGGAGCTGGGGCCCCAGCTGGGGTTCGGTGCCGCAGGCCCACCACGGTGAATGCGGAGTGCCGGGAGGGCAGAGGGTCGGGTGGGAAGGGAGTGTCCTGGCTGAGGGCACCCGAGCATATCTGGGTGGAAAGCTGCCCCTGCACCCCCCAGCACCGTGGACGCCACAGAAGCAGGAAGGGAGACGGGCCATCTGGCCTCTTGCTGGCAGCTGGGTGCTCTGGGTGAGGAGAGGGCTGTAGCTGCTTGGCCAAGGGCTCTGATGCCAGCGAGGCCAGGCCTGTGATGCGGGACACGGCTGTCTTCTGTCCTGGCCCTTCTCAGAGTGGACGCCGGGCCCAGGGTGCGTCAGAGGGGAGGGCAGCTGGCCTCCCTCCAAGACTGATCGTCTCATTCCGGCTGCTGGGAAGTCCTGGGGTCCTGCCTGCAGGTCACTGGCCACAGTGCAGAGGGCACAGGAAGACGTCCACCCACGTGGGGCCTCTGTGGCTGCTGAACCAGAGCCCCTGAGTCAGCTCCCAGGTCTGAGCTGCCAAAGACCCCAGTCCACTCCTGAGCCTTGATGGGTTGGAGAAGGGGCATTTCCCCAGACCGAGCCCCCAGCCTCAGGGGCCCGGGGAGGGGCCCACAGGGTCCAAGGTTGGCTCCATGGCGGGGGGGGGGGTTGACGGGGGTGGGGGCGGACAGTGGCAGGGCTTCTGCCCCCTCCGGGGACCCTGACTCTGTGAGGGGGTGTGAGTGGGGCAGGTGCCTGGTGAAGGGACCTGGCTCAGCTCCTGGCTCAGAGTGAGCCAAAGCCATATGTCCTGTGTGTCCAGCAACCAGTGGACGGGTCTGCGGGCGACCGTGAGGGCCTCGAGGCGGGTTGTGTTCTTGCCGGTGCTGGCAGGTCCGCTCTGACCAGTCACTGTGGGAACACCGATTTGCTTAGGAGAAAGGCGGGCCAACGCCCAAGCCCGGCCACCCACAGCCGCTGTCAGGGCTGTGCCGTGGTGGTGTCCCCTCCCTGCCCGCATCCCCCTGTGCCCCCTGCAGGTGGCCAGCTGGGCATCTGCCCTCCGGGAGCCCCCTCCCCCGTCCTGGGCCGCCCCCACTGCCAGTGGCACCGGACTGGCCCTGCAGACCCGGACAGCTGGGCCCTTGGGCCGCATCTCTCTGCTGCTGGCTACGCCTGCTGGGCCCTCCTGGACAGCAGGTGCCGCGGCTGCTGCTGTGGCCTCCCTCGCCCAGGCCCGGGGCACAGCCGTCAGCTATCTCTGCAGCCGGTGCCCACCCTGTCACCCGGAGCCAACTCCCTGGGACCCTGTTGTACCTTCAGGGCTGGCGGCTCTGTGGCTCTCCTGTCCCCTCAGGGTGGGCCCCGGGGTGCGTCTCAGGGTCTTGGCTCAGCAGCCCGTCTCCCCCCCCCGCCCCTGCCCCCGGTCCCTCACCAAGTGTGCAATGGTCTGGGACACATTTGCAGGAAAGTAAATGAACGCGGTCTGAGGCCCCCATGGGTGGGGGTGGGGTCTGCACTTTGGCCCTAGACGTCCCCACGTGTGGCTCTCGGTGCCCTCCCACCCCCGTGCTGGAGGGTCCCGGCCTTGTGCTTAGGAGGAGCCAGGGGCCAGGCGAGGCCTTGCTGACATCTGGAGGGATGGCTCTTAGAAGCCAGAGGATCCCGCCGGTGGGGGGAGGGGGGCTGAGGAGGCCCCCACCCTGCAGGGGGAGGACCAGCTGTCTCTGGATGGAGCTGCCTGTGCGGGGGTGGGGGGACAGGACCAGGGGACCCCAGGACAGAGGGGAGTACACTCAGGCTGCCCGGAGCCACGGGCCGGTCACTGTGACGCCCTGTCTCCACCAGTGACCACGTCTCTCACTGGGTGGGGTCCGGGCTGGGGCAGCACCTCAGACCCAGCCGCTTCCGGGGGTGGCTGCTCTGGCAGACATCACCCCAAGTGCCCAACTTGATGTCATCCCATGCAGGCCCCTGGAGGGGAGCTGCCGCTGTGTGGGGTGCGGCTTCGAGGTGGCCAGTGCCCTTGACCCTGGGCTCCACTGTGTGACTTTGTTGGCCAGTGAAGTGCGAGGGGCGGCCATGCAGCAGGCGGGAGGTGCCCTTGTCCCCTGTGTACCCAGGTGGCTGCTGACGCTGGAGGCGTTCTCTGGTTTGTCCCAGTGTCATTGGGGGTTGACGGGGTGTCAGTTGGATCAGTGTTGGGGTCATTGGGGGAATCGATTGGGGGTCAGTGGGAGTCAGTGGGGTTATTGGGGGTCAGTGGGGTTATTGGGGGTCATTGGGAGTTGATGGGGGTCATTGGGGTCAGTGGGGGTGTCAGGAGATGTGGGGGTGTCAGTGGAGGTGTCAGTGGGGTTGAGGAGGCGGGGAGTCCCTGGTGCGCGTGTGCTGTGCTCGCAGGGCTTCTGTCTTGCCCTGGCCGGGGGTCTTCCTCTCCTTTCACCCCCGCCCCCCACATGGACGTGAAATACAAGGTGCTGGGCTCCAGCCCCCAGAGCGAAGACCCTTCCGGAACCTCCACTGGGACCGCAGGCCGGGCCTCCGCCTTCTCGCCCACACTTTCAGGCCCGGGTCGGGGGCTCCCTGCACTGTGAGTGGCACCCCCAGTGCCCCCCGACTCCTGTGGTCGAGAGGTGCCTGTGGAAGGAACGTGCCAGCCCAGAGTCCTGTCCGCCAGGCTCCCCAGAGGCCGTGGCCAGGCCGGGCCGAGCCGAGCCCACCCCTGAGCACCCCGAGGCCAGTCACGGGTGGCCGGGCCCGAGCTGGGAGTCGAGGCTAGCTGGTGCAGAGGGGGCCCCAAAGCGCCCCGCTGCGGTGAAGCCCAGGTGTAGCTGGGGGGGGGCGACATCCTGCCCCGGCTGGCAAAGACGCCAGGGCTGCCCAGGTGGGGAGGGGCCTCCGCGGTGGCCGCCTCCTGGGCTGTGGGATCTTTGTCTTCCTATGAATCAACACTTGGTAAAAATGCTGCAAACATTTCCCTCCGTCTCTTGTTGGTCTTTGAATTATGTTTACTCCTTTCCCAAAGAAAGAAATGTACTTTCATGGAGTGAAGTCTACGAAAATTTTTTTCTTCTGAGGTGTCCTCTTCCGAAAGTTCTTGGACCAGCCCAAGGTGTAAAACTAGCTGAATTTTCTCCTGGTAGAAAGCCAGCCTGAGGGGAGGGAGAGGAACGCTTTTCAAAGGGCCTGCTTTCCTTCCTCATCCTCGGAGCTGCCGGCCGACCCCCCCGCGTGTCACGGCATGTCCTCAGTTCTGGACGAATGTGCCCCACAGCCCCCGGTAAGCCCACCTGGGCCGACTGCGCCGGGCGGGCGCGGGGCGGGCAGGTGGCCCCCCGACGGGGCAGGCCCTGCAAGGTGCCCGCTTCCAGTCTGGAGGGAGCCAGTCTCCCCAGGCGGCGCCAGCCAGGCCGCAGGGAAGGTCTGGTTCTCTCTCAGAACCAAGGTTGAGCCCCGGGGTTGGGGTGAGGGTGGAGGGCGTGGCCTCACACCTGGGCTGGCAGGTGAGCTTCTCTGGGCGTCAGGTTCCTACTCCGCCGGCACCACACCCAGCCTGGTGCCTGTGCCCTGGGCCACCTGCCGGGGCAGCGGGGCCAGCCTGAACTGCCGCCTGCCCGCTCGCTGAGGCCGCAGACCCTGGAAACATGCTGTCTGCTCTGGGCGGCTTGCAGAGGTAAAGGGGGGTCTGGGCCACGGGGGCCACGGGGTGCTTCAGTCCTTCAGGTTGCTGGGCCAGGGCCTTGGGGAAAAAGGTCAAGGCCGCAGACCCCACCTCACAGCAGAGCACGCATGCTGGGCGTCAGGCTGCCCAGAGGCTGCTGAGCGGTTTAGGAAGAGTGACAAACATCTCATGGGTTAGAGGAAGAATCACAATTACAGGTCTTTAAGTCAATGCTTTAAGAAAAGGGTGAGGGGGGGAGTCCTTTTTCTTTTTTGTACCAGGGAGAATTAAATTTATTTTAAAAAATTTAGAGTTCGTCTCCGCACCGGCCAGAGCGAGCTGGGTGGGGACCAGAGGAGGGAGGACAGGCCAGAGGCCACTGTTTCCCCCTCAGGCAGGGCACGGCGTGCAGGGCTGGCTGAGCCAGGACAGTGGCTGCAATGGGCAGAGGGTAGGCAGGGAGCATCCTGGAGACAGACCCTCCATCGCTGTGTGTCAGAACGCATGGCCGGTGCCTTTCTCACCCGGTCTCCGATGCCTGGGCCCGCGGCTGCCAACTTCTCCGTGGATGAGGGACCTCCTTGGCCTGGGCACGAGACGCACAGAGGCAGGACGGCACCTGATGGATGTGGAAGCGTGGCCGTGTTTCCGTGGCGACCGGGTGGCGAGCATCACTGTTGGGGCCCCGCACTGAATCTCCGGGCGTGTCTGTCTAAAACTGGTCTCCCGCAGCTGCCGCGCCCGGGTGCCCAGCTCCTCGGTGGTCGGTCCTCTTCTGCTGGCGTCCAGCCTGCTCCGTGTTCTTCTCTCTCCTGTACCCCCTCCATCCCGTTCTCGTCTACCCGCTTCTTTCCGTTCTGATCTGCATGAAGAGTGTCGTTGGGAGTTCCCCTTGTGGCTGAGCGGGTTAAGAACTCAACATGGTGTCTGTGAGGATGCCGGTTCGATCCCTGGCCTTGCTTAGTGGGTTAAGGATCCGGCATGGTCACAAACTGTGGTGTAGGTCACAGATGTGGCTCGGATCTGGTATGGCTGTGGCTGTGGTGTGTGCCAGCAGCTACAGCTCCAAATTGACCCCCGGCCCGGGAACTTCCATATGCCACTGGCATGGCCCTACAAAGAAGGGGGAGAAAAAGCAGAGTGTTGGCTGTAACCCCAGGACTGACGTGTGACCCGCTGAACTGATCATGTAGCAAATCCATGCAGCCCAGAGTTGAGAAAACACCCATTTAGCCGTTGAGCCTGATGCAGCGGGGTCTGGGAGGATTCCGGGGTCCGGGTAGGGTGGTGGGGGTGTGGACGGCAGTGGGGCTGGAAGGCCCTAGACAGCTTCTTGCCCCCTGGCTCTGGCTGGGGCACCTCAGTTTCCCCCGGGAAGCTGCAGAGCAGCTTCTGTGTGGCTGTGTCAGGATGGTGCTTCAGGGAAGCAGAAGCACGAGCCGCAGGTGTCTGAAGGCCAGTCTGAGGAATCTCGCTTTTGGTCGAAGCCAGGCCTTGTCATTCCTGGTTTGACGGCAGAGTGGCTGGTGGGGAGTGGAGACGGGCAGGCAGTGATGGGGTGACTTTCTCTCCTTTTGTAGAAGGAGCCCCGGGTGCAGGGCGGTGACTTGTTCTCTTTCCTCTCAGCGTTTGGGGCTTGTTGGCTCTGGACGTCCAGCCCAACCCCTGTCTGTTTGGTTTGGCCTTCACACGAGGGCTCTGTGCTTCGGACTCAGCAGCCCACGGCCTCCACCCACCCTGTGCTGAGACCAGCTCAGCAGGATAGGGCTGAAGAACGGGTGCTGTGAAACTTACGGAAAAAAGTTAACATAAAACAAGACACAGAGACATTTAAGTAAAAGTGGGAACCAGGGGACTCAAGGTCTCAGGGACCAAGAGCACCGCCTTAAGAAACCACACTGCTTCTATTGTGCTTTTTAGGATTATGTCACGTGAGAAGGGGGTTGTAGGTGCAGGATGTAGGATTTTTTAAGTTATTTTAAGTCACATAGCCGGTTGCTGATTAAGCTTTTACTCTGACCTTTAGGCAGTTGACAATCATTAGCATTTGAGGAAGCTTGGCGTCAGCTGTCTATGCAGAGCATCTAGAGAACCACCACTGTGCTTCTGCAGACGTCTGACTATCTGCAGCAACCCGGATGCACCTCGGTTCTGCTTTGCTAATGCATATCCAGCTAACGACCCCTCATAAACCCCTTGGGGCTATGGGGCTCCTCCTTTATTCTTTTTTTTTTGTCTTTTTTTGCCTTTTCTTGAGCCGCTTCCCCAGCATATGGAGGTTCCCAGGCTAGGGGTCTAATTGGAGCTGTAGCTGCCGGCCTACACTAGAGCCACAGCAACGTGGGATCCGAGCTGCGCCTGCAACCCATAACACAGCTCACGGCAACGCCGGATCCTTAACCCACTGAGCAAGGCCGGGGATCGAACCCGCAACCTCTTGGTTCCTAGTCGGATTCGTTAACCACTGCGCCACAATGGGAACTCCAGTCCTCCTTTATTCTTAAGAGGACGTATCATGCTGGGCAAACGGCGTGCCAATCTGCACAGGCCTGGCGTGCCTGGACCAACGCATTAAGTCCTCATTCCGCTGACCCTGTGAATAACTTATGCCTTTAGGTCTTCGTTCTTAAGCTTAAGTCCGTCACCGTCACTGCGACTGTTTTTCAAGCAGGAAGATGGGGTAAAGTGAAGCAGGACAAGATGGAGTTTTCAGCAAAGAGGCTGAGAACACATTGTAGAAACACGTCTCGCGACAACGCTGATCACGCAGCTCCCAGCCCCAAGGAGGCCCAGGGCAGCACCGTGCCCGGCGGCCGGCACCTCCCGGCTCTTCTCAGACGCTGAGCCGGGGAGGGGCCTGGTTCCTGTCCTCCTCCCCTGCTGATTAAATGCTCCCGCTGCACCCAGGTCCTCAGCCTGTCGCCATGTCCTGCAGTGCACTTGGGGTTCCACAAGGACCCGCTGAAGGGACGAAGGATGAACGAGGGGAAGTGGCCACTGTGGGGGCTGCTTTATCCGGTGACTGAGGATCCTGCTCATGAGCCCTGGGCGGGGACCCTGGGTCAGCTGAGGGAGTTTGTTCTCTGTGTGGGTCCGGAGGCCCCGAGGAGATGGAGAGCTTTGTGAGCTTCACTGGTGTGTGTGTGTGTGTGTGTGTGTGTGTGTGTTGGGGGGGGAGCCCTTTACAGTCCATGATTTTTTTTTTAGGGCCACAAGTGTGGTGTATGGAAGTTCAAAGGCTAGGGGTCAAATTGGAGCTGCAGCTACTGGCCTACGCTACAGCCACAGCCGCTACAGCCACAGCCACCACAGCCACGCCAGATCTGAGCCGCGTCTGTGACCTACACCACGGCTCATGGCAACGCTGGGCCCTTAACCCACTGAGGGAGGCCAGGGATCGCGCCCTCGTCCTCGCAGATGCTAGGTGGATTCATTTCCAATGGGCCACATGGGGCCTCCCTTCAGTCCGTTCTTCTGCTTCCCTGCGGCTGTGAGACCAGAGAGAGAGAGGAAGCGGGGAGCGGGGAGGGGGGCCATCAGGCTCAGGCCTGTGTGTCTAGATTCTGGCTGAAGCTGACCGATTGCTGAAGCCGGTCAGAGACTCGCTCCGGGTCTTCTGCAGCCCCACCAGGTGGAAGTTTGCCCACACCCAAGGGTTGGCTGGATGGGACCGCAGGGGTGTGTGTGTATAATCCTGGACATAAAAACCCAGTTCCATAAAACCTCCGTGTGTGTCCCTCACGGTCAACACCCCACTAGAATTTCCTGAGCTGGGGGGCGGGGGGATGTCTCTACGACTGTATATTACCCATAATTTTAGATCCTTTAGTGGTTCTTACTCAGAGGCCTGGGAATTCTCTCTGAGCGGCCTGGGCACCGCCCCTCCTGGGGGCTGGGGCCTCGAGCTCCTCATTGGCCCGTGGCCGGGAGCAGCGCCTCGTCCACCGGCGCCTAGGCCGTCTGCTTCGGGGTTTGCTGGTGCCACTCGTGGGCCACAGTGCAGGACCTTAGCAGCTGGGCCTGACCCAGAGGTGACTGGTGACCTCGGCAACCAGCCCTGTTCCTGTGCAGGGCAGGGGGCCCCCGCTGGGAGCCCCTTGGGTTCCAAAGTTTGAGGCTCTTTGGAGCTTATCTGTTGCTGCGACCAGGCCGGCCCGGAGGGGAGCCTCACAGAGAACCCTGAGAGGGTGGCAGCTCCTCGGGGCGCGTGGGAAGCAGTGCTACAGGGCTTGTCGTTTTCAGCTATATTTACTTGTTTCCCCACATTTCTTGGTTTTCAAAAGTTTTCTAGCACCGAACTCTTTAAAAATATTTTCTAGTTCGTTTTCCTTTCTAAAAAGAGTTTTATTGGCATGTAACTCACATAACAAACCATCTCCCCAAAGTCGTGCCACCACCGGGCTTGCCTTCGGAAGAGCCTCTGTGAGTGACGGTGTGAGGCGGACGCAGGAGGCCGGGCCCCCCAACTCCCTGCTGCGTAGAAGGCGAGCTGCACGGCCTCCGAAGTGGCTCTGTGTGGCCCCGAGGGTAGGGCTGAGCACCTGGCCGTCTGGCACCCGCACCCACCCACCACTCTGCTGACCCCATGGTCCTTGGGACTAGAGGGGCTTTTGCAAAAGACAGAGGGCTTCCTCTGAAAGCATCATTGTTCCCGAGCAGCAGGGAGAGTTTGTCGCCTTAAGGCCAAAGTGTTACTGTGAAAGTTAAAGCTGAAACTTTAAACAGATGGTCAGTGTGTGTTGGAATTTCATTAAACTCCTCAGCAGGGGCCAGTAAAAGCACAGTGTTTGTGGAAGGGCGTTTTATGTGGCAGATAAAGTGGGGCCGGGGTGAGGCCCCGGGGAGAAACGAGCCTGGGGCACGTCCCATGGGCCTCGTCCGGGAGGGGGCGGGGTTAAACCCTAACTCTATGGAGCTGTTAAAACTGCTGTGCTCATTGCTCCAGCTCCGGGGGACAACCCACCGCCCTCCCTGGGAGGGCCTCGTGAATTAGCAGAAGTGGCCCCACGAGAGCCAGGGATCCTGTGACCCCGCGAGCCAGGTGGCCTTCTGGAAGTTCACCCCTGGGCTTTGTTCCTTCTGCCTTGGTGCAGGCGCCCAGGCCCCGGGACCCGCCTCCAGCTGGGACCCAGTCCTGTGCCGGCGCCCTTGGCAGCCAGGCCCTAGCGGGTGTGAGCATGTAGGCCGGACTGCAGTGCAGCATAGTTCTTAGGCTTCTTAAGGCTTGGCCTGTGCACCTTTTGGCCTCAGGGAGACCCTCTGAGGTGGGTCCCGGGCTCTGTTCTGGGTCCGGGGAGGAGGGCGTGAAGGCGGGCTGGGGAAAGCTTGCACCTGCCTGCAGCTGGAGTGGGAGCTGGAAGCCGTGGGCGAGGCAGTGGCTGGCACCACAAATGCTTCCAGCCTGCAGATGCGCGTGTGTGGTGTGGACGCAGGCGGGAAACCCAGCGTCCTATGTCCCCCGAGGTCGTACCCTGTGGGAGAGAGAAGGCAGGGCCCAGTGGGAGGGGTGTTTGCAAGCTGCAGTCCCATATCGGCATTGGTGCTGGACTGGGATGTGAACTTGTGGGGGGCGAATGTGGCGGTTCCCAGGTTTGCCACCCAGGAGGCTCCGAAGTCACAAGCTTCTCGGAGTGGTGAGACCCAGGCCCCAGGGGACGATCCCTTGAGACCATTTCTTACCAATAAGACCCTCTTGGAGATGTGGCTCCTCCCTGGCTGGGTTCACAGGTGTATGGGACAAGCTGGGAGCACCCTGTTAGCCCAAACAGCAGGGGTGTCGCCAAGACTGGGGCCCTGGGCTGCCAGAATTCTACCAGAGCAGGCCTGTGAAGTGGCTGGAAGTGGCCAGATACAATGTACCTTAAAAAACGGGGGGGAGAAGTTCCTTTGTAGCTCAGTGGGGTTAAGAGCCTGACATAGTGTCTGTGAGGATTGCGGGTTCGATCCCTGGCCTCCATCAGTGGATTAAGGATCTGGCGTTGCCACAGCTGCTGTGGGTCACAGATGCGGTTTGGATCGGTGTGGCCGTGGCTGTGGCGTGGGCCTCAGATTAAGCACCGATTTGATCCTTGGCCCGGGATCTTTCATATGCTGTGTGTGCGACTGTGAGAAGAAAAAAAATTTTTTCAACGCTCCCGTTGTGGTCCAGTGGGTTAAAGATCTGGTTTGTCCAGGTTCAATCCCTGGCCTTGCTTAGCGGGCTAAGGATCTGGCGTTGCCATGAGCTGTGGTGTAGGTTGCAGATGTGGCATGGATTTGATCCCTAGTCTGGGAGCTTCCATATGCCGAGGATGTGGCCTAAAAAGAAAAGCATTTTTTTCTGCTCTAGTACTGTGCACTAGCACACGGAAAGTGAACATGCATTTCCTTTACAATGACAGCGACTCAGGATGGGCCGCTGGGTCCTGGCCTGACTCCCGCTGCTCGCACTCTGCTGGCAGGGCGTTTGATTGTCAAATGCCTAAAGGTCAGAGTAAAAGCTTAATCAGCAACCGGCTATGTGACTTTTAAAATAACTTAAAAAATCCTACATCCTGCACCTACAACCCCCTTCTCACGTGACATAATCCTAAAAAACACAATAGAAGCAGTGTGGTTTCTTAAGGCGGTGCTCTTGGTCCCTGAGACCTTGAGTCCCCTGGCCCCACTAGTGACCCCTCCTCCCACCCTGTCTTCCTCTGCTTCTTCCCCGACCCGGCTGGCTGCAGGGGACACTGCGAGTGGGTCGGCGTGGCTGCTGGTTAACTCGGCCTGGGCCACAGGCGTGTGGCCTCCCTGTGCTCGGGGGGACTCCCTGGGGTGAGCCTGGGGGTTGTCGAGATCAGGAAGCATGTGGTGACGTGGGGTAAACCCCCACACATCCTTGCTAGGCAAAGGCCCTGCGGTCCCAAGAGGCAGCGCCGTCAGAGCAGCGGCGATGGTGAGGACAGCCCGGGCGCCACACCCTTGACCAATGTGTCCTGACCGATGGGGTCAGGTGGAAACCCAGCAGCAGGTGGGTGACCCACCTGTGCCCACGCTGGAAAGCTCTGCTTTGTCACCGGCCACCCTCCGCGCCCAGGTCACCTCTGGGTCGCATGGACACCGAGCAGCTCAGAGGCTGGGACTTCCCGCGCCGTCCAGCACCTAGCAGGCGTTTTCCTCAACGGGGTTTGGAAGCTTCTTGCTATTACTGTAGTGTTTGTGTCTGCTGGAATTTTAGAATTGACTGGTTATTGAACGTTCTTTTTGGGGGGTTGCGTTCAACTTTGGCACTGCTTTATGCAGAAGTTGGAGAGCAGAGGAGCTGCGGCGGTGGCCGAGGGCTGGGGGCCAGCAGGGTCTGACAGGGCAGCGCATGAATAGCCATTTCCTGCCCAGCAATGCGGCCAGTGTGAATCCTCTTCCACGCTTCAGTTTCGGGAGGGTTAGGGGAGGCTCGTGGAAGGCCTGAGCCTGAGTCTCCCTGCTCAGGAGGTGCCACGCTTTGCCCTTTCCTTCCAGGCTTCTTCTCCCTCCTGCTTCCCCTGGTTAACCTGCTCTCTCTCCATTTGCCTGTCACACTCCTATGCACCCTGTAAAGCCCTATATAGAAGCCCCCGTCCAATTGGGAAGCTCGTCCCTGTGTAAGCTCTTTGAGTGCAGGTGTGACATCTGGTCCCCTCGCCCCTGACTTGACCTTCTGCACTGAGAGTCTGTGGCCCATGTGGCATAGTCCCCTTGTCCCCTCTAGCCCCTGCCAGAGACCCCTTCACCTGCTCAGAGGCCTGTTGGTACCAGCTGCCCCTCCACGTTGCTGGAGCCCGAGGGCCTGGGCGCCCTGCCAAGCAGAGCCTGTGTGGAGACGCAGCCGGTGTGGGCTGTGGGCGAGACCCCTCTCGCGTCCTCTTCTCCTTCTCCTTCAGATGTGGGCAGCCTGATGCTCACCTCTGACCTCACCTTTGCTAAGGAGCGGCTGGGGCGCTGGCTCGGATGCGTCGGCGGGAAGCAGGTGGGTGGGGAAGGTGTCTGGGGACAAGGCTGTGATGCTCAGAACCAACCTGGGAAGGGCAGGTGTGTCTGGGAACAGGTGATTGGCACCGGCCGGTCCTGGCGATAGGGGCCTGGGCTGGGGGCTCCTCGCAAGTTGCCCCCTTGAGAGCTCAGGGTCCAAGGTTCATGTTGTTACTGGTGGAGTCAAGGTGAGCACGTGCAGGTCTGTGCAGGCGCCTCCCATCTCCAAGAAGTCAGGATGCCCAGCCGCCAGTGCCACACACTGACTGGACGGCCAGGCCATGCGCAGGGCGTGAGGAGGCAGGGGAGCTCAGAAAAGGCCATGGGTGAGATGTGTTGGGGGCAGTGCCCTCCCAGCAGGGAGGGCCCCCGATGATTCTCTGCCCAGCAGCCACCCAGCGGTCTGCTCGCTGGAAAATCAGGGCCCAAATACCTGGACGCAGAGGGCGCTGTCCCTGTGCACGGGCCACAGCAGTGGATGAGGCCACAAGGTGATGGGCGTTCATCAGTCAGATGCCAGGAAAACAACGGAGGCCCCGCAGACGGCGGTTTGCCAGCCCAGCACGCCAGCTGCCTCAGGCCCAGGGGTGGGCGTGGGGGCTGTGCTAGGGTAGCACCGTGCTGCTTGGTGGCTCTGTGTCCAGGGCCACCTGGTTCATGAACTCTGTATGCAGAGCCCAACCTGGGAAGTGCCTGCAGCCTGAGCATCAGGACTAAACAGAGGCCTGACTTCCAGGTTGTTCTGGGCTATGAGGGGCCTCCTGCTGCTGGCTGGACCACTGGGTCCTGGGCCACCAGCCTGGCCACGTGTGAAACGAGCGGCCGCTTGTACTTGTTTCAGAGACGCGTGTGCCTCCCCCACAAGCCCAGCTCCGGTCCAGGCTGCAGCCCCTGCTCCCACAGGCTGCCGCCCACCCCTCGCTCCCTCCATAGGGGCAGCAATTGCATGGCTCTCTCAGCGCACGCTTGGGTGGGTGGGCATGGGACCACAGGTCCGAATTTTGGTCAATAAGACGGAAGTTTGCTAGAGGCTTCTAAAAGGCTTTTGATTCCTTCTCGTGGTGGGGGAGTCCCCTGAGCTGGTCACGCCTCCACCTGCCAGCTCCACCCTCTCTGTGCCACCCCCCAGGAACGGGTCCCCATCTTGGCTTCTCCTGGCTTCTGAGCAGTGGATGTGGGGTTGAGGGACCCACTGGGGGTGGGGCCTGATGATTCAGGCCCACTGGGTTTTGTCCCCTCACCCCAGAGCCCCCCGTGCACAGCAGATATTGGATATAAGCTGTCCCACGACGAGGGGGTGTGGAGGGGTCGGGGTGGGTGGCACTGGCTCCTCCTGAGCCCAGACTCAGGGTGGAGGGGCCCTGTTCCCCACAGGTGCTTCTGGGCCATCCTCCTCCTGGCCCTGACCGTGTCCCTGCTGGCCGGCTTCCTACACAAGGACGTCAGGCTGCTCATGCCGTGAGTCTTGCGTGGTGTGGGCTGAGGTCCTGGCACGGCCCCTCCCAGAGCAGCACCAGGACCCCAGCCTACCCCCTCTGGGCGGCCCCGGCCCCGGCCGAGACTGCAGCCGTGCCTCTGCTCGGTGCCTTGGGCTCCCCTCTGCAGTAGAGGAGTGGGCCCTTCCTTGGGGTCCCCCAGCCCCTCAAGCTGCCCAGGCCCCCTGGGAGGGCAACTAGAGGGTGGGATCTGGGCCTGGGCAGAGCTGTTGGCGGCAGAGGGTGACTGGGTGATGGGAGGAGGGCTGGGGAGGCCATGACCTCTGCTTCCCTGTTTGTCGGTGGTGTGACCTGTGAGGCCCAGGGTCCACACGGATGGCCACCTGGCCCAGTGCCTTAGCCTGGCTGCTGGGAGGGTCCTGTGGTCCCCGGCTACCTCCCACCCCCTAGTTGCTGTCCACAAGAGTCGGGGGAATGCCACAGCCCTCTGGGTATCTTTGCCTGCCCCGATTGTCCCCAGGGTGGGTACAGGCCTCTGCATTGTCCCCCACCATCCTGGGTCACTCTTACCAGCCCTGGGCTCTGCATTGGGGCAGGAAGGCCACCTACTGCTCCAGGCTGGAGTCCACGGCTGGGGGCTGCCACCGTGGGTCACAGGCCTGGGCACCAGGGTCCACTCTGACCAGTCCCAGCATGAAGGGTCAACCGAGAAATGCCAGCCCCGGGGCCAAGGTCACAGGGCTAGAGCCAGTCTGGGTGCTCTGAGACCCAGGACAGGGCAGATGGCGGAGCCACTGAGGGAGCAATGGTGTCTGGGCCAGCGGTCCCCTGGGGCTGCGGGGTTGGGGGCTCCAGGTCAAGGGGAGCCCAGTGATGCGGTTGGGTTTGGGGTGTCACCGGGTCAGGGAGTCTCGACTGGGGGAGCATGGTGATGGGAGAAGGTCCAAGGGCCTCCCGTTTCGGGGGTTGCTGGGGTGGGGTGTCTGGGGGGGGCCGCGGGGGCTCCCACGCCGACTGTGCTCTCCCCCAGCCTGCTCAAGGGCCAGGCTGAAGGGCCCCCCATCACCAACGTCATGTTCCTCAAGACGCACAAGACGGCCAGCAGCACGGTGCTCAACATCCTCTTCCGCTTCGCCGAGACGCACAACCTGTCGGTGGCACTGCCCGCGGGCCAGCGCGTCCACCTGGGCTACCCCTGGCTCTTCCTGGCGCGCTACGTGGAGGGCATCGAGGAGGGCAGCCCCGAGCAGCGCTTCAACATCATGTGCAACCACCTGAGGTTCAACCTGCCGGAGGTGCGTGGCGGAGGCGGGGGGCCCTCCGTGGGGTGCGGGGCCAGGGCTCAGGCCGAGGCCTAGCGTGGGGGCTGGTGGAGGCTCCTGCCGGGCCTGCAGCCCCCTGCCCGGCTGCCAGTCGCCTGCGCTTGCTCCTGGAGTCGGGCCCTGCTGCTCTCCCCTCTCCCACCTCCTGCCGGTTCCCAAGGCCGCCACTCTTCCCACCTGTGGACGTTGGCACGTGCTGTCTGTCCCCTTTGGCGGGAAAGCTCTTCACAGCTTCTTCTCGGAGTCTGGTCTCAGCTTAGAGGTCACCTAAGGCACCTGGGTGGGGGGTGCTTCTCCCACCTCCTTTCTAAAGGCTTGGCCAGGGCGGGTGGGGAAGGGTGAGGGAGTTGGGGGGAGGAGCATGGCCCGGTTCAGGTGTTTCGAGGTCACTCTGGATGCTGGTGGAGAGAGGTGGGCAGGGGAGCAAGGTGGCCCGGCTGGATGTAGGAGGGCCAGGTGGCGGAGGCAGTGGGGCGGAGGGCAGGTTGGGGTGCGCTGCCCGGTGGGGAAGAAGACGCCACCTGCCGCCAGGGCCGCCCGAAGGAGCCCGGAGAGTCACCGCCCTCCTTGTTCTGTCTCCAAACAGGTGCGGAAAGTCATGCCCAACGACACTTTCTACTTTTCCATCCTCAGAAACCCTGTCTTCCAGCTCGAGTCCTCCTTCATCTATTACAAGCGCTACGTCCCGGCCTTTAGGGACGTCGTCAGCCTGGAGGCCTTTCTGGCCTCCCCGGGGACCTACTACAACGAGAGCCAGGGCTTGCGCAACGCCTACGCCAGGAACGGCATGTGGTTCGACCTGGGCTTCGACAACAACGCGCCTGCGGAGGACGCCTACGTGCGCGCGCGCCTGGCCGAGGTGGAGCGGCGCTTCCAGCTGGTGCTCATCGCCGAGCACTTCGACGAGTCCATGGTGCTGCTGCGGCACCTGCTGCGCTGGCGGCTGGACGACGTCGTCTCCTTCCCGCTCAACTTGCGCAGCCCGGGCAGCATCACCAGCCTGACGCCCGAGGGTCAGGAGCGCGCCAAGCGCTGGTGCGCCCTGGACTGGCGCCTCTACCAGCACTTCAACCGCACCTTCTGGGCGCGGCTGCGTACCGAGCTGGGCCCGCGGCGGCTGCGCTCCGAGGTGGCGCAGCTGCAGGCGCGGCAGCGCGAGCTCCAGGCCCTCTGCGTGCAGGACGGCGCCCCCAAGAACAAGTCGCAGATCACTGACCTCAGGCTGCGTCCTTACCAGTCGGGCGAGGCCGACATTCTGGGCTACAGCCTGAGGCCTGGCCTGGACAAGGAGATGGTGCAGCTGTGTCAGAGGATGGTCACGCCGGAACTCCAGTACACGGCCCGCCTGTACACGCAGCAGTTCCCAGAAAAGCCCCCCAAGAACATACCCTTCCTGGGGGCGTAGCGGCCATCGGTGCTGCCTCAGGCTCAGAGGGGGCTTCCAGGGGCAGCCAGGAGACCCAGGCCCCCCAGGCCCCCCAGACCCCCCCCCCCCCCAGACCACAGGGCGAAGACGCCTGTGAAGGAACCCCCTGTGGTCTGTCCTCTTGGAGGCCTCCCTCTTTCGTGGGTGCCTCAAATGCAGGACAACAGGCCCAGCTGGTCTGACGGCGTGAACCCATTCATTCATCAAATAGAAAAGTCTCACCCGGTAGGCAAGTTAGTTACATGTCAGCACACTGTCCACCCAAAGGCCAGGAGCCCAGGGAATCGGGAGGGCCTGGGTCCCTGATGAGCACGCGCTGGTCACCGAGTCCGGTTTAGCACCCACAGGCAGCACTTTGAAGGTGGGCCTGGGGAGCAGGGACAGGGAGTGGGGTCTGGAACATCCCGCTTCCCATCTTTGGCTGTGTGAGGCGTGCTTCCAACCGAAAAACTTGAGAAATCTTAGAATTGCTTACGAGACAAATGCTTCAGTCAGAACACAGGTCGAGGGTCAGGGCTGCAATTCTGCTTTGGGGTAGCCCCCCTCCCCGAATGTCCAGTGAAGGAGGAAGCCTGCTGGAGAGGATGGGCAGCTGCAACCTCGGTTACCATGGAGACCATGCTGGATGCCATCCCAGAGGAGGGAGGCTTCCAGGCAGCCCTCTTTGTGGTCTGTGGGGAGGGAGTGAGGATGCCCTGCCTGGCAGGACGTGACCTCTGGCTGCCTAGGACGGGGCGCACACATCCAGCACCATGTCCCTGTGCCCTTAGAAAATTAGGCACCCGGAGCACCCAAGAAGCAGAGTCACTCTTCCACACTGAGCCGCCTGTCCACCTGGTGCGGGGTCCCCTTCGTTGCCTGAAGGCCCTCATCTCTGAAGACCCCAGCACGTGCTCAAGGTGCTCCTCCGTCAGGGTGTGTCCTCACTTCTTAGGGGAATCAGCCTCTCAAAGAAGGGAGACCCCCCCCCACACACACACACTGGAACAGGCAGCAGCTCCCTTGGGCATCAACTTAATGGAGGAGCTTCCAGAAGAATGAATTTTCAGTAAGATTAGAGGACATTTTGCAGTGAATTTGAGAGGGAAAGAGAATATTTGGAAAGGGGATAAATGACTTCCAAAAAAAGCGGAATAGGGATAGTGAAGGATAGACGGACACGGAGCCAGGGTCAGCTGGTGGACCCTCCAGAGGCTCCCCCATCCTCTGCCGAGAGGAAAATGCAAAGAAGGAACTTCCACGGGAGGGTGCAGAAGGGAAGGCAGATCCAGGATGAGCCGGCCTGCGAACGCTGGGTGTCCCTGAGAGTAAGGCCGTGGATAAGTCCCACAGAGAATGAGAGAGTTTACCTCCACTTAAAGGCGGATGAAATCTGTGCCCTGAACTTGGGCAGCTGCACCAACCCCCGGAAAAAAACAAGACATCCACCACCGCCCCGCCCCAGCCAGTGTGGGCAAGCAGAACGCGCTGCTGCTCGGCGGAGAGGGTGGGCAGCGTCCACCACCCCGCCAGTGGGGCTGGGACCGCGGATGTGGCGAGCAGCCGAGGACACGGAATTACCATAGAAATCCAGCAGCATTTGCATTTACCTTTGTGGCCGGCAGGAGTGTAAACCAGCTCTGTCTTTGTAGAGGAAAATTTGTGGGTATTTGTCACACCGCAATAAAGCACACGCGGTTTGTAACAGAGCTGTGGTTGTCCACCAGAAGGGGTGTTTAAAACGCTAAGGTCTAGGTGGCCAAGAAAGCTGGGAGTGACCTGTGCCTCTCCTTTGTGACGCTTGGGTCAGGGCTGGTGAGCGGGGCCGCAAGTGACCAGGATGGGGTGTGACTGTCCCAGCCAGCGGAGTCCGTGGGGGCGCGGGAAGCTGGGAGGGCAGACTGTGTAGTTTTCAAGAGAAGCTTTGTAATACAGGTTTTTATGTGAAACCTTCATGTTTAAAATGCTGGCATCTAACTACATCATTAAAACTCGGGAGAGAGAACAAGATGTGTCGGATGCCCTGTGAGCGCTCTGCGGCCCTTCATGCCACAACCTGGGGGCCAGACTGTCCCTCCCTTGCCCCCTGGAGGCTGGCCCTCTGGCTTCTCGTGGGCGGCATCTCCGGAGGAGGCCTGGGGGCAGCGGATGCCCATGTCCCCCACGGAGGTCAGTCGTGGCTCCTGGCAGTGGCCCTCCCCCTGCACAGCGTTGCTGGAGCCTGAGCCTCAGGGAGGAACCAGTCAAACAGCAGAGAGGAGCCCCATGTGGCCCTGTCCTGGTATTGCCCCCTTCTGGCTGCCCTTCTGCCCCTCTGTGTTGCACCAAAGTCGCATGGCTGGTGGGATGGTCCTGAGTCCTGATGCAGCCCTGGGGTGCGGCCAGCTCTGCCTCCCAGCCCCACAGTGGGCCCTTGTCTGCCTGCTCTCAGGTCCGAGAGGCAAGTGCTCCTGCGGCCGCCCCACAGCCAGCTCTGTGGCTACCCTTCGGTGCCCGGTGAGTCCCCTCCCTGCCCTCGGGGGCCAGCTCCTGCCCCTCATTGGGCTGAGGGCCCTCCAGCCAGAAGTGCCAACAAGGACTCCCCCGCCATGGGACAATTTCCTGAAGGGCCCCAGGGATAGATTTAGGGGCTGGGATGGAGGCAGACTGGGCCCTGCCTGGCGAGCACGCTCGGTCCGGCCTGTGGGTGAGGCTCCACCAGGCCGAAGTGTCTCTGTCATTGGGTCCTTGCCCTGGGCAGGGCTCAGAACACTCGGGTTGGGCTGGAGACCTTCTCGAGGTGACAGCCAAGTCTGCGGACCTGAGTGCAAAGGGCTTTTGCCCTCCGTACCCCTGCGTTTCACTGCCCCCAGCATCACCAGGCCCAGAGGGCAAACCTGTGCTGACCTGGAGTGTGGAGCAGGTGACCTGGGCTGGCTTGTGTTTCAGGGCAGAGTCCAGGCAGGCTGGCTGCAGGGGTGTGGGACAGGCCCTGCAGAGGCACAGTGACCCCCGATAGCTTGCCTGGGCCCAGGGCCAGTGGCCCAGACCTTCTTGGAGGTCTCATCTCCTCCCCAGGCCCCACTTCCCCTCTTGTGATCAACACCCCAAGGGGGGCCCCCACTGATGAGGATGGATGGGCTGGCTCCACTTCAGGCTGGGACACAGCCATCCTGGTCAAGCCAAACCCCTGCCGCCTTGGCCAAATTGGACGGGGCCAGCTCAGGAGGCTGCTCCTCCTTTTAGACTAGGGGGCCCCCCGAGCCTCTGAGGCCCCGCAGAGACCTGGAGCCTGGCCTGGGCACGGGTGCTCTGAGTGCCCGGCAGCCCTGTCCTGCTCTGTGCAGGGAGCAGACTGACTAGCTGGTCTCTGGAGCCTCCAGCTTGGCCGCTCTGCCCCACGGCGGGGGCTGGGCCTGGCCCCCTGCTGCTGCTGGCACCAGCTCCCGGTGGTCCCAGGCCCTGTGGAGCAAGCCAAGTGCGGAGAATGTCCCACTTGTGTCCGTTCAGGCTGGAGGGACACGTGGCATGCGCACCTGCTTCCTACTTGGGTACAATCGCCCTTTGGATGCAGAGCGGGGCTGGGGGCGGGCCGGCTTCCAGGACTCGGCAGGCCTCTCTCAGAAGCCCTGGAGGGAGGCGCAGTGGGGTGGGCGGACCTGCAGTTAGGCAGGGGTCTTCCTGGCTCAGTGGGGTAGGGCTGCTGTGCCGCTGGAGAGCCTTCTGGGAGCCTGCTGTCCTGGGCAGAGAGGACCGAGGCAGGTGCGTCCGAGGGACCTCGGGTGTGGAGGTGTGTGCGTGCGTTCATCCTGGCCACTCCTCTCTGCATCCTGACGATGTCCCTGGGCCTGTGCTGGCCTCGCCCTGCAGGGACTTGATCCTCTGTCCAGGCTGACCCGAAGGCTCTGCACCTCCAGGACCGCCCCTCCCTCCCTGGGGCCTGGGCCAGGTGTGCTTGCCTTTGTGCAGACCAGAGGGAGACCCCGCAGGGGCTGTTGGGATTGCAGACCCCCGTGTGACCCCAGACACCCCCAGGGGCACAATCGGCCACCACAGCAGGAGTCTTGGCCTGTGGCTGAGGGGGGCTGGGGGGCCAGCTGAGGTTTAGGGATCCAGGCTTCGCGGGGCTTTGGGAGACAGGCCAGGATGGCCCTGGGGTGGGCCCTCTTCACGGTGGTTGGACTGCGATGCTCCCTGCTGCCAGGGCTCCCCTGGGGTCTGGGAGGTTGACACCCCTGCCACTCCTCCCTCTCTTAGCCCTCAGCTCTGGGAAGCCCACCCAGCCTCCACCACAGGCTCCCTAGCCTGGCTTCTCTCCTGTGCACCTGCTTCTGGGGGCTCAGTCACGGAGGGCTGCCCCATCCCCCGGCCCCCCCAGGAAGGCAGGGTGGTGATCTGGAGGGGGCGGGGGCAGGATGGCAGGGTGGTGACCTCTCTGGCCTCCTTGGGGTCCCTCTCATTGCCCCGCTGGCTAGCACCAAGCTCTCTTGGGGTACACGCGTGAGCTATTTGGGGTGCCCTGTGGGTAGGTAGGAACTTCCCCACACCCCCAGCCTTGCTCAGATAGCCTGCTGGGCCTGGAGCCCGGGCCTCTTCTCTGCAGGACACCTGCTGGGGTGCCCCTCCTGGACCGGCAGCCCCCTACGTCTCCCAGCCCCTCCCCAGAATGCCCTGCCCCTGCTGGCCCAGGTCTGAGAGGTGGTGAGAGCAGTTGGCTGCTTCCTCCAGGAAGCCCGTGCCGGCGCGTGGCCGCGTGAGCGAACGTTTCTCGATGGCTCCCATGTTGTCTGTGGTCCACGTCCTTATGTGTCCTTTCCTGCGTGTTTTTGCCTCTGTGTTTGCCCGGCTCCTGTGGGTGTGGGGCCCTCTTTGGAGACAGTGGACACCGTATCCAAAGCCTTGGGCTTTGATTCTCTCCTTGGCCAGCCTCCTGCTGCTCAGGCTCTGTGATAACCAAGACTCCTGAGGATGTGGGTGTCAGGGTCAAGGGCCCCCCTGCATCTGACACGAACCAGTTCTCTCTCCTGGTGTGATGTTGAGAGGGGACAGCCCAGACATTTGGGGTGCAGTGGTCATGGAGGAGGGGCCACCCCGGAGGGGGTGAGATGGAGGGAGGAGGGCCCCTGGGACAGGGTGGTGCCCGGGGTGGGCGCAGAAAGGCGGGCCGGGTGGGGGCGGGGCGCCTGCAGAGAACCGACCCTCTGACCCCAGCGTCCTGCGGCCCGCGCCCGCCCGCAGAGCATGGGGGCCCCGCATGTCCCTGCGCGGACCGTGCTCTTCCAGCGCGAGAGGACTGGCCTGACGTACCGCGTGCCCGCCCTGCTGCCCGTGCCCCCGGGGCCCACCCTGCTGGCTTTCGCGGAGCAGCGGCTCAGCCCCGATGACGCGCACGCCCACCGCCTGGTGCAGAGGACCGGCACGCTGGCCGGGGGCTCCGTGCGGGTGAGCGCGGGGGGCGTGGGGAGCGGGGCCGCGCGCATGGACGGGGGGGGGGCTGAGGCTCGGCCTCCCTGCCCGCAGTGGGGCGCCGCGCGCGTGCTGGGGACGGCGGCCCTGGACGAGCACCGCTCCATGAACCCCTGCCCGGTGCACGACGCGCGCACCGCCACCGTCTTCCTCTTCTTCATCGCTGTGCGCGGCCACACGCCCGAGGCCGCGCAGATCGCCTCCGGCAGGAACGCCGCGCGCCTCTGTTGCGTCACCAGCCGGGACGCCGGGCGCAGCTGGGGCAGCGCGCGGGACCTCACGGCGGAGGCGGTGGGCGGCGCCGAGCAGGGTAGGTGGTGGGCCCGCCGGCCCGTCCCGAGGCGCGGGTGGGGGTGGGGTTCGAGAGGAGGGGTGGGGAGGTGAGGGGGCCGCGCTGGGCGCGATTCTGCACCGCGGGGCGGGGTCCGCCTCGCTCCCAGCCGAAGGGTCACTGACCCCTTCTGCTGAGCTGTCCCCGGAGCCCCTCAGTCCTGCTCTTTTTATCCCCTGGGCCTGTCTCTGAGCACCGAGGTGCCCCCATCACCCCAAGCCCCAGGTGGGTCACCTCTCTTACGACTCCTCTTCCCTCTCACCCCACCCTGGAGCCCAGGACAAGAGCGCAGCTGGGCAGGTCCACGTGACCACACAGATTTCCTTCCAGACTCTTCCCCAACGCCCTGACCACCCCTGCCCTCTGCGGTCATGCAGACCCTGGCAGGTGGGAGCTGAACAGGGGTGGGGCAGGCTCTGGCACCCGGACAGGACTCACAGGTGATATAAAGAGCTATCTGCCTATGGCTAGGAGGGGCTGCCCAGACCCTCCCACCCTCAGCTGCCCTCTCTCTGGGCAGCGCTCATACTGGGCACCGCCAGTGGCCATCCACCTGGGCTCGAGGGCTGGCCACCCGCTCACACGCTGAGAACCTGGCCAAGAGGCCTGCTGGGCTCCCAGCTCTGGCTGATGGCCTGAGAGGCTTGTCCTGGAGGACTCAGAGTGGCCAGGAGTGCGGGGTGGCGTAGTCGGCAGGTGGCTTTCTCATGAGCTGTCCCCTAACCCGAGGCACTGGCCCCCATCTTCCCCAGCCCCCAGGGTGGTGCTGCCTGGCTGCAGCCGTGGCTGCCCCTCTCCTGGGGTGACCAGCAGCCCCTTCTCCCTGCAGATTGGGCCACGTTCGCTGTGGGCCCAGGACACGGCGTCCAGCTGCGCTCTGGTCGCCTGTTGGTGCCGGCCTACACCTACCGAGTGGACCGACGGGAGTGCTTTGGCAAGATCTGCAGGACCAGCCCCCACTCCTTCGCCTTCTACAGCGATGACCATGGCCGCACCTGGCACCACGGAGGCCTCGTGCCCAACCTGCGCTCAGGCGAGTGCCAGCTGGCCGTGGTGGATGGTGGGCAGGCCGGTGGCATCCTCTACTGCAATGCCCGGAGCCCCCTGGGCAGCCGCGTGCAGGCGCTCAGTGAGGATGAGGGCACCTCCTTCCTGCCTGGGGAACTGGTGCCCAGCCTGGCCGAGACTGCCCGGGGCTGCCAGGGCAGCATCGTGGGCTTTCCGGCCCCGCTGTCCAGCAGGCCCAGGGATGAGGGATGGTCCGTGGGCCCCAGGAACGCCCCTGACCCTCCACGTTTCTGTCCTGGGGTCCAGGAGCCCCCAGGGGAGAGCGCTGGAGACATGGGACCGGGCAGGGGGCTGAGTGGGCCAGAAGAACGTCGGCCTGGACCGGGGGATCCTGGCCCTGGGCTCAGTGGCAACAGGGGGGCCCGAACCCCAGAGCTCCTGGGGCCCCCTGTGACCTTGTCTCAGAGCCCCACGTGGCTGCTGTATTCCCACCCCGTGGGGCGCAGGGCCCGGCTCCACATGGGCATCCGCCTGAGCAGGTCCCCCCTGGACCCCCACAGCTGGACGGAGCCCTGGGTGATCTATGAGGGCCCCAGCGGCTACTCTGACCTGGCATCCATCGGGCCCAGCCCCGGGGGCGTCTTGGCCTTCGCCTGTGTGTATGAGAGCGGGGCCAGGGTCTCCTTTGAGGAGATCTCCTTCTGCATGTTCTCCCTGCGTGAGGTCCTGGGGAACGTGCGGGCGGGCGCCGGGCTGCCCAGCCTCGGGAACAAGCCTCGGGAGCACTGCCAGCCCTCCTGATGGGCCTCTGGCCAGGCCTGGCCCGGGGCGGCGGGGAGGCCGGGGGCAGAAGGGTGGATGAGAAGCGGGGAGGAGGGGGGAGAAGGGCGGGGGGAGGGGTGGATGCTGGGAGGGGGCGGGGGTGTTCTCTTGACCCCAGGGCTGGTCGGGGGCTCGGGGCGCCGGCCTCCTCGGTTTCTCCTAGAGCATCGTGGAGGAGTCTCTGTGAAGTTTGGATTCTCTCCAACAAGCAGGGCTGCTGTTGAAGAAGGAGTCGGGGGTAGGGATGGGCCTTGGATGAACAGCTGACCCTGGGTGACCCACACTGTCCCCCTCCCAAGGCTGCTGGGGGTGGGTGGGGTGTGGGATCCTTAGGTTGACACCAGGGGCTTGGTGGTCTGGACGGTTGTCCTCCTGAATCTTGCTCTGCTGACTGTTTTCTGGCTTATGAACAAGAGATAAAGCGACTCTGCACGTCTGTCCGGGGCGGCGGGGGGGGGGTCCCTCCTCAGTTCTTTCCACTTTAAAGCCTGGAGAGGGTCCCCAGTGGTCCAGCCCTGAAGTATCCTTGCGAGGTCTGCCCCCTCAGCCAAGTCCCCCAGTGCCAGGGCTGCCGGTGGCGGGGGATGGGGAGGGCGAGGAGGGCCTCTGCTTCTGCTTCGTGGCGGTCCCAGGTCTGCCTGGCGTCTGCACTCCGGCCAGCTGCCCCTCCCCAGCTGGGTCGCATCCCAGGACCAGCCCCTGCGCCCTGGTGGAAGCATCCTGTTATTTCCTCTTCTTTTAAAAGTCTTCCTTTCTGGTTTAAAAATCAAAGATGTTTATTGTAGAAATTTGGGGAAAACTATAAAGGAAACACGACTCCGCGCAGGCCTGCCTGTCCCGCAGCTGCGGCGCTCTCGCTGGCAGTTCTTTCCGGCTCCTTGAGCCAGTTCCTCTCCCGGGGTGTGGCTTTAGCGGAGCCCCGGCTAACCACCCTCCCGCGGTTCCATGTGCAGCCCGGAGCGCTCCGTGATGTAATTTCTTTACGCGGTCCTGAGGGGGGCCTTCGGGGCCGGGGAGTGTTCCTGTGGTGAGTCATGCGTGGTGAGCACCTCTGGGGCGTCCCTGGGGGCCCCAGTTTTTGTCACTTCCTTAGGCTGGATTCGGGGACAGCAGGCCACCTTTCGCAATCTTTCCAAAGGGTGGGGGTGTCCACGAAGCCTCTGAGCACAGAGGCTCATCCTCTGCCGTCTGGTGGCGGCTCCCCCCCGCGTCCCTCGCCCCCAGGCCCCCGCCTGCAAACCCCAACCCGCGGAGCTCGGCCAACGCCGCAAACACCTGTCGAGGCCTATCTCGTTCTTTCTTAACCACTGCGTGGTGTGGTCTAGAGCATCAAGGGACCTTATGGGGACCTTCGGATGGCCTCTCGTGCTCATTCTGATCCCATTGCCACTGTGAACAGAGCCGCGGTGCGCGCCCTTGAACGTCTGGCTTTGCGAACCGAGACTCCGGCTCCTGCAGGACGGGTTCTGGACTGTGGGTGATGGAGCAAAAGTCTCTGTTGTTTTTGTTCTAATAGATAACAGAGACTATGTCCTCAAGAGCAGGAGCACGTCGCACGCTGTCGATACACGCAAGAAGGCCGTTTTCTTCACACTCGTTGCCTTTTGACTTTTTCCAGTTCGATGCGTGCAACGTGACCCGTCCTGCGACACATGTGCGCTTGTCCCCGTGCGGACACCCTCCCTGCTCACCTCCCCCTCCTCCCGGCAAGAAGCAGCTGTGTCGGCTTCCCGCCAGGGAACCCCCCACCACGCCGGGGCCGGGGGGTGCTGAGGTCCCTGCCTTGAACAAAGGTCACGAAGGAGGGGGTGGGTCCTGGTACCCCCCCCCCCGCTGCCCACTGTTTTCAAACCCCAAAGCTCTCTCCACAGTGGTTGGAAGCGGCGCTGGGTGGGGCACAGGGTGCATCCCAGGAGGGGAGCGACCTCTCGGGGGGGCTGAGTTAAGCTGAGCAGAGGCCTTCCGCTGACCTGCGAGGACACGGACATGGAATGTGGAGCTGGAGGTGCGGGGCGCTGACCCCGCGTCTAAGCTGCGTGATCACGGAACTCCCGGTTCGGCTGCGGGCTGGAGCGAAGGGAGGCTCTCACGAGAAAGGGTTTGCATGGCTGGGCTGGTCTGGGCCCCCACACCCTTTCTGAGGAGACCTGAGGCTGGCGTGCTGGGAAGTCCAAGCAGGGTAAAGAGACAGAAAACCCACCCCTGACCAGTCACAGGCAAACCGGTGACGTCAAAGACAGGGGCTTAGCCTCAGTCAGGGACATGCATCACCTCGGAGGAGGCCACGTTTAGACTGGAGTGGACATTCCCACAAAAAGAGTGGGACCTGGAAGACAAGTGAATGGTGTCACGTGGGCTGAAAGGAAATAGTTGCCTCCCCAGAGCCCCACGCCGGGCAAGGATGGCGCCTGAGGTCGCGACTGAATAAGAATGACTGACTTGTCACCTGCAGCCTCCCGTCCAGGGAACCATGAAAGGACATTCTTTACCTGGAAAGACAATGACCGTAGGTGGAAACTCAGATGAAGGGAGCGGCAGAGGCGAGCGGGTGGATGCTGTGTAAGGGGGCCCAGCATCTGCGGGACTTCAGTCTGCAGACTTCAGCGGTACCAGGACGAGCGCCTGCGCTGAGAGGGAGGAGAGGGTTCTGAGATCCCCGGGCTGCGCAAGAGAAGGCGGCGGCGCCCGTCCCCATCAGGCCAGGATCCGCACCGAGGTCCCCAGTGTGAACGCTAAAAGAGCGGCAGAAGTGCCGCCAGCGCACCCGGGACACGTGACAAACGAAACGGAAAACAGCCAGTTCAAACAAGCAAAGGGATGAGAGAGAACATACAGAGAGTACTGGTGAGACAGATGGAAAGCAACTTCTGAGCTCGCCGACTGAAACCCACACATGTCAGAATTACACGAACATAAATTACTTAATATTCCAATGAAGAGTCAAAAATGACCTTGCTGGCAAAACCCACAAAGTAGCAACCCCCACCCCAAACCCAACTGTATTCCCCCGACAGTATTCATGTACAAGACGCAAAGATACAGACAGGCGGAAACTTCAGAGGAAAAAGAGACCAGGAAAATAGACCATAAGACAGTGTGTGTGTGTGTGTGTGTGTGTGTGTGTGTGTGTGATTATATTAGTCAAAGATCTTAAGCCCAAAATACCAGGAGTGATAAAAGGAGACATTTCAAATGATAAAAACTTGATTCGACAGAAAATTATCACCATTTAGAATTTGTATGTATCAAGTATTATGCTTCAAAAATATGAAACAACAGAGTTCCCTGGTGTCTCTGTGGGTTAAGGATCTGGCATTGTCACTACAGTGGCTTGGGTCACTGCTGTGCCACTTGTTTGATCCCTGGCCTGGGAACTTCTGTATACTGCTGGGGACACAGGCAAAAAAAAAAAAAAAGAAAGAAAAAAGAAAAAAGAAAAAAAGAAATGAAAATGAACAGATCTATTGGGGTCAACTGACCCTCGAGTATAGCAGAAAGGTTTGGGTACCAGTCTTACAGGAACTGAAAGAGCATGGACATAAAAATAAAATCAGGAAGACGTGGAAGATTTGGCCACCTTGCCCCAAACTCTACTTAACTGACAGGTTAGAATACTGCCCCCAAATAACCACAGAGCACACAGTCTTTCAAATACACTCAGATATAAAATCGACAGCTTGTTGGACCATTAAGTCAAGACTCCACAGATTTCAAAGGACTGGAAATCACAATGGATTGAGCTAGACAGAAAAACAAAAGAAAATTTAAAATCTTCATAGGTTTGAAAATTAAGAAACAGAATTCTGTATTTCTCATAGTTCAGAGAAGTTATAGGAGTTCCCTTTGGGGCTCAGTGGTTAACAAACCCGACTAGGATCCATGAGGATGTGGGTTCAATCCCTGGCCTTGCTTAGTGGGTTAAGGATCCAGTGTTGCCCTGAGCTGTGGTGTAGGTGGCAGACATGTCTCAGATCCTGCGTTGCTGTACCTGCGGTGTAGGCTGGCGGCTACAGCTCCGTTTCTACCCTTAGCCTGGGAACCTCCATGTGCCACAAGTGTGGCCTTAGCCAAAAAAAAAAAAAAAAAAAAAGAGAGAGAGAGAGAGAAGCCGTAATGGAAATTAGACAAGATTTCAAAGTTAGTTATGCCAACACTGCATAAACCTTATTCAGAGCTAGAAAGAGTGAGCTACCCAGCCACAGAAAGATACAGAGGGAACCTTAAGGGCATGTTGGTGAGAGAAGCCCGTTGGGACAGGCCTCGGACTGTGTGATTCCAACTCGATGACAGTCTGGAAGGGGCAGAACTACGGGGACAATGAGAGGCCCTGTGGTCAGGGGTCAGGGGTCGGCAAAGGGGATGGCTGGGCAGTGGGGCACAGAGAACCTGAGGGCAGTGACGCCTCTCTGTGTGACCTTATAAAGGCGGGTACATGGCATTATCCACTGGTCCAAAACCAGGGAAAGTTCAACCAAGGCTGAACCCTGATGGGAACTCTGGAGTTTAGTTACTAACAATAGGCCAGTACTGGTCCATCAACAGCCCCCACGAGTGGGAGCTGCCAGGGCAGGGAGCGCATGTGTGGGAATGCTCTGACTTTCTGCGCATTTTTCCGTGAAACTAAAACCTCTTTTAAAAAGTCTATTAATTAAAAGAATAGCCATAGAAACTCTAAAAGTAAGAGAAGAAAGCGGATGGCAACATTTTTCTAATCTTGAGGATACCCAGTGGGCTGGGGAAAATGCCACCAGCCTCGCCAGTGACCAAGAAGGTGGAAGCTGGGAGGCCCTTGACACCGCCTGGCAGCAGTAGTGGGAGCCAGTGGCAGAGGGGAGGGCCCAGAGGTCCCTGTGGAGCGTGATTTGGTCTGGCCTGGCGCAGCAGTGGTTTCCGTCTCAGTCCCTGGCCCTGGTGTGGACGGTCCTGCCTGAGGGATGGGCGGGAGGCAGCCTCAGGCCCTGTCTCGTCTGCCCAGCTTACTGGGACCTTTCGGTGCTGTGGCAGTTAATTTCACTTGTCACCTTGGCTGTGCCACAGTACCCAGATTTGCTCAAATGTCAGTCTAGATGCTTCTGTGAAGGTATTTTTAGATGAGATTAGCATCGAAGTCCACAGACTTTGAGTAAAGCCGATTATCCTCCAGGACGTGGGGGCCTCATCCAGCCAGCTGGGTGCCTTGAGCAAAGCCTGAGCTCCCCCTGGAAAAGGCTGCCTCCCTCCCAAGGCTCAGATCCAGCTGCAGCAGCTGTGCCGCCTGGGTCTCCAGCCTTGGACTTGTCACAGTCCTGGCAATGGACCAGTCTCCACCTCCCAGCCCCCAGACTTTTTTCACCTTTCCAAACTGAGGCCCTGGCCCCATTAAGCAATCAAGAGTCCCCTTCCCCTTGTCCCTGCCCTTGGTGGCCTGCATTCCCTGTGCTGGCTTCATAATTTCACTGCTCTAAGCACCGCGTGTGGGTAAGAGCACCCCTCCTTCCGTGTGGCTGATTCAACTGAGTGTAACATCCTCAGGGCTTGTCCGCGGTGCAGTGTGTCTCAGAAGTTCCTGTCTTTCTCAGGCTGAATGATGTACTGTTGCTTGAAGGGGCTACATTCTGTTTATCCAGTTGTCAGCTGATAGACACTTGGGTTGCTTCCAGCTTGGGGTTGCTGTGAATAATGCTGCCTTGAACAGGAGTGGACAGAATTTAAAAAAATTAATGTTTAATTAATTACTAATTTAAATTAATTAATTAAAAATTAGTTAATGTTTTAAATGGCTAGGTAATAGAATTTTTTTTACTCAATGAATTTTATTATATTTATAGTTGTACAGCGATCACAACGAATAATTTTTGGAGAATTTATTGGAGTTCAGACTGAGATAAAAACACAGAAACAGAAAACAGTCATGGATTTTGCCACAGCAGGTGGCTGGTACAGCGGTGCCTGGGGCAGGGGCCCTCAGGCCAGCTCCATTTTGCCCCAAGTGCCAACAGCAGCGGAGTCTGGGGCAGCTGTGGCCCCCTGGGACCCCTGGCTGGGAGGAGCCAGAGGGGCTGGGGGAGGCTGGGGTGTGGCTCTGTGCCTACTGGGCAGGCCACCAGCGGCTGGTGCCCCTCAGGGCAGACTAGCCTGGATGGGTAGGCACCTTCTGACCCTCAGATAACAGCTGGAGTCACAGGGCGGTGGGGAGGTGACACATCTTTCCACTCAAGTGCTCCCAGAGCGGCTGCTGAGGAGCAGCGAGCCCGGGAGCCCAAACCACAGGAGGTGAGGCCCGTGGGCAGCCCCCACCCCTGTCCGCCCAAGTTGATGACGCAGGAGCCACAGACACAGGCCCCCTCGGCGGGTGGGGGAGCACGACCGACTGGGTGGAGGCCCAGGAAGGGTCCCCTGCCCCACTTGCTGGCCCTTCGGAGGATCCCCACATTCTGAAGTCTCCAAACACTCAGGCACCTCGCCAGACCAACGGAGGCACCGTCCACTCCAGGCCACCTGCCCATTTGGGCTGCGGGTGGGCGCAGCAGCCCTGCTTCCCTGACCAGAAGGGCAGCCTCCCTATGAGACCTTGTCCTTCTCCTGCCAGGACGCGGTGGCCACAGTGCCACCCATCCCCCGACCCTGTGGGGCCTTGGGCTCCTACGCAGAGGTGTCCAGAGCCCCCAGCACTGCACACGGGTCAGGGAGGGCGCCGGTGGCCCGAGGGGGTGTCCTGCTGGGCAGAGGGGCTGCCGGGCTGGGGCCGGAGCCTGTGGGCGCCCTGAGACCCAGCTGCGCCCTGAGACCCGGCAGCCTCCCCCGCCCCCGCCCCCTAAGCCAAGGCCGGGAGATGCACAACAACGTGGCGCCAAGGGACGGACCCGGCTGGAGCGGGCGTGGGCGGGGGTGGGGGAGGGCGCAGCCGGGCCGCGAACCTGCGGCTGGGGCAGCGCAGGCGAACGGAAAAAGTGAGTGGTGCAGGCGGCAGGGGCCGCGTTCTTACGGGAAGGCGGCTGCGAAGTGCTGAGCGGCGCTCTCTTTCTCACTTCTTATCTGCGCCGCGGCTGCCTGCGCGGACGGCACTGCAGCCCGCGCGCCGAGGCCGCTTCCTCCCCGCGCTGCCCGCTCTCTCGTCTCGCTGGGTTCGTTTCCAGTCTCAGTATGAACTCGCGCCCTGTGAAACTGGCTCACAGCGGGTGACTCCATTCGGTTTTTACTGTCAGTGTTGGCATCTTGGATGCTCAGATGGCTCCCTTGGCTTTTGAGGGGACCTCATCCCGGCCGTGGCTCGGGGGCAGCGCGGGTCTCCCGCCCTCCTGCGCTCGCCCCGCCGGACACGGCCGAGTGCGCCCCGGGAGCCGGTTCGCCCGGAGCCCCGGCCTCCCACGTCAGCCCCGCAGGTCGGCACAGCGCACCCACGTGCCTTCCGTCCTGGCCAGTCACCCGGGAGGTGTTGCGCGGGTGGGTTCGGAGTGAGGGCAAAGGCTACCTCTGACTCCCGCTCTCCCCACGCCACAACCCAGAGCCCGGCCCCCAACCCCTCCCGCTTGCTCGCCGTGGAGCCTCTGAGCGACCGGTGGCTAGGCACTGCGATGGCCCTCATTCTCCTTCTTTTGAGTCTGATCACACATCCTCCCCCTGTTTAGGGCTATGTGTGTATACGCGTACACACAATACAGGACGGAGCATGTGTGGACAGCCTGTCACCTTGGCTCACTCTTCCGTTGTGCCTCTGAGCTTAATCTCCCCAGTTTTTAGAGCTTTGTAACTATTTGCAAATATTTTCCCCCAGTTTGCTTGCGATGATTTTTTTTTTTTTTCTGCTCTGCCACTGGGTTTTCCCCAGTTTTCACAGTTGAATGTCCCCATCTTTGCTTCAGTGGCACCTCGGGTGAGCCAGTGTTGGGAGGGCGTCTCCACGGTTCCCTGTGTCGGCAGTCTTGGAACCACCTGTTAAGTCTCCCTTCTCCCTGGATTCCCGCCTTTCCCTGTGCTACTGCCACTGTTTGAATTACAAAGAGTATTAAATCTGATAAAGCTGCTCTTCTTTCACTTTCTTTTCTTGGTTTTCCTGGCTCTTATTTGCCTTTTTTTTTTTTTTTCCATATGAACGTTACAGTTGCAGAAATGTGGGCGTTTATTGGGATCACGCTAGGCTTGTAAATGAAGAAGAACTGACGTGTCTCAGTGGTTCTCACCCTCCCCAGAACAACAGGCCACGCCTGTGCTCGGCTTTCCTTCCGCGGGCTTGTGCTTTTCTCATTACGTTCCGCCCTGGCCATGCTATCTTTTCTGCTGCTGTCGTAGACGGAACATTCTCTATCACTTATCGTCAGATGTTTGAAAGCCATTTATTTCTGGGTGTTAATTTTATAGCTGCTACTGGACTGGGCTTTCTTGTTGCTGTAGCACGTTTCCCACAGAACCTCCTGGGTTGTCCAGGCAAGCAAATCCTATGTCTGCCAGCTTCCCAGGCAGTGTTCCCTCCGGAGTAGGGGGGATCTGGGGATTCTGCCTTTGCCAGAGTCTCCAGGACAGTCTCTAGGGCAGCAGGCAGAGGGCGTGGGCTCAGAGTTCTGGGGAGCTGGTGGGGACAGCTGGGCTCCTGGCACCTGCTGGCTGGGATGAGGCTCTCTGGGCGGGGGGTGAATCTGGGGGAGTCTGCCATGGCAGTTAGGGACAAAGCCGAGGACCTCAAGTGCTGGTGCTGTATGTCCCCTAGGGGACTGAAGTTCATCCCCTTTGCATGTGGAAGGGACTGGGTTTCCCCAACAGAGGCTATGCACCCCAGCAGCCTGGAACCCGTGCATTCACAGCCTGGGCAGCCCTCTTATTTCCCTGGCCTTGCCCCCAGCCTGGGATGGGGGACATACGGGGCTGGAGCAGGACACACAGGCACAGCCGCTTGGGCGGGACATCCTGTGCCAGGCTGAGGGACGGGGGACTGAGGGGCAGGGGGGGTCTAGTGGCACAGAACTTGGAAAGGGCTTCTGAGGGTGATGCCAAGGGCCCCCTAAAGTCGGAGGGATTTCATGCCACAGGCTGTGGGTGTGAGGGGGGAGGACAGAGAAGACAGGCGTCAGAGGGTCTGGGAGAGGGGCCGGGTGGGCTCAGGGTCCTCCCTCTTCAGGCCAGTGACTGCAGCCTAGGGCGGGCCTCCCTCCCTGCTCCCCGCAACCCCACCACATGATTCAGGCCTTTCTTAGAGCTTTTGTCACTCTTTAATTACAATATAACAACAGGGAAGTTCGCAGACCCCTAGGTGGGACAGGTGCCCCTGAGTCCCACGTTGCCCCGGAAGACATGTGGTATGCAGGTGGGGGCAGGGGCAGGACCGCGGAGGGTGCACTGCCGAGGGGACTCCTGCACTGCCCCAGCACCCTGGAGGGAGCCTGGCTGAGGCCCCTTTAAGTAGCACCTTGAATGGGCATCAGGAGAAGTGTGGCCACATGGGGGACACATGGGCAGTCTGACTCCAATCCCGCCTCCTCTTCCAGGCTATATGATGGGCCTGGGCACACGAGAGGGGGGAGGGGAGTGCAGAGGTGGCCCCATGGCTGCCAGGACCTCTCTTCCAGGCCTGGGCATTAGCACGAGCCCCTCCTCCCTGAACCCCCGACCTTGTGCCTCTCTCCTCCCGCCCTGTTCCCCCCAGCTGTGTGCTGGGTCCAAGGCAGCCTCCCACCGGGCCCCTGAGCCCCATGTCCAGGCACCAGTTCCCCGGGGAGACAGTGGGCACCATGGCAGCTCTCGGAGTCTGACAGCCACAAGTGGCCCCCACCTGCCTGCCCCCTGCCTGCCTGGAGGGAGGGCGCGTGAAGGAGAGCAGCTCTGCCCAGCTCAGCCAGGACTGGGCCTGGCATCCTGGGTGAGCCCTTTCCCCCTTGCCCATAGGGAGAGTGACACTCCTGCCCCCAAGTCCTGCAAGCGTTAAAAGGAGAGCCGTTCAGGGGGTAGTCAGCCTTGGACAGGGCTCGACCCCTGGGCGGCCCCACTGCTCCTCCCTCCCCCAGGGTGATCCTCAGGGAGTGTGTCCAACCCCGGCTCCCGGCGCAGGGTCCGCAGGCCTCGGGCCAGCCGAGGGAACCGGTCAGAGGGGCCAAGAGCTGTGTCCATCCTCCGTCTTCGGAGGCCAGGGCCCTTGCGGGCTGTCTGCTGAGGCCCTGCGGCCTGGGGAGCCCGGCCTCTCTGGGAAGACGATGGTGGCGTATTCGGTCTGTTCCGAGACACAGGCAGCGGAGGGCACCGGGGTCTTCTCTCGCCATTGGAAGTCCAGCTCCCCATAGTCCACAGTGAATACAAGCCCAGAAGAGGCGCCCTCCTTCTTGGGAGAGAGGAACATGTCATTGGCTTCCGCGTGGCTGGCACGTGCGCACACGCAGGTTCAGGGAGGGCGGGCCCGGCCCCCCCACCCGGATGCAGAGCTGTGGGGTGAGGGGCGTGGATGCTCTGAGACCGCCCCAGTGGCCCCGCCCACAGGCAGAGTGGCCACGCCCACGGGCCCTGCCGCCCCCCCCCCCCCCAGCGAGATACCCGAAGATCCGAGGACACTCACCCGAGGCTGGTTCTCGGTCTGGTGGGCACGGTCACCTGTGGAGAAGCACACGTGTCAGGGAGACCCAGGGGCCCCTCAGCCATGGGGATGGGGTCCTGGGGGTCCCTCCACCCGGCCCGGGTCCTAGGAAGGGCACCAGGACCCCCGCCCCCAGCGTGCCTCCTGAGGATCTGGCTTGTCTGGGTCTTGGCGGCAGGGGTCCGCCTGGCTTCCAGTCCTCTCATGCGGCGGAGCCCACTGTCCGGTGCCCAGCACCCGGCAGATGCAGTGCACACAGCAGGTGCATAATCAGTGAACCCCACCCAGGGCACACGACAGAAAGACTTGAGGGGGGCACACGGGATTCACTGGAGCCATGACCTCCCCCCCCCCCCCCGCGACAGGGGCTGGGCTGCTGTGGGTTAAGAACTGGCGGTCAGTGTGGGCACCCCTCTCTGCTCAGGGAGGCTGGCAGGCCACCAGTGAGGACCAGTGCCGGGCCGTCTGTGGTCAGGTTGCCTGTGTGTGTGTTGGGGGGGTGTCCGCAGCAGCTCCTAGGCGGTCAGGGCAGAGCAGGCCCCCCCAAGCCTGTGGTGGCTGTGGCTGTTGCCTCAGGTGTCCAGTGGTTAGAACAGCCTGCGGTGTCCTACAGCCTGAGGTGGCTCAGCCTGCTGGGCTGCCTTCCCCAGCCCCTCCCCCAGGGGGAGCAGGCGCTGGGGAGGGTCGTTGAGGGGACCCCAGGCCCTGTGGGGAGGGGATGGAGCAGGTAGGAATAGGGGAGGGAGGCTGTGGGCGGGGCCTGGGCTTCTGCCTGGCTGCAGCAGTGGGAACAGCAGGCATTACCTCGAGGGGCCCAGAGGAAGAAGGCGGCCAAGCTCCAGGCCAGCAGCAGCAGCAGCAGGAGCCCCAGCAGGACGCTGGTGATGACCAGGACCTGGCCCTCTAAGTGGCCTTCGGGCCTGGGCGGGCAGCTGGGGTGCTCTGTGGGCAGCTCCAGGACTCTCTCTGCAGGGGCAAAGGGACAGAGACTCAGAGCTGGGACCCCTGCCCTGGCCTCTCCAAGTCCTGCAGGACCAGTCTCTCCAGGCTGCACTGAGGCGGAGCTCCCTGGCACAAACTCATCGTGGGAGACACCTGCCGCCTGCTTCTCCCTCAAGGACACGTGGGTCTGGGGGTGCTTCCAGTCACGGAGGGCTGGGGCCATAGGTCACTGTGGTCCTGGGCATGGGATGGGGCCCTGGAATGGAGCCTGGCAACCCCCGACCCCACCCCTGTGGCCAAGGCTGCTCCTGCTGGTTGCCCAGACCCTGCCCTTGGGGACCCATCCCTGCACTCCCCTGACCTTGGGGGGCTCACCCCCTCCCTCCGGGACCCAACCCTGCCCTTAGGTCTCCCACACCCACACCTGTCACTGTGAGCTTTGCCTGATGGCTCTCGTTGATCTGTGTCTTGGGGGGAAGGTAGATGGCCCCACAGAAGTAGGTGCCACTGTCATTGCGCCTGGTGGCCACCACACTCATGTGGAAGTCTCGTCCGTTGGGCAGCGGCGTGACGTGGAAGCGTGGGTCCCGGCCTGGCTGGCTGCCGTCCTCGGAGAAGGCGGCCAGCTTGTCCGTCTGGTTGCTGGGGCTCAAGCGGTACCAGTTGAGGATGAAGTGCTTGGGCTCGCTGGGGAAGCTGCAGGTGAACGTGGCATTGGCCCCCTCGGGCACCGTGAGCTGGGCCGGGGAGAGGGTGAGGGGGCCCCTGGGCCTGCTGGGGGCATCTGAGAGGCCGAGAGAGAAGCAGTGAGCCGTGGGGAAGGAGCATGGGGACCACTCACCTGATCTGTGCTTCTCCTTGCACGGCCCCAGGGACGGGGCTTTCAGGGCCGGTCCGCGGGCTGCTCTGCCGCCCAGGCTCTCATTGTAAGGACCTTCACCTTGTCCCACGCTGATCCCACTTGACCGTTCCCAGGCCTGACCCCTGTGCCCCGAGCCCCATCATCCCAGGTCCTGCCTGCTGTGTGCTGGTGGAAGGGGAGGGTGACCTGGAGGCTGGGCTGGGCTGGTGGGGGTGTTCCACGGAGACCCCCCAACCCCGGGGGCAGGCTCCATCTCAGAACAAGCTCAGAACAGGACCCCCCGTGGGCATGCTGACTGGGCAGCGTGAGACCCTCCGTGTCTGCTGCCAAGACTCTGAGGACCGGGGCTCAGAGGCCAGCTGGGCCATCGCCCCTGATGGACAGAAATGGAGGCCCATTGACCTCATCTGCCTGCAGGTCCCCAGATGAGGGTGCCCCACCACGTGCAGGGGCCTGCCTCGCTGACACACGCACTCAGGCTCACACACCCGCAAAAATCACACGCACTGAGTCCCGGCCGGGAGACAGCCAGGGGCACCCCCATGGGGTCAGGCGGACGTGTTGGTTGGCAACGCTATGGGATCCACATGTGGGCGTGGGCCCCTGCGGCCTGCTCACAGCTGGAAGTTGAGCCGCTGCCCCTGATTTCCCTGTGGAGCCTGCGGTTCAGAGGGAGGAAGTTCAGGTCTGCGGCTGCCCCGTCTAGACCTGCCTCTTGCAGCCAGCTCCCCTCAGCCCCTGCCCTGTGGCCCAAGCCTTGGTGGCGGTGGTGGGGGTTCCCCGGCCCCTGTGTGTGTGGGGGCAGCTCTTTGCGGAGCTGGCGAGGAGGGACATGTGAGGCCGAGGAGGCCTGGGGGCTGGCTTTTGTGGCGGGGTCCTCCCCTCCCAGCAAGGCCAATGCCCCAAGAAGCCCGTGTCTGCTCACTCTGCAAATGCCAGCAGCTTTTCTTATCTGAAACTGGGTCCCCAAACCACCCCGACCGGCCTGGCACACCGGGGCTTCGCTCAGCGGTCCTGGCGCCCGTCTCCCTTGCGCATCATTCACAGGGCGCCCGTCTGGTTAGACAATGTGTTATGTGCCTAACGGACGAGGTGACGCACACGTGGTGGGAGTCGTGCGGTGGCACTGGTGCACCAGCCCTGAGAACCCAGGCTCCCCCAGGCCAGCCCTGCCACCACCCATCACCAGGGGACTGGAGGCCAAGGACACCCCAGATGCCCCAGGAACCCCCAGTCTGGTGGGGCCCCCCAGACAGCCTCCCACCCCTCCCATGCTCACGCCACCACCAGGTCCCACCTGCCAAGGCCTCAAGTGGGCCCCCTCCGCCCAGGAGCTCCTGAAGCCATGAGGTACACAGAACCCCCTTCCTGCACAGAGGCCCCTGCATAGGCATTTGCTGAAGGGCCCTGGAGCCCTGTCCTCGCCCTGTGTTGAGGGGGGGACCCTGCTTGTCTTCGGTTCAGACCCTCATCAGCCCCTTGCCCCGCCCCCACCTGGATCTGTGACCATCTGAGTCTCTCGTTGGGGTCTCTGGCCTGGCCCCTCTGCTGAGGTCTCGACATGGCTTCCCTGGCATGGCGACTCAGGTTCCTTCCAGTGGCCCTCGAGTCCCTGCTCCCCCTGGTCCCCATGGTCCCGACTGCCCCTCAGACCCCTGACCCCGCACAGTCCTATCCCCCTGGGTGCCACATTGTGGTCGGGGCAGGGGCTGGATGCAGCTTCCATGGGACCAGCCTGAGACCCAGGTCAAGGGTAATGTCTGTGGGGCAGTGTGGGAGGTGGCCACTCTGGAGCCAGCTCTGACCAGGGAGCACCACCCCCCAAAGCCAAAGGCTACCTGGCTCTCAGGCGGCAGGGCCACCAGGGTGACCTCACAGGTGCTCAGAGGATCCACAGATGGAGAAAGATGGGCTCCTCAGAAGGAGAGTCCAGAAGCATCTCGGGGAGACAGAGCAAGGGAGCAAAGGGCGGGGGGACCTCCAGGGCAGATGATGCCAGGTGGGCCCCAGGCTCTGCCTCCTGGGAGCAGGTGGGACAACCAGATGGACCTGGGGTTCTGCAATTCACGGGACGCAGCCATGGTCCATGAGGTGTGCTGACGCAGCCTCATCCCAGGTCCAGGGCTGGGTTCTCACTTTCTCTCTGAATCTTTTCTTTCTTTTCTTTTTTCTTTTTTGTCTTTTTGCCATTTCTTGGGCTGCTCCCGCGGCATGTGGAGGTTCCCAGGCTAGGGGTCGAATCGGAGCTGTAGCTGCCAGCCTATGCCAGAGCCACAGCAACGCGGGATCCGAGCCGCGTCTGCGACCTACACCACAGCTCACGGCAACGCCGGATCGTTAACCCACTGAGCAAGGGCAGGGATCGAACCCGCAACCTCATGGTTCCTAGTCAGATTCATTAACCACTGCGCCACGACGGGAACTCCCTGAATCTTTTGTTATATTGTTTGTGTCATTGACATTTTAAATGTAGTCTATTTACCTAATGGTGGAAGGTCAATGGGGGTCCCCAGCCCTTTTTCCTGTTTGGGGAGTGGGTTGAGGAGATAGTTGCCTGCACGGTGGGGTCAGAGGGAGAGGCCCTGGGGACTGAACTTTGTGGCACCAACCTGGCTCCCATGGGGCACAGTGCGTAAATTCCACCTAACCCTGATTTAGACAAGACCCAGCAATGATGCTGAAAGCGCTGCCCAGGGGAATGCTGGGTTCCGCATTTGCCCCAAAGGGAAAAGAACACCTCTCCTCTCTGCCATGGACCTAGAGGGAACGACCCTGTCGTGGGGCCCCCAACAGGTGCCCCAAATGGCCAACACATCTGCGACCTCCCAGGAAGCAGCGTCAGACATGCCCTGGGGGGAGGTGCTCGCACATCTGACTTGGATCCTTCAGGAATGTCAGCGCCAGCAACAAACACAAAAATGGACAAGTGGGACCACGTGAAACTGGAAAAGCTCCTGCACAGCAAAGGTCACCATCAAAGCGTGAAAAGGCAGCCCACTGAGTGGGAGAAGAAATTTGCAAATCATGTGTCTAATAGGGGTTAATATCCAAGGTGTATACGAAACTCTTACAACTTAATGGAAAAAAGCCAAACAATCCGATTAAAATGGGCAGAGGACACGAAGAGACGTTTTTCCAAAGAGGATGTAGATGTCAGCAGCCACATGAAAAGATGCCTAGCACGTGTCATCATCAGGGAAATGCAAATCAGAACCACAGTATCACCTCACACCTGTCAGAAAGGCTGTGGCCAAAAAGACTAGCGAGAGCAGTGGTGGAGCGGGTGTGGAGGGACGGGAACCCTCTGGCGCTGTTGGTGGGAATTTAAGTTGGTGCAGCCGTTATGACTTTGGAGAAGAGAATGAGGATTCCTTAAAAAACGAGAAAATAGAACTACCTTATGATCTAGCAATTGCCCTTTTTGGTATTTATCTGAAAAAAATGAAAGCACCAATTTAAAAGATAGATACACCCTAATGGTCATAGCAGGAGTATTTACAGTTGCCAAGATATGGAAAAAACCTAAGTGTCCATTGACAGATGAATGGATAAAGAAGGTGGGTATATATACACAATGGAATACTACTCAGCTCTAACAAAGAATGAAATCTTGCCATTGGTGACAACGTGGACGGACCTAGACATGTGCATACCGAATCCAAGAAAGACAATGCTATACAATTTCACTTACGTGTGGAATCTAAAAAACCAAAAACCAAAATAGAACAAAACAAAAACGGAGCTCCCATAAAGAGAACAGACTGGGGTGGAGGAAATGAGTGAACGTTGTCAAAAGGAGAAAATTTCCAGGTTTAAAATGAGTAAGACCTGGGGATGCGATGCATCGCCTGGTGACAGTAGTTAAAACTGTCTGAATATTTGAAAGTAGCCAAGAGAGTGGATCTTGAAAGTTCTCATTACAAGAAAAAAACTGGAGTTCCCATTGTGGCTCAGCGTGTTAAGAACCCGACACAGTGTCCGTGAGGATGTGGGTTCAATCCCTGGCCTCGCTCAGTGGAGTAAGGATCCGGTGTTGCCGTGAGCTGTGGTGTAGGTCACAGACAAGGCTCTGATCCGGTGTTGCTGAGGCTGTGGCTGTGGCTGTGGCTGTGGCCGGCCGCTGTAGCTCCGATTGGACCCCTAGCCTGGGAACCTCCATATGCCGCGGGTGCGGCGCTAAAAAGGAAAAAGAGAAAAAAGTTGTGTAACTGGAAATGGTGATGACATTTGCTGGACTGTGGTGATCACGTTGGAATAGATACAAAGTTACTACCTTGTATACCTCAAACTAATACAATGCGTCATTTATAGCTCAAAAAAGTCCTATTTCTAAAGCTTTCCATATCTAAAATTAAACTGAAATTTGATTAAAAACAAAAGAATGCCAGGGCCAACAAATCCGGAGAGAGGAGGGCTGCCTGAGGCGGGGAGGCCGGGCACAGCGCAGCCGGAGGCCGCAAGCGGTCCCTGACTTGGCTCCGCCCGGAGTGTCCAGCCAACGCCTGGCTGGGACACAGGGTGTCTGGACCACAGAGCTTCCTTAGAGCCACCATTCCGGGCAAGGAAGACAGTCTGTGATGCGTGCTCAAGGGGCCACCCCCAATCCTAGCACTGTGCACAGTGCCGTGGCAGCCCCAGGCCCCCCCAATTCCTGAGTTCAGCAGCGCCCCGGAAGGTGATCATACTTAGAAACGGGGTCTTTGTGGACGCCTGAGTTGAGATGAGGTCCCTCAGGTGGCCCCCCACTCGGGTGACCGTGTCCTTATGAGAAGGGGACATGTGGACAGACCCGCACCCGGGAGAACGCCGTGTGACATGGAGGGAGCAGAGGCTGGCGATGTGTCCACAGGCGGGACCACGAACATCATCACCGCCGCCTGGTGCTGGGAGGGGCCGGGAGCAGCGTCCCCCTCGCGGCCTTGGGAGGTGCGACATCGAGGTCCACCTTCCAGCCTCAGGACTGCGGGGAATTCAATGACCCAAACTGCTTGGAGAGGTCAAGGGACCTGTGGACCTGCCAGAGGTCACAAAGCTCACTAGGGCAGACGTCCCTAGAGACTCCAGGCCGTCTGCTTCACGCCTTGTTCACCAGGACAGGGCTGGGCCCGCTGCTCACCAAGTGCAGAAACCCATGCGGGCGTGCAGAGGGCCCACGGAGGGAATGACCCAGATCAAACACAGAGTAACCAGGGAGGCGGTGGACTCGGAGGCCCCAGCAGCCGGAGGGCCCTGCGCTAAGACGGGGAAACTGAGGCCCGCCAAGCTTGGAAGTCCCTCCCGAGCCCCACGCTGGGGCATCTGAAACTGAGTCATTAGAGTCAGCGCCCCTGGTCCCCTTCCCAACCTCGGGGTGGGGGGGTCCTCACGCCACAGCCCCGTGCCTCGCTTCCTCCCCCGGACGACACACTCCACGTCCCCGCACCCACGCTGCGCCTTGGTCCCCAAGGCTCTTGGCCACAGGGAACCTTCTGGCCACAGGCGCCTGGACTGTTGACCCAGCCCCGAGTGTCCTGGTCCATCCTGAGAGCAGCCTGCAGGGCTTTTTTTAGAGTATAGTTGACTGAGTCCTGTCGACGGTTGCTGTACCGCAGAGCGACCCGTCACACATACACTCTTGGTCACACTGCCTTCCATCCTGTCTATCCCGGGGGACTGGACAGGGCCCCCTGTGCTGTACGGCAGGCCTCAGTCTTAGCTGCTCTAAGTGTCGTAGTTCGCAGCTACTAACCCCAAGCTCTTCGTCCGTCCCACTCCCTCCCCCGCAGCCCTTCTGGAGAGCGAGGGCGCTCCCGCCTGGGCTGACCAGGCCCGGGACGGGCAGAGGCATCCGGGGCCTCTGGGCGCAGGACCCCGGGATGCGCGGCCCTCCCAGGCCAGCACAGGGAGGTCCAGAGGAAGGGCCCTGGGTCTGGCCCCCCCACCCCATTGTTCCCATCCTGGTTGTATCAGGTGAGGTGGCTGCAGGTGAGGACAGCCAAGAGGGGCACCTCTCCCTGCCCACCAGGCTTTGACCGCCGGCCACAGGGCCCTCCTGGTGGACAGCCGGTTGGGGGCTTGGGCCAGGGCCCCTCACAGAAGCTGCCATGGAGGCTCCCAGTCCTACTATCACTGCGCCCAAGGGGCTGGTCCAGAGCCTCACGTGGGGCCTGCCGCAGGCGGTCTTTACTGGAAATGTGGCTCAGTGGGTTAAGGACCAATGCTGTCTCTGTGAGGACACGGGTTCGATCCCTGGTTAAGGATCTGGCATTGCCGCAAGCCATGGTGTAGGTCACAAACGTGACTTGTCCTCGTGGCTGTGGCTGTGGTCTAGGCCAGCAGCTGAAGCTCCAATTTGACCCTAGCCTAGAAATTTCCATAAGCCGCAGATGCAGTGTTAAAAAAAAGAAAGAAGAAGAAAAAAAAGAGAAACGTCTCGCTTTGGACACTGGCGGAAACAGCCTCTGGGTCCCCAGCCTGTGCTGCACCGACCAGTCCTGAGGGAGGCTGCACCCATCCCAGGAAAACACAAGTGGGGCTGAGGTCTGGGGCCGGCAGCCCAGCCCTGTCATCCCACAGAGAGGGGCCCAGACTCGCTCTGTCCCTCGGCACTCTGGGAAGGGCCAGGAAGGGACTCGTAGTCAAGTGAGGTGGGCAGGTGAGGAGCCGGAGCCTAGAGAGGACATTCACCTGCCTGAAGCCACACAGCGCACTGGGGAGGGGGGCAGAGCTGGGCCTTGGGGGCCTGGGTCCTACTTGTGGGGCACTGAAAATGGGAGGTCCTTCCCCAGCCCGGACCCCGTGCCACCCAGCCTGACCCACGTACCTAGGAGCCATCCTGGCCACCAGCGCAGCTGTAGCACGACCCAGACAATTGGCCACAGTGCCCGCGGGGTCCCCATGCCCGGAGCACCAGCCCGCCCGGCATGCCGCTGCCTCCTCCACTGTGCACAGTGCAGGTGGAAAGGAAACTCTCCCGGGTCAGATGGGAGGGCCACGCCCCAAGCCACCCCCCTCCACGTGGGCGGGGAGCTGGGGGGGGAGGGAGGGAGACGGGGGGGGGGGGGGGCGGAGGGAGAGCTAGAAATACTCTGCACAGAGACAGAGACAGGAGAGAGAGTCAGAGACAGGCAGATGCCAGGAGGTGGTGTCGGCTGCCCCTCCCCCACTGGCTCTTTATTTGTGGTGGCCCTCTCCCAGGCTGGGGTCGGCTGGGAGGGGTGGCAGGGGTGTCTCTCCTCCCGTCCCCCAGCCATCTCCCTGCCCCCTTTGCACTCATGTCCCTGAGGCCACGCTACTGGGAGCTGGGCAAGTGCCTGGCCAGGCCTCTGCTGCCCACCCCCCCGCCCCTGCGGTGCCCCCAGCACGCAGGGGTCAGTGGTAAGCACTGCCGCTTACAGTGGGGCAGCAGGGGTCTGAGCCCCAAGGCCTGGTTTCGGGGTGTTTCCTCTGGGCCACCTGAGACCCTTCCGCTCTTGTCCTAGCCGGGGCACTGGGCGCCTCCTGCCCCCACAGAGTCCTCATTTGCCCTGGCCCTGCTGGCCCCCTGCTGAAGGACCTCGGTGCCTTTGGGGGCTTCTGGGGTCACAGCTCAGGAGGCCCCAGGCTGGGGGCGGCCGCGTTTCCAGGCCTTTCCACTGTCAGCTGCTTCCTGACCTCCTCCAGGGCCGGCCTCGGCCTGTAGCGGGTGGAGGGGCCTTGCCTCCCAGGCCTGATTCTCCTCTGGCGGCGGGGGCTGGAGTCTCGGGCGGGGGGCGGGGGGGGGGCCTGGCCTGCCGCGTGGCCCGGCCATCTGGGACCCATGGCGTGAATCACCACGTTTTGCTCTAAGCAGTTTGTTACATGAATGGAAAACAGGAAAAATGAAACTGCTGATATTAGTGGTGTGATGCGTAGGTCTCAGCAGCTAAGATGACAGAGACAGAAACCGCCTGACAGCTGGCGCTGCAGCCCCGGCTCTGAGACACTCGGGGTTCGCTGTGAAGGCAAAACATTAAAGAAAACTGAAACGGTGGAAAAAGAGCATCAAAGATGATGCCTGCAGGCGAGGTGGCGAGGAGGCGGCTTCAGCTTGAGAGCAAAGGGCCGCTCCCAGAGCCGCAGCCTCGCGGGCGTGGCGTGGAGGCGGGGGTCCTGCCCGCCAGGTGGGCTCCGGGGGCTCGGGGCCAAGGGGCCCTGGGGTTCAGGAGGCTGGTCTGGGAGAGTGTGGCCCGAGGCCGGACCAAGTGACCCTTCTGGAGGACGGTGTCTCCTGCAAACCCACAGTGGCCTCCTGGGGTGGGGGGGCTGATGCCCTGGAGGTGTGTCAGGTTGCTTAAGGGCTGCAGGTGCCCAGCCCTAGACCTACTGCTGACCCCCGACCCCCGCGGGGCACACGGGCGCTCACATGGGGGCCCTGAGGCTCTGCCCGGGCTCTGGTGGGGAACGGCTGTTGGCCCCCCCGGGGGGTCTCCTCACCAGCCTCGCCCTGATTCTTTCTGCAAGAGCTCAGCCAGGTCCGCAGAGGCGACAGGGCACCCTTCTGCCCCCCACCTCCTCCATCCCCCCGCTTCTCCCCTCACTTCCTCTCTCCCCTCCCTTCCCTCCTCCCTCCTGATTTTCCCTCCCTCCCACAACGCCCTTGGGCTGGGGTTCCAGGCTCAGGAGGCTGAAGGGGGCTTGGCCCTGGGCAGGTCGGGGTTGGCACAGGGGACCTGGGGGCGATGGAGGGCAGAGAGACTGTGAGGCAGGGGAGGGGAACCCAGGGCCTGGAGGTGCCTGGAGCCCACCCTGGGATGGGCAGAACCAGCTCAGAGCTGGGGGAGGGGCTCAGACAAGTGACGGAAGGGGCGGAGTCCCAGGGCCTCTGGGTGCTGTCTGCTCAGGGCAGGTCCCCACTGCCCAGCGGCGCTCTGTCCCCCAAACACTCCTCTCACCCAAACACAGACTGTCCCACCACACACAGTGTCCCCACCACACACCCAGTGTCCCCACCACAACAGTGTCCCCACCACACACCCAGTGTCCCCACAACAACAGTGTCCCACCACACACCCACTGTTCCCCTCACATGCACTGTCCCCCATCCTTCATTGGGGGCAGAACAGGCTCCCTGGTTGCAGCGGGGGCTGAAAGGTCAGGGCTCCATCTGTCTTCTTCCCGCGTCCCTTGCTGGCTGGCCAGTCCCCTCTGCCCTGCATCCTGGCTTCACCCCTTCAGATTTGGGAGATTCCAGCTGGGGTCACAGCCAGGGCTGTCCTTCCCGCACCCCACCCCGTATGACCCTCTCATTTGACCAGGTGCTGGGCCGGGGTCTCAGAGCCAACACAGGACCCCCGTTCCTGGGGTCTCCAGGGAGGAGGGATGCGTTTCCCGCAGGCGCGAGGACAGCGGTGCCCTGTGCCTGGGCCCAGCGTCTCTCAGAGAATGTTTTTCACAGTTGCTGTCGGAGAGTCCCCCCCGGACGCTGACATGGGTGGGAGGCTGGCTTTAGCTCACTCACACATGTGCTTAGTGCTGTACAGTGTGGCCGCGTGCGGCCCCTGTGTCCTGCAGGCTGGGATGGCGCGAGGTCAGTCACCATGGGACCGCCCACACGATGCCTCTTGGAACCACGGCCTGTCCCTCTGGTTCTCACACGCACTCACCGGCCATCCTCCATCACACACTTTTGTCTCCACAAAGTGCACAGCGGGGTGGCAGGCAGTGGCCTGTGGCCGGCTCTCAGCCCCATCCCAGGGACATGCCCGAGGGCTTGGTGGCGAGTAAGCACACTTGGGCACTTCTGCGCTGAGCCCCCCTTGCCCCCCCTCCCTGGGCCCATCCAGTTCGCGTGGTTCTAATGGGCGAGGCCCATGCTTGGGGCCGAGGGAGCAACCCCTGTCCTGGCGCCCTGGCTGTGCTCTGGCGCTGGCACTCCTCCCCCGCCCCCCACTCCCACCCCCACCCCCCCATCTGGCTGCCTTCCTTCTGTCCGCTTCCTGCCGCCCCAGCGGAACAAAGCCCAGGGGCCCAGGGGCTGTGGTGAAGGAAGCAGGCGGCCAGAGGTTCAGGGCCAGGCGGCCGACACCTCCCTGCAGCGGGCCTGGCTCTCGCGGGTCCCCACCCCCCTGGCTGGGAAGAGGGGCTCTAGAGTTCCCTAGGTGGCCCCAGGTGACAGGCACACAGTGCAGGGGATCCGAGGACAGAGGGTCCACGAGCTCTCCCGAGGCAACCGCCAGAGTCAGAGGGCATTTCCGTTCGCGGGACAACAGGAAGCAGCAGGACCATCACGAAACCGCCTCGGAGGGGCTGCGGGTGTCAGCAGACTCCAGACCCGGACTGAGGGTGACGCCCCACAGCCTCGGAGGGGCAGGGTCACAGCTCCTCTGAGGTTGGAACAGGGAACGGTTAATAGTGCTTGCAAATAAAACCCGTCTGCTCTGTCCTGTTTTTGAAGCATTTCCCAGAAGTTAAAGGGCGCCCAATGCGTCTGCCCAACTGGAGAACCGAGTGCAAAAAATGGACAGAATATTTTCACCAAACACCAGAATAAAGGTAGTTGGATTGCCTGTTAAGTTGGGGGCCCAGGGGATTTCTTACCCCTCATGTCTAAACTTTCTAGAAAGTTGTTAGTTGTTTAAATGCAAATTTGTATTTTAAATCACCAAACGGGTGTGTTTGTGTATATGCGTTTGTGCATAGCCATGTATGTGTGTTCCTGTGCAGGCGTGTGTATGGTGTGTGTTTACAGGTGTGTGGTCATGCATGTGTACATGCTTATGTGTGTAGGTGTGTGTTTTGTGCGTGTTTATGGGTCCCTGCTCACGTGTGTGCACGTGCTCACATGTGTGTTGGTGTGTGTGTGTGCACGTGCGTGTTTATGGGTCCCTGCTCACGTGTGTGCACGTGCTCACACGTGTGTTGGTGTGTGTGTGTCTTCTCTGTGAGTGCGTGTGTATGAACTCTCCCTGACCCCTCCAGGGGCATCGTGCAGGCTCCTGGCTGCCCTGTCACCTGGGCAGCTGAGCTGCTGTCCGAGGGGCTCTGGAGCCAGGCTGACCCTCCGCCGCCTGGCTGCTCATCCTCGCCTTGGGGGGCTGGGGCCCCCTGCAGAAGAGCCCCCGCCCCCGCCTGCAGCCCTTGTCCTTCCTCATTGTCATCGCTCCCTCTGGAGCCTTGGTGGCCGCTGGGCTGCATGCTGGAGCTCAGATGGTGGGAAGAGCCTTTGGGCCAGAGGCGGTGGGACAGGGACTGCTGCCTCAACTGCCGCCAGGACCCCCTCCCACCTGCCTTGCCCAGACACACACAACTGCATGCGGGGCCCAGCCCGGTGGGCCACAGGGCCTGGGGTCCAGGGAGGAGGCCCGCGCTCCCAGAACTGCACCCCCCTCTGCTGAGCTTTCGGGGCAGCAGGGAGCCGAGCACGTGCGGAGATCAGGGTTCCTGCCCAATTCGCTCTTCCTGTCTGTGTCAACCACCCGCCCTGCACCTGGACACACAAGCAGGGTCCTGCTGACCAGGCAGAGCCATCCCGTCAGCTAGCTGGCTTCGGGCTGGAGCCTGCGACTCCTGACCCCCACCGGCTGCCTCTTGACTGGGCCGTCCTGCCCCCGGCCCAAAGCGGGCAGTTCTCTGGTCCAGTGTCCCCGGGGCTTCGGGGGAAACTGCCCAGCCAAGAGGGGGAAAGACGCTCCTGCAGGGCCAGTCCTCGCGGCCCCCCTGGGGCCCCCAGCGGTGAGGGCTCCCCCTGCCCGCCAGCTACCTTTGCCAGAAGCCCAGCTCAGAAACTTGAGAGCCGGGGAGGTGGCCGCGAGTGAGGGGGCCGCAGAGGGGAGTCCCTGGGAGAGGGCCCCCCCACGGCTCCTCAGGTGGGCGATCGGCCTGGCTTCCCGACCTCCCCATCCCCGTCCTGGCCTGTCTGTGCCTCTGGGAGGCTGGTCAGAGGGCAGAGGGAGGAAGGGGTTGCCACAAGCCTTGTCCTTAGAGGCGCCAGCATCCCTGCACCTACTCTGAGGAGGGGGGCCTCTCCCTCCCCCACCTCCAGGCGGACATTGCCACCGCCTGACTGCGCGCGGGACAACCGCACACCCTGGGAACCACGCTGCGGGCGTTTTGTCTCACCTGTCCTTCGTCCGGCAAAAGGAGGGGTGTTTGTGGCTGACTAGTTTCTTAGCGGGCCTGTAAGCAGCTTTTGTGGGGAGCTGGGCTCGCCTGTCTGGGGAGCAGATAGAGGGCAGTCAGATGGAGGCAGTGGGGCTGCGCCTGGGCCTCCAGCACCGCCTCTGGGACAGACGGAGGAGGCGGGGGCGGAGGACACAGGGGACCCTCTCCCTGCATTTCTGCCGCCCTCTCCAGGGATCTTGGCTCATGATTCCAAGACTTCCCTCCGAGGTCAGAGACACGTGGCGCTCTCTGGAGAGGAGGGGCCGTGGGTGGCCTGGCGCACGGGGCTGGGGTCCGGCCCCAGCAGGGCACTGTGGGCACAGCTGGGGCACCCGGTGGGGAAGGGGTCTGCGGGGGGCCCTGGGGCCAGGGCTGCAGCCACCTCCTCAGCCCTTGGACCAGTGCATGACAGGGCCACACCCCTGCCACACACACACACACACACACGGCAGCCCGGCCCGGACTGACCAGCAAAGTTTAGGACCTCAGAATTGCTACAATTGCCTCAGTGACAACCAAAAATTCCCCAGAAAACGGTGCCCTAGGATAGCAGTGGCAGCTAGAAGTTTCTTTCTCTCTTGCACAAGAAATCCACAGGTAGGCAACCCCGAAGAGTATGGTGACTCCAGCTGCCAAGGGGACCAGGGTCTCGCCTTGCTGCTCCACCTGCAAGGTGACCTTGTGGTCTGTGGTGGCTGCTCAGGCGAACAGAGGAGGTGAAAGCGCACTGGGAAAGTGGTTCCCTGGCCAAAACTACGGAACCCTCCCGAAGCACTTGCCCCAATTTCCGGTTATATCTCATTGTCGCGCTAAGCTGCAGGACAGAAAGATGGCACCCAGCTGAAGAAAAGCCAAAAGGAAGTTTGAGAAAAGAACGAGTCACTTGACAGGATCAGTGACAGGCTGGACGTGGGTGAAGGGAGGCTCAGGGCTCCTCAGGCAGCGGCCAGGGTGGAGGGGGCAGCAGGAGGGTCCCCTGAGGAGGCCCAGCGCGTCCGGGTGGGGTTCAGGAGGAGGTGAGCAGCCGTGGGCAGAGAACTTGCTCGTCCTCCCGACGAGTCTCTGCAGACAAAGGTTAGGCTAAGTTTGGAATTTCTAGGTGACTGGGGTGTGGACAGGCTGCAGGAGAGGCCACACGTCATTCCCAGCAGCGGCCGGAGCAATGATTCTAGAACCTGGAGATGGCCGGCCAGCAGGTGCTGTGGCCCTCAGCAGGGGACATAGAGCAGGGAGCCCGTCCACATGCACGAGCGGGGCGGCTCCCCGTGGCGGGCACTGCCGTCTGCCCAGGGCGAGGGTCAGGGTCAGGCCTGCTCTCCCCTGGGAGGCTGCCAGTGGCCTTTCCCAGCCCACGGGCGCTGGGGGCTTGCTGGCCACTGAGTAGCTGTCCCTGCCTGCTTCTCCCAGCGATGTCCCCTCATGTGGTCAGAGCCTTTTAGTCTCCCCAGCACGAGCCGACATTTTATGGACTTGGGCCCACGGGGAGACCTGCTTCCTCGGCGTGCAGGCCAGCTCCTGGGGTGAAGCCTTGCTGGAGCCTGGCGGCCCACTGGATGGGGCGCGGGGGCAGCAACCCCTGTGATCCCCGAGGGTGGTCTCCGTCTCTGTCTGGCCCGCTCCCTCCTGGCGGCCGGGCCCAGGCCCCTGCTGCTGCTTGACCGAGGGCGGCTTCTCCCTCAGGTCATTTTCCCCGTTTCGCTCCCACCAGGTACTGGGACAGGTGGTGGGTGAAGCTCACACACGAGAAAGGAGAAGGGCTGGCGCCTCCTTCAAGAGGGGAGGTGGATCTGGGGCTGGCTCTCCAAGCGGCCGGCTGGGAGGAGGGTGGCTTGCGGGGGCACGTGGACAGCTGGGGGCTGGCTCCCTCCAGGGGCCGAGCTAAGACTTCAGGGGAATTGGTGAAGCTGTACATTCTGCTTTAGGCATTTTTGCATAAAGGTTGTACGTTTCTAGCCAGTAGGAAGTTTGAGGAAAAGTCACGGGGGAGTTCACCCCTGTGGCCCAAGGGGATCGGAGGTGTCTCTGCAGTGCCAGGATGCAGGTGTGATCCCTGACAGTGGGTCAAAGACGTGGTGTTGCTGAAGCTGTGGTGTAGGTCACAGCTGTGGCTCGAATCTGATCCCTGGCCTGGGAACTCCATGTGCTGAGGGGCGGCCAAGAATGAAAAAAACGTCGTGGGAAAATTTGCAACGACACATGTTCGATAAAGTTCCTCACAGCTCTTCTGAAATGGCAAGCAGTATCTGCTGTCAAGGATGGGGTCAGGCAGGCAGACGATGCCCCAGCTGCAGACTGGGGAATAGCAGGTATTTATTTATTTGATTTTTTTTTTTTGGGGGGGGACCTCATATGGAAGTTCCCAGGCTAGGGGTCGAATTGGACCCCTACACCACAGCCACAGCCACGCCAGATCCGAGCCGTGTCTGTGACCGGCACCACAGCTCCCGGAAGCCAGAGCAAGGCCAGGAATCGAACCTGAGTCCTCATGGATACTAGTCAGGTTTGTTGAGCCACGATGGGAACTCCAACATCAGGTGTTTAAAAGGTGGATCTCACTGCCCTGTTGGGCTGTGTGTAAAAGAAGCAGGCCATAGATAATATGTTTACTGTCATCTCCTGTTTGTGAAAAATAATTATGAGAACTTACATGTGCAGGCGTGCGGAAAACGCATGGATTTCTGCCATGATGATCGTGGGCGGGTTTCGCCATATCGTGTCTTGTCCTTCTTTATTTCTAAATTTCTCCTAAAGTGAAAACCCACTGCTTGCGTAATAAAAAAGTATTCAAAAGGATCAGAAAGAAAGGCCTATTTCTCACATCTCTGAGACAAGCCCGGTTGCCATGGAGATTGGACGGTTGTCAAGGCAGCGATTGGCCGGGCAGCCACCGGGTGGGTACTTGCTCGGAGCCGGGAGCTGGCGCAGCTGTCAGACCGCACTGCAGAGGCCAGTGCCAGCATGGACGGGGTGGACGTGTGGGCCAACGCCTTGGCCCAGCTGATGGCCAAGAGGAAACCCCAGGACACCTGGGAGCTGGTCCCTGAGGAGAACCTGGCCTCTGGCCACCTGGACAGCAGAGGGTTCCAGTACCGGCTGAGGGGGCTTGCGAGGTGCGCTGGAGGGGGCCTCCTGCAGGGTTCTGGGAGGGAGGGGCCACCGGCCCAGCCTTTGGGGGAGGATGGGTCTCTCGTCGGCCTGGCCTTGGGCCCCAACGGGCGGATGGGTGGGCTGAGTGCTCCCTGTCCCTTCTGGGAGTGGTTGTTGGGGGAGCAAAGTCTATTCACTGCCTTTTAGAGCAGGGAGCTGAGACCCTGCCGCCTTCAGCCCAGTCGGGGCCCAGTTGAGGGGCTGCTGGCGGGGTGGTGGCCGCCCCTGCGTGGAGGACTTGGTGTGTTCACTGCAGCATCTCTTCGTTTCCATGGCAGTGCTGATGGCAGGAGCAGGGGGCGGGCAGACCCCTGCAGTCACCGGTGGGGCCCAAGGGGATTGGGGGGGCATGGGCCAAGGAGAGGGAGGCTGTCCTCGGCCTGGGCTGAGGCCAAGCGAGCGTGGAGCCAGGGGCCCCGGGCACCAGGGGTCACTACGTGAGCCTTGCTCTTCCTCATGAGGATGGCCTGTGTCAGAGTAGCAGGGTTGGGCGAGACCTGCAGGAGCCCCGCCTAGTCAGGCAGCCCGGTCCTCCAGGAGCCACCTGGGAGGGGGCCTCGCAGACTGGTCACCGTGTGGACCCCATGGGCAGCTGCCCTTTGACAGGGATGCCTCAGCTCCCCAGCATCTGAAACCCCTGGGTCCAGGTGTGCGGCAAGATGTTGGCTTTCTGGAGTTCCCATGGTGGTGCAGTGGAAATGAATCCGACTAGTATCCATGAGGAGGCAGATTTGATCCCTGGCCTCGCTCAGTGGGTCAGGGACCCAGTGTTGCTGTGAACTGTGGTGTAGGTTGCAGACGTAGCTCAGATCTGGCGCTGCTGTGGCTGTGGTATAGGCCAGCAGCTGTAGCTCTGGTTCGACTCCTAGCCTGAGAAACTCCATATGCTGTGGGTGGAGCCCTAAAAAGCAAAAAAAAAAAAAAAAAAAGATGCTGGCTTTCTCAGATTCAGGAAGTAACAGTCCTCAACACATCTGAAGGGCCTCCTCCAGCACGTGACACCCCCTTAGCCCCTGGGAAGAGCAGCTCCAGACAGGCTGGGCTCAGGCCCTGGGCACTGGCTGGTTCCCAGGGCTGGTGGGATGGGCGCGCAGCAGAGGCCTCGTGCCTCCACACGCAGCCTTCCGTGTGCTCATCAATTAATAACGTAGCAAGTCCTGTCCTAGGATGCTGGCCTGTCCAGTGCTCCCGGCCACCTCTGGCTGGGGGCTGCAGGCCGGGTGCAGAGCTGGGACAATCACCCATCAGGGAAATTCCCCTGGACAGGTCAGGGGGCCTCATCTGTGACCCGACCATCTGGGAGCACCCCCCCCCCCCCCCCGCCGTGTGGCCCTGGGGACACACAGCCCTCAGACTCTGAGCACCACTTGCAGGGGGCAGACCCCCTGTCCAGGGAGAGGGGCCGGCTCACCTCTCAGCCAGCCAGCCACCCGTGGGGCCACTGCACATCCTGGGGCCTCTCCTCACTCTTTCCGCGCCCATTCCCTCCTGCTGGTGGGATGGCCTCCCAGCTCCTTTCCGCAGGCATCATGGACACTCTTCCTCCCCTCACTGTCTTGGTGACAATTCCTCTGGGCAGGGAAGGCCTGGGCCACCAGGTGACAGAGAAGCACAGAGGGGCCCTCGCCCTCAGCAGGCCAGGCCGTGCCACTGAGGGCGTTTGGGTGCCAAAGGATGAAAAGGTGTTCCTTTCAGCTTCTTCCATCACGGGTTGCAGAAGGGGTGTGCACTGGCCGGCCGACTGGCTGCCGCCTGGTCCCGCTCACCCTTCTTTCCTCCCCAGGCTGCAGTGTGGCCGCTGCCAGTGGGGCTGGTCCTCGGCCCACGTGCACGTTCTCTTCCACCTGTGGTGGGACGCAGACCGCCGGCTGGGGCTGGTGAAGATGCGCCTCTGGGGCCAGCGGTGCCGGCTGTGCCCGCCCGGCCGCCGCGGCGTCTGCCAGGTGAGCCTCCTGAACGTGCGGCTCTTCCTGGGGAAGCTGGTGCAGTTCATCGTGCAGAAGTGCTACGGGGAGGACCTCAGCCCAGACCAGTGCCCCGAGATCTGCTTCGGCGAGCGCTGCGAGGCCTGCGACCTGGGCGTCTGCTTCTTCCAGAAGCCTCTGGACCCCGCCTGGGGGCCTGAGGTCCCCAGCACCCCGAGAGGTGGCAGCAGCGGTGGCGGTGGTGGCGGCGGGAGTGGCGCGGCCGCCTCCAGCAGACAGGCGCTGACCCTGGTGGTGGACCGCTCAGGGGGCTGCGCCCCCAGCTCCTACCTCATCCCCCTGTCCATGGCCGACTTCGTCAAGGACCTCCTCCTCGAGAGCAGGAACCTCTTTAGCGAGGATGAGGACATTGTCACCATCCCCTTCTCCCTCGCGCGCAAGAAGAAGGGCTCGCTGCCCAAGGCCGACCCTGGCAGCGTCGCCCGGGGCACCATCTACCTGCCCGGAAGCTCCAAGGGCAGAAGCCTTGCGGTGGACCTCAGGGCGCCCGCCTTCCCCACCAAAGGCCTGCAGCTCAGCAGCATCAAGGCCATCACAGGCTTCATCTGCAAGGGCCGGGGCTGCGTCTGCGACCCTGAGCAGGTTCCCAGCCAGGGCCTGGTCACGGACGGGAACAGTCCGCGGCCCATGACCTACCTCATTGGTCTCACGCACGCCGGGGAGGGCTGCATCACCTTCCCCACGGCGCTGGCCGATGCGGTCCTGGAGAGCGCGGACCCCCCCGGCAGCATGGATGGCTGGCTCACCTTTCCCTTCTTCTTTGCCGACAGGAGCAGGGCCCCCACTCCCGGTGCCGCCCGAGGCAACAGGCTGGAGGGCGGCGGTGGTCCTGCCCCCGCGGGCCCTGGCCTCCTTCCAGGGACCACGGCCGGCCGCCTCGTCCCCATCAGCAACGGCTCCATCACCATCCCCTTCTCCATCCTCGGCCTCATTCAGTGCAAGGGCTCCTGCGACAAGGCCAGCGGTCCCCAAAGCAGTGACCCGAAGCCGGGGCAGCCGTGGTCCTGGGCCGGCAGGTCTGGGTTCCCCAGCGAGGAGGACTTTGGGGAGGAGGGCTGCGGCGTGCCCCTCTTCGACCCCTATGAAGAGGTCTGGATCTTGGCCTCCGTGGCTGTCTTTATCCTCTGGATAATGTACTTGTACAAGTTCGGCCCCGACCACGCCCCACGGATGTGAAGGACGACCCCTCCCGCGGTCTGCTGCTTGCAGGGCGCCCAGGCAGCAGCAAAGAGCCCCCTCCCGCCGCACCCAGGCTTCCGCGTCCTGTGCTCTGTCCCTGCTCCGAGTAGCGGTTTCGTGGAAGCTCTCGCTGTGATCATTCCCCGAGCTGACCGTGTGTGTTTGAGGCGCTTTTCCCCACCTGTGTTACACTCTGATACAATAAAAGTTCAGAAGCAGCAGGTGCACAGCACGTGGACTGAGCTGAAGGTGGCTGTGGGCAGGCGAGGCGGGCACACGCGCCATCCCCTGTCCCAGTCCCCGCTGGGCCCCTCCCCAGGTGGCTCGGACTCCTGGACAGGATGCTCAGGCTGTCAGTAGAGGACCCAGGGTTTCCCGGAACAGTCACTTGCTGGGCACCCAACCAGTCAGGGAAAAGACTGAAGTCCCTCGGGTGTGGCTGGTACCCCCCCCCCCGGCCATCCATCCTTACTGACCCGCCCAGGGCCCAGGTGCTGAGGGAGGAAGGGCGTGGGAGGCAGGAGGCCACAGCCGATTTCCTTCTCAGCTCCCCAGAACGTTCACAGCCACAGCGCCGTTGGGGTTTGAGGAAAGCCATGCCCGTTAGAAGTCTGAAAACCCTCCTGTCACTTGTGTCCACACCCTAATCCCCATCTTGAAGGCCACGAGTCCATTTCTAAGGGACAGGGGTGTTGGGCCAAGTGGGTGTCAGGCAGCTGGGGGCAGGACGGCGGGCTGCTGCCCGGGCCACCCCGTCCCCCTCCAGGAAGGGCCAGTCCCAGGGCCCCTAGGTTGTCTGCAGAGACCCTCAGAGGGTGCTTCTCGCACACACGGCTGCCTGGGATGGAGGAGGGGGAGGTGGGCTCTAGGGCCAGCACCGGGGTGCATATCCCAGCCTGTGCACCTGCTCACAGGGACCCCACACGACACTGACCCAGAAGGCCAAACCCGCACACCTCCGCCAGCCCGCGTGGAAGCCCTCACCGGACACCATGAACCAGGAAGACCTACACCAGGCCTACCAGGCACACTCTACGGGTGCCTCTACCCTTAGGACAGGTCCCTCAGTGTCCAGTCTACACCACGTGAGACCCTCACCCTTAGGGCAGGACCCACCTCCCACCCTCAATGATCTGTCTATACTGGGTGACATCTGCACCCTTAGGACAGAACCCACCCTCCCGCCCTCAGTGGTCTGTCTACACTGCGTGAGACCCTTATCTGAGAGCAGGAACGACCCTCCCATCTCGGTTTTCACCTGTACTCTGGTGTGCAGACCTAGCTGGATGCTTTCCACAGTGGGTCAGCTGTTCCTGCGCAGTGGTTCCCCCTGACCCCTGCTGTGCCTGGTCACCTGTTGCAGAGCGGTAGCGGGGTCCACCTGCATCTGCTCCCGCCTCCTGGGAGACGGCTGCGTGTGCATGTGCCTGCGTGCCTGTGCGTGTGTGTAGGCTGTGGTGCCCATTGTCCCTGGCCCAGAGCTCGTGTAACCTCTGATGGGGCAGGTCTCTCCCTCCCCAGCCATACAGGCGTTCAGTCCAGAAGCTGGACCTCAACCGGCTTAGAGAGTGGAGTCACCCTTGGTCTTGGCATGGGTTTTGGGAACCTGCCCGGAGCCACATCCTCCTTCCAGGGTGTTCCAGGGTGTGGGGGGTGCACCAGCCCCTGGCTTCTGGGACCTCCTAGTGGTCAGCTGGGCCACAGAGGAGCCTGAATCTGCCCCTCCAACACCACCTGGCCAGCGCTGAGACCAGTGGTCCCTGGTCCCTAGTGGGGGGACTCACCGTCAGGCTCTGAGCCTCCCTGGGCGCCGCTGGCCACCCCCCTTGACCTCAGCTCTGCCCCTGCCATTGCCAGGCCTTGGAGGGGTAGGTGCAGGGAGCGCAGGCCTGGGTTCAGGTATAGCTGCTCTGGACCTGCAGCACCCCCCCCCCCCCCGCCCCCCGCAAAGACGGCGCCCCTGTAGGTGTGGGAACCTCAACGTGCACCAGGCCAGTAGGAAGCAGAAACTGCAGAGCACCAGGTCCTCTGGAGTGGGGAGAGGGTGGCACCATGGACTGGCATGGAGGGGGCAGCCTCCTCTGAGCCCCGTGTCCAGGGGTCAGGGGTGTCCCGGAGTCAGCAGCCAGAACTCTCGGCCCCCTCCCCACTCCCGTCCCATGTGCACCTACTTCCTGGGGCCGCGGATCTGCCTCCCACCCCTGCAGGAGGTGCAGTGCTGGGATCCCGCCCGTGCGTGTCTAGAGTACCCCGCCCGACGCGTCCTCTCCTGGGACCTTCTGCCAGCGATCGCGGGGCGTCCCAGGGCGGGACCACCCCCCCACTGGGGGGCGGGGTAGTTCTTGCGACCGGCACTAACCCGGAGGGACAGCCCCCTTCTCCTCCCCGGCCTCTGGCAGTAATTACACCCGGCTTGCCCACCAGAGCAGGGACCTGGGAGGGTTAATATCTGAACCACGCGGTGGTTCCGAACCCCTGCCCCGCGGTTCTCCCCAACTCCCACCCCCTTCCAGGTTCCTCCCCCCCTCCCCCCCCCCCCCTCCCCCCCCCCCTCCCCCTCCCCCTCCCCCCCTCCCCCCCCCCCCTCCCCGGGTCTCCGGCCACCTGGCTCCTCCTCCAGCCCCACGTTGTCCTGCGGCGCCCCCGTGTGGCCGCTAATGGGACGAGCAGTCCTGTGATGAGGGCGCCGGAAAGGCGTCGCTGTTTAACTTTTAATTGTGTTGTTATCATTGGTTTTTTTGTTCCTTTGTTTATTTTGGCCGCACCCAGGCATGGGGAAGTTTCTGCTCTAGGGATGGAACTGGTGCGGTAGTTGCAGCAAAGCTGGTCCTTAACCCTCTGTGCCACAGGGGAACTTTCTTAACTCTTTACTGTCTAATCGGTAAAACCCAACCAACTGCACCCAACCTCAGCATCACTAGCATTGTTTTAACCGCTAGTTTAATTATATTTAATTACTTAATTAATCCATCCATAAGATGAGAGCTCAGGCAACATGCACTCTGATCTGTGCGTAGTCTCAGGAAACTTCAGGCTCATGGGCACACGTTCAAATGTCAAGGGCGAGCCTGGGCAGGTGGCACCCAAGCCCCTTGTGCAGCCTGAAGGACCAGGTTGGGTCTAGTTAAACAGACCCATGTTGCAAAGGCTACTTTTGTCTGGAAGTTCTCCAAGAGGACTGTGATCAGAGAGGTTTTAAATGTAATTACTAGTCACACCCAAAGTGTGACCAGTTTCCTGATTTCTTGCCCTCTGGAAGGTGGCCACAGGGACACAAACCCCTCCTCTCCTCAGGCTGGGGGAAGGGGTGGGGGAGGGGCACGCCTGTTTCCAGGGCAGCTTCCCAGGGACCACAGGCTAGGCCGGGCCAAGGGGCTTCCTCTAGTTGAGACTTATTAGCTGGTGCCCCCCTCCCCCCCGCCCGGGGATACAGGAGGGTGGGTGGATTTTCAACAAGACACCCTGTCGCGTGGCCGCGCCTGCCCTGCAGGTGCGGCAGGTTGATGGGGACCCACTGGGTCTGCCCCCACTGGCATCCTGATCACTAACTATCCCATCTCAAGAGCTTTTCATCCCCTTTTCTCTTAGTTGAAAGATCAGAGGACAGTTTGTTGACTCTGATGAAATGAAAATCATATTTCATGGCAAGGAGAGAAAAATTTAAGCATAAACTTTTTCCTTGCCCATTTAGGCCTCCTCCTTCCCCTTCAGCGTGTGCTGTGCATGTGCACAGACCAGGCCTCAGGAGAAGCCTTCCTGCTTGATCTCGTAAAAGGCACGCGCGCACCTGACCCCCGGTGACCTGCCCCCACCAGTCCCCATATACGTGTGGATGTGGACCTTGTAACTGTCACGAGTCCATCATTTGACTATATCTCTTTACCCCAAAAACTTTCAAAACTGTGCTCTGACCTCTAAGGGGCAGGACAGAGCTTTCTGACTGTCCACCGTGTGGTAATCCTCAAGCTGCTTCCCATAAAATTTTCCATCCTTTCTCAGATCCACTATTAATTTTTCATCAACACTCAGGAAACACATCTGTTTCATAGTCTAGATGTTCTCATCCGCAAGGGCAGACTGGCATTCCCTTCTAGAAAGGTCTACAGCTCTAGTGAGAAAGGGCCTGGTGAGGGTGGGGTCACAGCCAGGGCAGTGGTGAGGGCCCCCCCCATCATCAGGGCGGATCTTCACCTTGAGTGGTGGGTGGGACAGGGGCTATGTGTCCGGGAAATGTGACCCCAGGCACTGGGGGTGCGCTTGCTCCCTGGAGGGCTTAGTGGTACTTGTGATTCGAACCCTACCTCCGTTTTCCTCCTGAAGGTAACAGGAAGGATTCTAACTCCCAGAAGAGGAGGGTTCAGACCTGCTTCTGCGTGGGCCTGGGGCTTCTGCTGTTTTATCTCCTGAAGTTTCTTCTCTGTTGTCCAGCGGTGTTGCAATCTTTAGATAACTACAAAATGGGCTCTGGGGTGTGGTTTTGAACAAGGTACTGGCAGGAGTTCCCGTCGTGGCTCAGCAGTAATGAACCTGACTAGTATCCATGAGGATGAGGGTCTGATCCCTGGCCTCACGCAGTGAGTTAAGAATCCAGCGTTGCCATGAGCTGTGGTGTAGGTCACAGATGCGGCTTGGATCCCAAGTTGCTGTGGCTCTGGCGTAGGCCGGCAGCTGCAGCTCTGATTCAACCCCTAGCCTGGGAAACTACCATGTGCTGCGGGTGCAGCCAAAAAACAAACCAACAAACAAAAAAAAATTACTGCTATAAAACGCTAACCACCATCTGAACTGCTAGCAAATCATAACCTTTTTGCAGGTGGAGGTGCCTCTGTGTTGGTGGCGGCTGACTGACCAGGGCAGTGGCTGCTGAAGATTGGGTCACAGTGGCAATTTCTTAAAAAGACAGCAATGAAGTTGGCTGTATCAATAAACTCTTCCTTTCATGAACGATTTCTCTGTAACTTGCAAGGCTGTTGGATAGCATTTGACCCACAGGAGCGCTTCTTTCCAAACTGAAGTCAGTTCTCTCAAACCATGGCCATGCGTTATCAACTAAGTTTAAGGAATATTCTAAATCCTTCGTTATCATTTCGAAACTGACAGCATTTACGACTTGAACCCAGCCAGAACCCAGACTGGGACTTGAACCCACAGGTTAAATTAGAATCACTCACCCAGTGTCTGGACTCATTGAGGTTCAGGTCTTTTGCATCTCCGTGCAGAAGGAATTCAGCGAGGGACCAAGTGAGAGGTGAGAAATAGATTTATTAAGATAGGATGCTTGTGAGAGAGGCAAGCGGGCAGGCTCGGAGGCTCTGCCCCAGGATCAGGTGGGCTAAGGTTTTCTCACCCGAGGGCGTGGGGGTGGGGAAAGCCGGCCTCCTCCTCCTCCTTTGAGTAGCCGCTCCTCCTCAGCACCTGGTAAGAGAGTATTGGACCCTGTAGGGTCAGACGAGGCCTGTCATGGTGCTTGTTCAAATCAGCAGAAGGGCCGGCCTTAAACTCCTGCCCTTGGTCTGAAGCTGAAGGCAGGCCTCGGCCCATCCCCCACCCGAAGTCCTTAATTGCATCGTGAATCTTGAATCCTTTCCAGAAAGTTTTCCTCTGCCCAGGTCCATCAGAGGAATCACTGTCTACCGCAGCTACAGCCTTAGGAAATGCATTTCTTAAGTAATTAGGCTTGAAAGTCGAAGTGACTCTTTGAGCCGCTTGGGCAGCAGAACGGACCTTGTGTCAGCATGAAAACAACAGGACTCCTGCGGCTCGTCAGAGCTCTTGGGTGACCAGGTGCACGGCCAGTGAGCCGTGATGTTTGGAAAGGAATCTCTTTGTTGAGCAGTACTTCTCAACAGCGGATTCAAATGGCCAGTAAACTCCGTGGTCATCCAGGCTTTGCTGTTCCATTTACAGAGTAGATTAGCTTTATTCTCAAGGGCCCTGGTGTTTTCAGATGGTAAATGAGCAGCGGCTTCAACTTCAAGTCCTGTTAGGGGACATTAGCCCCTAACAGGAGACTCAGCCTGTCCTTCGAAGCTTTGAAGCCAGGCAGTGACTTCCCTTTGGGTATGAATGGGTCCTAGATGGTGTCTTCTACCAGTAGAAGGCTGTTTGGTCTACACTGAACATCTGCCGTGTCGTGTAACCACCTTCAGGTAGGAGCCGGATCTCCGGGGCAACTTGCTGCAGCTCAGCATCAGCACGTGTTCCATCTCCACTTCTACGTCCCAGACCGGCTTCCTTCCTTAAACCTCGGAACCCCCTCTGCCAGCTTCCTCACCTCTCTCAGCCTTCTCGGCCTTGGGGAGGCTCTGGCCTTGCTCGGGTGCGGCTTTGTCCACAGGGCGCTGTGCTGCTGCGGCCACTCTCCAGACCCCATGTGCTTCCGTAGCAGCTACAAGCTCATTTCCCCTTCTCACTGCGGGAGCATTTTAACTTCCTGGAAGCACTTGTGCTTTGCATTCACAACGTGGATAACTGTTAAGTGCAGGAGGCCGAGCTGTCAGTCTGTCTCGGCTTCCTCCTGCCTTCCTCACTAAGCTGAATCACGCCTCGCTCTTAATTGAAAGCGATAGACGTGAGGCTCTCCCTTATATGCGAACACGTAGAGGCCATTGCGTAGGGTTATGAATTAGCCTCATTTCAATGTTGGGTCTCGGGGACCCGGCGGCCGAGGAGAGGAGGGACGGCTGGTCTGCGGAGCCATCAGAACCACGCGTTCATGGCTCAAGTGAGCCGTCCGCTATGGGTGTGGCTTGTGACGCCCCAAACTGTGACAGAAGTAACAGTGAGACTGTTGATCGCAGGTCACCTGACACATGGAATCAGAATGGAAGGTTCAAGGATTTGGAGAACTACCACAACGTGACACAGCGATACCGAGCGAGCAAAGGCTGTTGGAGGAACGAGTGACAGACTTTCTGGAAGCGGGGTCACCACAGACTTCACTTCGTGGAAAGCACGGCGTCTGTGAAGTGCCATAATGCCAGCTCTGCCTGTTACGTTTCCCCCTTCTTTTTAGGGCTGCACCTGCGGCATATGGAGGGTCTGAGGCTAGGGGTCTAATTGGAGCTGTTGCTGCCAGCCTACACCACAGCCACAGCGACGCCAGCTCCAAGCCACATCTGCAAGCCACATCTGCAACCTACACCACAGCTCAGGGCAATGCCGGATCCCTGACCCACCGAGTGAGGCCAGGGATGGAACCTGCGTCCTCATGGATACTGGTTGGGTTTGTAACCCACTAAGCTACGACGATGGGAACTCCTGCCTGCAACTCTGGACACCACACATTCACTCAACAAACAGAGAGGGTGGAATGAGATTGATGACCCTGTGACCCTGCGGCAGCCATGCATTGTGGTCTCAGTGATGTGGGGACACCCACGGGGGCGGGGGGCAGGCTTCCCTCCAGAGGGGCCTGGGTGTGTTAGCCTGGGGGTTCCTGGGGCCTCTGGCATGGCCATGCGTGTGGTGGGGGCACTGGGAGGGGAGAGATGGGACATTAGAGAGTCCTGGGGGTGCCTGGGGGGCACTGATTTGGCCACGTGTGTGGCTACCATGGGCAGCATTCCTTTCCTCCCATGGCTGGGCTGGCTGCTCCCTCTGCTTGAGGACTTGGGGCCTGTCCCCTGGGGACCCTTCCCTCTGTCGGCTCCTTGGGAGGAATGGGGAGGCCTTGGCCCAGCTGGAAACCACACACTTCAGCTTCCGTGGCCGGAGTTGGGCCCCATGACCCCAGCTAGAAGCCGGTCCTTGGGGTGCAGGCTCTGCCACTGTCCCAGCTGCACTCTAGGTGGACGGGCTGCCCACACAGCCTGAGGTCACAGCTGAGTCCTGCCCCAGAGGGGGTGAGAGGCCAGGGGCAGGGCCGGACCTGGGGAGTCGCTGTGCCCTGTGCCCTCAGGAGAGGTGGTGAGGGCCCTGCATGCTTCTGTTCTGGCTGCTGGCCTCCATGGGCAAGCCTGTCCCCTCCTCCCAGGGTCTCACCTGCAGGGCCTGTGTCGGGCACTGCCCGCCGTCCGACCCCCAGCTCGAGCCCTGCTCCAGCCACACTGGCCACAGGCCTGCCCGGGGACCGTCCCCAGAGCAGAAGGTGCCGCGGGAGGGGGGGGGGCGGGGTTCAGAGAGTGGCCTTGGCTGAGGCCCTGAAGGTGGGGAGGGAGAAGCCCTGCCTACTGGGAGGGGACGGCCCCTGTGCACCTCGTGGGCCTCGGGACCCGTCGCAGCGCCGCCAGGTGGCGCCCTCGGCCGCGCCTTGATTTTCTGCAGCCGGTGGGCGGGGTGTACCCGTGCGTGGGCAGCAAGCAGGGATGTGCTGCCCGCCCGGTCTCTGTCTTCCTCAGGCTGCTGTGCCCCTGGACACATGGAGGGGCGCCCCCTCCTGAGGGGCCAGGGCGTGGGACCCTCAGCCAGGGCAGGGAGAATTCTCTGGTCTCTGCTCTTGGCTGGGCCTCTGCAGTCTGCCCTGCACACGCGGAGGTGGCCTTGGGCCAGGAGGCCCCAGGCTGGGACCCTGGGTACGTCTGCGGCCCTGAAGCTGGTTTTCGCTCGGTGGGGACCTGGTTCCCCAGGGAGGGGGCGTGTCCCCAGGCAGAGGGCTCCACCTCAGGGGTGGCCCACAGTCTGCTCTGCCCTCCACCTGTGTCTGTCCCGTCCCACAGCTGTTTGTGGCAGGAGGTGAGGCGGGTTCCGGTCACCCTGCTGTGACCAGATGTGTCCTTTCCTCCTTGCCACCCACGGCCACCCAGGTGGGGACAGGGCAGTGCAAACACGCTGGCCCAAAGCCCTGCCGTCCAGAACGGCAGGTCCAGGCACTGACAGCAGAGCCAGATCTGGACGGTGACCTGCAGGAGGCTCTGGCCAGCCCCTCCCGAGACACAAGGCAGGCTGCGGTGTGTCACCAGCTTGGAGCTGCCTATGAGGGGCTGAGCGCTGCTGGCGGGAGCCCAGGCCAGCACGAGGAGCCCCGTGTCTTCCCACAGACCACGTGCACAGCCCCAGCGGCACCTGGGCCAGCTCAGCACATTTCACCGCGGCGCCTCTGGCGACAACCCGCTTTCTTAGGCAACACTTCTGAGCAAGTCTTTCAAAGCTGCTGCATGAGCAGCCTGGCCTGGGTGTCCGGCAGGGAACCATGTGCAAGGGGTTCTGTGACTCCAAAGCTCACAGCTGCAGGAGGGGGCGCTGTGCTGGCACAACGCTGGGGCAGGCGGGCTGGTCTTTGATGGCTTGACCCTTGGGGAGAGGCGATGACCCCCACATGGGCAGAGCATAGGAATCGAGCCTGCCCGGGCAGCTGTCCACCCAGTGACCATGCCCAGTCATCAGGGGTCCTGGCCTTGGGCTGCTGTCCCTCGTCCCGGCCACTCCGTGCTCTGCCTCCTCATCCACAGGCCGGGCTCCCTCGGGTGGTTCTCCAGGACACTCCAACCACTGGAGAGCCTGAGGTCATTTCCCCTGACCCCCCTCGAGAACCTGAGGTCATGTCCTCTGAGGACCCGAGAGCTGGAGGTCAGGTCCCCCGCCCGCAATCAGAATTGGCAGCGTGGCACTGCTGGCGGGAGGGCAGGTTTGCTCTGGGCCCGCGGGCACGAGGAGCCCCGTGTCTTCCCACAGACACCCCACGTCTGGCCTTCGCAGCCCCAGGCCCCACGTAGTCATTCATGTGGATAAAGCTCTAGCGCTCCTCCGCCGCACCGTCCCCAGGTCTCACGGTGAGCGGCTCTGTCAGATCTCGAAGGCGGTGAAGGTCTCGGGACAGGAGAGGCAGCAGCGGGTGAGCTGGGAGAAGGAAACCGCTAAGTTCGCTGGGCGCCAGGCGCTGGCTGTGCGGGCGCCCCGCGGGGGCTGGGGCGGAACGGAGGGCGGGGCCGGAGGCTGGGCTGTCCCCGTGCCCCAGGGCGGAGGCACAGGACAGCACAAGGCGCGTTGTATTTCCTTGCTCTGTGCGCAAGAATCACTGCTTTCGTTTATGATGTTCTGAATGTGCTTCTAACCTTACTGCCCCCGAAGGATGAGCTGCGCCTGGGTCCTCCAGGAAGAGGGGCGTCTGGGAGCCAGAATCACGGCCAGGGCTGATCCTCCACCCCAGGTCCTGGCCACCTCGCCTCCCTGCTCAGCTGCTCTGGTGACCTTCTAGGTGGGTGGCCCCAGCCTGGCACTGTCCCCAGTCCTTGCTTCATGTCTGGGCCTGTGTTCCCACCTCCACTGCCCGTCGAGGTTTCTCTCTTTTTTCAGTCTTAAAAAAAAGTAAAAAGAATTTTTTTTTGTGAACTTTTTTTTTGGTCTTTTTTTTTTGGCCTTTTCTAGGGCTGCACCTGTGGCATATAGAAATTCCCAGGCTAGGGGTCCACTCGGAGTTGCAGCTGCCAGCCTACATCACAGTCACAGCGATGTGGGTCCTTAACTTGCTGAGCAGGGCCAGGGGTTGAACCTGAATGTTCACGGATGCTAGTTGGGTTCATCTCCTCTGAGTCACGATGGGAACTCAATAGTGAAATAATTCTTTTTCTTTTTTTGTAAGGCTGCACCCATGGCATATGGAAGTTCCCAGGCTAGGGTTCAAACTGGAGCTGCAGCTGCTGGCCTACACCACAGCCATAGCAACGTCAGATCCTTAACCCACTGAGCAAGGCCAAGGATTGAACTCACATCCTCATGGATACTATAGGATTCTTAACCCACTGAGCAACAAGGGAACTCTGAAGCCCCTCTCTCTGAAGTTTGTGCAGCCGCGTTGCTTAAATTCTCTCCTGGTCTTTTCCACCCCTGGTTTGACCGGGTCCCTGAAGGGCACAGGTGGAACACACTGGCTGGTGTAAGGTTAGTCTCTGTAGCAAACCCCACAGACTCCCGAGCTTAGTGAGCCCAGGCAGCCTTTGTCCTACTCTGTCTGGCTTATCTCAGTATAATGTCCCCTGGGGTCCAGCCACGGTGTTGCAAACGGCAGGGTTCCCGCCTCCCACTCTGTGTGTGCAGGTCCTCAGGCAGGACCTACTGTCCTCAGGCAGAACCTACTGTCCTGTGAACAGCACTGCACTGAATGTGCGGTGTGGCTGGCTCTCTGCGTGGCTGCCTCCCTCTTGAGGGGCTGCATGATGACACTGGTCCGTCTGGATAACCCGGGTTGATCCCATCTCAAGGCAGTGATACCTGGTGGGCGTTGCTCTGCTGACTGCAGAGCATGGTGAGCCTGGGCCACTCAGCAGCTCCCAAAACATTTCAAAAACCTTTGTGTTGCCATGAAATTCACGTCCAGTGCCATGAGTGACCCCAGGGCGCAGCTCAATGCGGTAGGAAGTGTGTTGCTGGGCCTCAGAGCACCTCCGTCCATCGTGGTCCCAGCTGCTGGGAGCTGATCCCTTGCCTGGAGGGTCCTGTTCACCAAGACTCACTCTGCCCCTTTGGGGTGTCACCGGGCTCTCACCTGCAGGATGGATGGGTTTTTATGGCACCACCACCTCCTTTTACCACAAGTGCCATGTTCGAGTTTCACCTGGGCTGTTGTGCTTATCAGCAGTTTGTTACCTTGTTTTGGCTGCATTCGCGGCGAATGGAAGTTCCCAGCCAGGGATGGAATCTGAGACGCAGCTGCAACCTGAGCTGTGGAAGAGACAATGCCAGATCCTTAAGCTGCTGAGCCCCAGCGGGAGCTCCAGAGGTTTGCTACATTTAATTGCTGACTATTATTTCACTATTGAATGTACATAGTTTGTTTATTCATTTTCTGCTCTGGGGCAGCCCTGGCACAGATGAGCTAGAACTTTTTGATGTTTCAGAAAGCAAGGGAGTTTTCAAGGTTTAATGGAGTTCTGTCAAAAAGACAACAAGCCAATTTGAAAAGGGTCCCCCTGGTCAAATCTGTGACAATCTGAGCATCAAAAAGAGTGATGCTTGGAGCTCCCGCTGTGACACAGTGGGTTAAGAACCCGAGTGCAGCGGCTCAGGTCCCTGCGGAAGCGAGGGTTTGATCCCCGGCCTGGGAACTTCTGTACACCTTGGGCATGGCCATTAAAAAAAGAAAAAAGATTGGAGGTCCTGCCATTGCTCAGCGGTTAACGAGTCCAACGGTGAGGTTTTGGGTTCAAACCCTGGCCTCACTCAGTGTGGTAAGGATCTGGCGTTGTCGTGAGCTGTGTTGTAGGTCACAGATGCAGCTCAGATCTGGCGTGGCTGTGGCTGTGGCTGTGGTGTAGGCCAGCGGCTTCATCTCCGATTAGACCCCTAGCCTGGGAACCTCGATATGTTGCACGTGCAGCCCTAGAAAAAGACAAAAAAAAAAAAAAGAAAGAAAGAAAAAGGATCGACCTCCTATCTGATTGGCTACATCCAGTCTATGTAAACCCCAAATGCACGACGGTCCCCAGGCGAGAGAAAGCCCGATGTCGGCCCAGTCTTTGTTCCGCGCGTCGGAGGCAAAGGGAAAAGAAAGGAACCCGCTCTCTGCTCCTGGGGGTCAGTGTGGCCAGACCTGCCCTGTCACCAGGAAGGCCCACCTGGGTAAGAGGTGTTGGCTAGTGGATGTGGGGGGAGTCACTCTGCCAGCTGCCTGGCAAGGTGGAGATCAGAGGCAAGACTGTCAGAGGTGCCACTGTCCACTGCTGGGGACCTGGACAGTCTGGTGTCAGAGGGGATGGCCTGGGGCTCCCGGAGGCAGACTCAGCCTGGTGCAGAGGCGCCAGGTGCTGGTTTCGGTGGGAGGCGGCTGGGCCCTGCTTCCCTGGAACCCCTCAAGCCCTTGGGGGGAACTACCGTTTTCAGGCATGAGAGAGGATGAGGAACAGACCTCTGTTCCTGGCATCTGACAGGAGATGACACAGTCCGGAAGCAGCCCAGGGGTTGGGGGAGGTCCCGAGGTGCTGGTATCCCCAGGATGGAGCCTGTTCCACACAAGCCCAGCCCTCTGTGTGGAAACCAGGGGGCAGCAGGGAACACTTGAAAATGGACTCGGCACTAGCTGGAGTTAAGGAATTGTGTACCTTTTTTTTTTTTGTCTTTTCTAGGGCCACACCTGCGGCATATGGAGGTTCCCAGGCTAGGGATCCAATCGGAGCTGTAGTCGTCTGCCTAGACCACAGTCACAGCAACTTGGGATCGGAGCTGTGTTTGCGACCTGCACCACAGCTCACAGCAATGCCAGATCGAGGCCAGGGATCAAATCCGAAAACTCATAGTTCCTAGTCAGATTCGTTAACCACTGAGCCACGACGGGCACTCCAGGAATTGTGTACCTTTTTGTTCATTATGTAACTAATTTCAGCAGGAAATGCTCGTGTTTTTAAAAGAAACGGCCCATAGCCAGTGACCTCCAAGGACACCTTCCTGTGTAACTAGCCCTGTCCTTGGTTTGACAGGTCCCGCCCTGCTGCTCTGCAGGGAGGGGACTCTGCCTGGCGGGGGGGGGGGGGGGGGGGGGGGAAAGGGGGGGGCAGGGGGGCTGGCGATAGGAAGCAGGCTGGGCCTTCTCCCCATTCTGTCTCTGAGTGTCCTGAGGAAAGAGTGGATATTCTGGGGCAGTTCAGCCTAGGGCTGGGACTTTGCACCATGGAGAGTTACAACAGGGCTGGCTAAGCGGAGGCTCAGTCCTGAGCCCCCCGAGGGCCCGAGCTGGGGTCCTGCCCCCCCCTCCCCTGCCGCCCTCCGGGGCCCCTCCTGCCTTCTCTCCTCACAGCCCTCCGACCTCTAGTCCAGCTCAGCTTTGCCTGGGGCGAAGGGAGAGAAGGTGTGGCTGGTTCAGAGCTTTGTCTTCTTGTCATTTTGGCTCCTGCCATGGTAAGGTCACCGGTCCTTGCAGAGGGATGGCACAGTGACAGGCAGCGGGGACGGCAGTTTTGCACGGCCTCACAGCCAGGGTGGCTGCACGAACACACCCCAAATCTAACCTGACGTCTCTGTTTATCGGTGTTGACAGCAGGGAGCTCTAAGCCCATCATCAGATAAAATGACCCTCCGGCAGCCTGGGGCTTTGCGGGTATTACTGGCGGACTTCTATTCTCCAACTATTTTTAGGGCTATTAATCACCACATTCCCTACCTGTCAGTGGAATCTCCCGAGTCATGAGTGGAGCTGGGCAGTCGGGGTGGGGGTGACCCAAGGGCTGGTGTCCGCAGGCTGGTGCTGTACAGGGACCTTCGCTGGGCCCTGTCCACTGGCCGTGCGGCTTGCCAAACATCTGTGCTTTGTGTCAGGACCGTTCCTGCTGGACATCCGCTTGCCCGTCTGATGTGTGTGGTCAGCTCTAGAAGTGCCCCGCGAGGAAGCTGTGTTTGGCGCAGAACGTCACGCGGCCACCAGTGTTAGTGCTTTGCCTCTGGCTCAGGCTCTGGGGAAGCTCCTGGAGCGGGGGAGGCCGCGTTCCTTCCCCCTCTGACGACTGGATCGGAGGTCAGAACCAACAGAGCAAACCCAGGTGTGACCGAGTCCAAGCTGGCGCTGCTCAGAGAGGACAGACCAGCAAATCCAGAGATGGTTCTGGGGCAGGAATAGAAAGCCCAGGACTGAGAAGCTGGTGGGCTCGTGTCCCAGAAAGCCATCTCCCAAGGAACTCTAATCCCCTTGGCAAGGCAAATGCTATTCTCTGTCCTGCAACTATGTATCTCCATGTGAATGAAAAGAGTTAAACCCTTAAAGATCAGGGCCTTGAGAAGGGGCCCTCCTGTGTAGGCAACTTCTTAGCTGCAGCAGAAGCAGAATACAGAGATTAAAGGAAAAGAACCATCCCAAATGGAGTCAGAGTTGTTCTTCTGATCACACCATCAGGAGAGGGGACGTGAGATGAGTCCCAGCCCCACACAGGCAGTCCTGCCCGCCTGCCAGGGGACGCGGTGGCTGCCCCTGGGCACACACAAGGGCAGTGTGGCTGCAGACGTCAGGACGGGCGCTGGCTGGAGTCCCATCCTCACCCACGGGTGAGACGTAATGGGTCCTCCTGAAGCCCAGCCTCTGCCATGTGCTTCGTCCTCCACCCCAGGAGGTCACAGCCACAGCTGGACAGGGCTGGCGGGGGGCATGACTGAGCCCAAAGCCTTAAGTTCTGGCTGGAATGGGTTTTGTGGCCTCAGGAGATGTGTGCCTGGAACCTGAGTGAAATTTCCACCAGAGGACGAAGCTGCTTAGTTTCCTGAGATGTTCCTTGTGATGACTGGGGTGTTTACTTATTTATTTATTTTTGTCTTCTTGGGGCCACACCCGCGGCATATGGAGGTTCCCAGGCTAGGGGTTGACCCGGAGCTGCAGCTGCCGGCCTGCACCACAGTTCACGGCAATGCGGGATCTGAGCCACATCTGCGACCCACACCACAGCTCACGGCAACGCTGGGTCCTTAACCCGCTGAGCGAGGCCAGAGATCAAATCCGCATCCTCATGGATACTGGTTGGGTTCATTACTGGTGATCCACAGTGGGAACTCCTGAATGAGGTAGTTAAATCAGAAATTTGGGGACATCACAGGCTTCACGTGACACCACGTCAGGCACTGTCCTGGGGTTGAGATTTTTTTGCACATATTTTAATCAAAGGTGAAATAAAACTGTGTTTAAATTTGCACAGCTCCCCACAGCCCAGCACTCTCCCTCATGGCTCGTTGCAAGCGAACAGCATCATGGTCTGCAGGAAGCCAAGAAGAGACGAGGAGCTGAGCCAGTTCAGTTCCGAGGGCTAGCTCCCGATCAAGGCCTGTCTGTGCTGGGCAATTCTGAGGGCAGGCCCACCTGCTGACCTAACAACAGCAAAAGGAAGGGGCTGCTATTTCTTGGATAATTCAGTCTCTCCTGTTATTTGCTTTTTATTTTACTTTCCTGTTTTGATTTGTGACTCAGTAAACCAAAATAACCATGGAACAATGAGTTTCACCCTGGTAGAATTCCCCCCCCCATTCAAATCTAATTTAGTTAAAGTAAGAAATTATATTCATTAGTTTGTTATAAGTCACAATAGGTCTTAGAGTGAGGTATTTTGGAGTACACAATAGGCTGAAAATAGGTATGCATTCTTCATGTTAAAAAACGTAATAATTATAAATCTTGTTTTTAATTTCCTGGGAAGCTTTTAAGTTTTAATAAATTGGTTGATTTAGAAATAAAAATAATTTCTTACTCTGTCTCCTTGCCATAATACTTTGAAGTTTTTACCCTAGGTTTTAATTTAAGATGAACTTTGTTAAGGTTAAATTCTTATGTTTGTGGCCTTTCTGGCTGTTACAATTAACTTAACATAATAATAGGTAGGAACCACAAGATGCTTTGTACCGAATCTCCTTATTTTCACATGACGTTTTTCCCACATAATGTTTTGTGTCCATTTACACATGATGTTTTGTGCCCATTAATTTTGGCTTGTTAAAAATTTTTTAGAACATAATGTATGTCTATTGTATTGTAAAATCTGGAAGCTGTGACGTAACCTACAACCAAACTGTGTAAACAATCACCTATGCCAGTAAAACTCGAGCAGTCCGGCGCCCTCAAAGCAGGGACAAAGAGGCTGTCTCCGTGTGCATTCGCCAACACCGTCCGTCTCCGACAGGGTGTGCATCCCTGGCCGCTGGAGCTGGACTCCAGCAATGGCCCCTTTTTTTTCTTGTTGGGGCTGCACTTGTGGCACACGGAGATTCCCAGGCTATAGGCTGAATAAGAGCTGCAGCTGCCAGCCTGCACCAAAGCCACAGCAACACCGGATTTGAGCTGCATCTGAGACCTAGCCCAAAGCTTGCAGCAATGCCAGAGTCTTAACCCACTGAGTGAGGCCAGGGCTGGAACCTACATCCTCGAGGATTCAATGTTGGGTCCTTAACCTGCTGAGCCACAATGGGAACTCCGTGTAAAACTTACAGATATGAAGAAAAATGTGCACAGGACGTTTACTTTTCTTGGATTTTATTGGGTGTTTGCATCACGCTAGAGACACAAAGCCGTGAAGGGGTCCGGCTGCTGGGAGGACCCCTGCGGGGCCATCAGAGGAGGCAGGTCCTGGCCTCAGGCTGCCAGCTGGTCCTGGGTGTGGCGGCCGGGGGTGCCGGGCAGGGGGGGCCACGGGGCTGCCTCCTGGCTGCTCTGCAGCATCTGGTTCCTTCTTTCCAGCTTCCGAGCCCACTCACCGCGGAGCCTGGACCAGGCAACAGTGAGGGTGGGGGATAGCTGCCTGTCTGCGGGCAACTCAGCTGCCCCCTCCTCAGGCTGCCTGCTGGACATGTGGGGTCCCCAAGGGCCCTGTGACCTGGTGCTCATGCTTCAAGCCCCGCTCGCCAAGGAGGGTCTGGCTCAGGCTCTTCCCAGAGATGGAAAGCAGGACCCATGGCATGCCTAGTCCCAGCAGGAACCTGTGCTCCTCAGGTCTGGACACGGCCGGTGTGGGCTGGCCTCACCGAGCGGCCCACACTCACCCCACTGGGTGCTCCCTCCCTCGGAAGGTGGCATCTTGTGATGACCACAGCTTGACTCATGCAGTGACCAAGGCAGGAATGGCCTGGCCTAGGGGCACAGGCTCCCTCAGAACCAGAAGCCACTGTGGGCCTGGCTGAATGTGTGGGTGGTTTGGAGGGGGGAGGGTGGGGTCCCTGTGCTAGGGGCCTGGATGGAGGGGACCTCCCATCAGTGGGTAGAGAGGCTGGGCAGCCCAACCCCAGGGCACCGGCCCTCTCCTGCCCCTTTCCCAGGCAATGGATGGCTGTGGGGATGCGATCAGGAGCTGCTGCCCAGTGGGCAGGTAGATCCAAGGCGCCAGAGCCAGCTCCCTCTCCCTAGAGAAGTGAGGATGTCACCCTCAGTCTGTGCCCCAGCAGCTCAGAACTTGTGCCTAACCTGGCCAGTGTTGACTGCATTCTCACTGACCAGATGATGCCCACTCCTGGAACCTGCACCCATGGGCCAAGACAGAAGTTTCCAGGGCCCCTTGGCCACGCAGGGCAGGTATGGGGCCACAGAGACCTAGGAGGGCCCAGGGCTGGGAGGAGTCATTCCTGGAAGAGTCTGTGCTGTACCCCTACCCCGAGAGGTCCTGAGGTGCAACGTCTGGCTCTGCGGGGCTGTGCAGAGGAGGCACCAGGGCCTGTACTTGTGCCCAACAGGCAGGAGTCCGGGATGATGAGCAGGGTGGGGGCAGTGCAACAACCAGACCTCTGGCTGCTTGCAAGGTCAGTACCAAGCCTGGTCCCACCTCAGCTGCCAAGAATCCTTCCTAAGCCAGATCCCAGAGCAAGCAGCTGCTGGTGCTATTTGGGGACCAAGGCTGTGACCACTTTGGATGTTTCTGGCCATTTGAGTCCTTGTTTAGGTGCAAATTATGTGCTAATATGCCCTCTTAGCTGCCCGTGAGCTGTGACTCCTGGGTCTGCTCAGAGTCACCCAGGAGACCACCCCTCAGCTCCCAGAGGCCCCTGGCATCCACCCAGTTAAGGAAAGGACATCAACTTTGAAGCTGCAAGAAAGCAAATGTGAGGCAAGGAGCAGGATGGACACATGGATTTATCCTGCATTCAGTGGGGGAGAATGTCGGAAAACCAGGCTGAGCCAGGCAAGCCCTGGGCAACAACTTCTCATAAAGCCCTCAGAGGAGCAGAGATGAAGGGATGGGTGATAGAGAGATGGGGTGATGGAGGATGGGTGATGGAAAGATGGGGTGATGGAGGGATGGGTGGTGGAGGGATGGAGGGATGGGGTAATGGAGGCATGGGTGATAGAGGGATGGGTGATGAAGGGATGGGTGATGGAAGGATGGGTGATGGAAGGATGGGTGATGGAGGGATGGAGGGATGGGATGATGGAGGGATGGGATGATGGAGGGATGGAGGGATGGGATGATGGAGGAATGGGTGATGGAGGGATGGGTGATGGAGGGGTGGAGGGATGGAGGGATAGGTAATGGAGAGATGGAGGGATGGGATGATGGAGGAATGGGTGATGGAAGGATGGGTGATGGAGAGATGGAGGGATGGGATGATGGAGGGATGAGGTGATGGAGGGATGGGTGATGGAGGGATGGAGGGATGGAGGGATAGGTAATGGAGAGATGGAGGGATGGGATGATGGAGGGATGAGGTGATGGAGGGATGGGTGATGGAGGGATGGAGGGATGGAGGGATAGGTAATGGAGGGGGGATGGGGGATGGGATGATGAGAGGAATGGGTGATGGAAGGATGGGTGATGGAGAGATGGAGGGATGGGATGATGGAGGGATGAGGTGATGGAGGGATGGGTGATGGAGGGATGGAGGGATGGAGGGATGGGTGATGGAGGCATGGGGTGATGGAAAGATGGGGTGATGGAGGGATGGAGGGATGAGGTGATGGAGGGATGGGTGATGGAGGGATGGAGGGATGGAGGGATAGGTAATGGAGAGATGGAGGGATGGGATGATGGAGGGATGGGTGATGGAGAGATGGAGGGATGGGTGATGGAGAGATAGAGGGATGGGTGATGGAGGCATGGGGCAATGGCGGGTGCGATGATGGAGGGATGGGGTGAAGGAGGTGTGGGTGAAGTTGGGGTGGGTGAAGGAGTGAGGAGCAGAGGAATGGGGTGTTCCTCTCTCACCAGCGAGTCAACGATTCAGTTCAGAAGCTGAGATTACGTGGTTGGTGTTCTGTGCTTTTACCCACTCCTCCCAAGACCCTGGTCCCGGGGGAGGAAGCTGGTGGGGGGTCTGTGGGCCCTGGCCAGGTGCCCCTCCGCTGGTTGCCCACACCAGGCTCACCTGTCCAGGGCACTCCTGCGGACCCTCTGGTCCTCATCCTGCAGTTGTTTCGTGTGAAGCTCGATTTTTTTCTCCCAAAACGTCTTCAGCACATTAGCATCGTAGGACACCCTTCTGGGGTTCTTCATGGTGGAGCTTTTACTCATCTTCTGGGTAAAGGAGACTATACAGGCCCTCGGTCACTCGTGCTGTGTGGGTACAAGAGCACAGGAAACCCTCCGGTTACAGGGCGGTCGCCATGGTCCCCGTGTCCCCGTGTCCCCATGTCCCCGAGAGCCCCTTCTTGGGATGTGGGGCTGTCAGCGAGTGGCTCTCAGCCCTTGCTGCCTTCTGGAAGTTTCCTGACTAGAGGAAGTTGCAGCTGATGTAAATCCCATCGTGACTTTCGGCCATTTCCAGGCTGAAGTAACCATCTATCTCCTTGGGTTTTTGGCGAAGTTGGCCAGGATCACAGCTGCGGTGTGTGCGGGGCTCCAGCCCTTCTTAGGGCCACTGTGCTGCTGCTGAGGGCAGAACTGTGTCCTTCAAATCCGTGTGTGGGACCTCAGAATGGGACTGTGTGTGAAGATGAGGCCTTTAAAGACATGATCTGCCACTGCCACTAGGGTGGGGCCCTGACCTCATAGGACTGGTGTCCTTGCAGGAAGGCAGATCAGGATACAGACACACAAGGGATGCCCCTGTGAGGACACAGGGTGGAGATGGCTGTCTACACCAGGGGAGGCCTCGGGAGGAACCAGCTCTGCCCACACCTGGATCTTGGATTCCAGCCTCTGGGATGGGAGCAAAAGCTGCTGTTGGAGCCTGTCATGGTGGCACCTCTGGCACCTTTGTGTATTCACCACACTGCCAGCTTCTCTAAAGTGATGCTCTGGCATCTGTCCCGCGTACAGGACATGCCTTGTCCTGGGCACCGCCGTGACGTGCTGAGCTCCTGCCCTTGCTGCCTGCCTCCTCCTCAAATGCACACCAACCAAACCAGAGCCCCAGCCACGCCCTCCACGTGGCCCCACTCTGGGCCACTGGCCACTTGCTGGCATCACCCAGGACTGGGCACCAGCACCGCACTGGAGTCATTCAGAGCTGCCCATCCCCAGCTGACCCTGCCCCGTCTGTGCCCGTGCAGCCAAACCAGGGCCCCCTGCCTCCTGGCCGCCCCTGCTACCCCCTCCTCTGGGGACCAGGAGTGGCAGGCTGTTCACTGGCGGGCTCGCCCTCATCTGTTGGCCTTACTGCACCTCACGCTTTCGATGCACACCCCATGTTTCAGAGCATGCAGGTGGGCACGGGCCCAGGAGAAGCCTCGGCGGAGGTTCTAGGGCCCCCAGTGCACCCCCAAACCAGCTGAGGTCATTCGAAAGGGGCTGCGGTCACTGTGAGAAATTGAGGTCAAGGTCAGTTTCTGGGGATGGAATGAGATAGTGTTTTTCATCTAGAGTTTGCTGCTGTTAGAACGCAGGCTGTGGGGGATGAAGGACCTGCAGGCCCCTCTCCCTGGTGGTGGCTTCTCTGTCACCCCCTCTACACGGCTTCTCGTCTGCATGAAGTAGGAAGCAGCCAGAGTCTTCATGGCTCAACTCTTAGGTAATGTTTGGGCTTTGACTGCCAAACCCCCAAATGAGTCACACTCAGCACTCAGGATTCACTCCTGAGCTGCGGTGCATGTTCTGGAGTGCGTGCTGTCCCAGGTCGGCCTGGCAGGAGAGCGGCCCGGAGCCAGGCCCCCCCAGGGCGGGACCCCTGACCCAGCTGCTCATGCTGCCTTTGGTAACCTGGTTGCTCGAGGGTCCAGAAGGGGAACCACAGCCCAGCCGTGGAATCACATAGCAGGTGCTTCTGCTATAGCAGGACCAGGAAATGGGATTTTGCCTAGGAAACGCTGATGACAAGGCTGTGAACTGCGTGCTCGGTGACATTTGGGAAAGGTGCTGTCAAGGGACCAGCTGGGACATCCTGTCCATGCAGTGCCTGAGGTCTGTCCTCCCGCATTTGGGGAAGGAGCTTCGAGAACACTCAGGGTTGTGGTGGCTGAGGGCAGGGCCGTGCATGAGGGACTTGGGACACATGTGTGGAGACCAGCAGAGCCCCCGCTGGTGGCCTCGGGCTCAGGGGCTGACTTTTGGTGTGGTGCCCTGACAGCCTGTCATCCTCTCGTGCCAGAAGACTGACATGTGAAATAGGCACGTGTGTGGGCATGTGCCTGCGTGCCACACATGTGTGCCTCTGGGCACATGTGCTGGTGTGTGGGCATGAGTGCTGGGGGAACAATTTCTGTGTTCTGAGGACTGGTTATTCTTCAGGACAGAGAGCTGGCCATGGGGACAGCTGCGCACAGCTGTGGCCAGAGCTGGGAATCTGGACGCAGGAGCCCTGGATGAGGACAAGCCCAGGCACACACGGTGTGACTGCAAAGCCAGGGAGTCAGCTTGAAGCCTGAGGGTCTTGGGTGGAGGTCAGGAGAGCCGCCCCAGGAGGCAGGGAGAATGAGTGGTGATGGTGCATGAAACCGGGAGAGGAGCAGAAAAGTGACATGTCGCCGCCTCTGGGCCTAAAGCATCTCAGGGAGACCAGCTCTCCACACGCAGGTGCTGGACACTTATGAAAACTAAAGGAGAAACTCACAGTATCTGGGACCAGCAGGAGATCCCTTCAAAACAAGTTTAAATCTCTGAGGCTGCTGGCTTGTTGGGCCAGGGCTGCGTGTCTAAATGCCAAACACCATGCCTGTGCTGCTGGGATTCTGATGGTGGCATCAAGGGCAGGGGGTGAAGTTGGCAGAAGGGGCTGGGCATGAGGGCTGCTCTGTCCGTCCCTTGGGGCGCCCCGGCTCCACCCCCCGGCTGAGAGCCCGAGGGACGGCCTGCCTTGTGCCCATCTTTTGGGGGCTGTCACTTATTTCAGCCCTCACCCTGGCACACGAGGCTGGGCTGTCCTCCATGTTCTCACTGAGGCCTGGGACAGGCTGGATTTGAGAAGCAAGTGCAGCCCAGCCAGGGACAGGCTCTGCTTGGTGGCAGCGAGCCTGCAGAATGCCACAGGCATCAGGGGACGACCCTCCTCACTCGGTGGCTCTGCAAGGCCATCCATCCCCCATCCTGGGAGGCAGCCCCTCCCCAGCTTCAGGACCACGAGCCCTATGCAGTGGTCAAGTTTGCACACTGAGGACTCCAGCCACTCCTGACCCTCTGGCCGGGCGCCTCCTCCCGGTCCTGTGGGTCTGTGTGTGTCTCCAGTGGCATAGACGTGGTTGCCCAGGCCCCCTGTGGCACCAGGGTACTCGGATATTTGCAGAACAAGTAGAGGATCCAAGGTGGTCCTTAACTCTAAAGCCAGCGGTGATGAGGGAGGGGCCAGCACAGTGGAGTCAGAGACCCTGGGCTCACCTCCCCCTACCGGCACTCAAACTGCTGCTATTTGCAGGGCAACCATCAGTGAGCAAGATGGGAGAGCAGCAGACAGGATTTTCCACAACTAAGGATGTGGAGAACCACAACGAGACGGTTTGGGGGGTGGGGGCAGGGGGCGGAGATGCGGTGCAGTCAGGACCCACATCCCGCGTCAGAGGATCAGAGACGGCCTCAAGGGGCGAGGGGCTGAGGCCCAGGTTGGGCTCCCCAGCCAGGGGTCTTGCACTGGGATGATGAGACCCCAGAACATCTGGCTTTGAAAACCAGGGGGCTTAGTTTCAGGACAGCCAGAGGGCTGCAGGGAAGAGAAACTCTTCCCCCTGCAGTCTGAGACCTGAGCCCTTGCTACCCCCCATACCTGCCCCTGCTTGGCAGCTGGGAAGGTTCTGGAAATGGCTCAGGCAGCTGGGAACAAGGACCGGGAGCATCTGGAAACGCTCTGCACAACGTCAAGTGGGTGCTGCCTCCGCCCTCGGGCCCTGGAGCCTGGACGATGTCGGCAGAGAATGTGGGCGCAGGTTCTGAGCAGGTGGAGGTGCCCTTGCTGGGGGCCGCCCAGTGTCAGCACCACCGGTGACCAAACCAAGTGAAAACCTGGGCCAAGGGGTGGGGGCCTGACCTGAGGGGGTGCGGGTGCCAGAGAAGCGAGGGGCTGGCATCTGACTCACTCAGATGGAGTGAGAACCCGGTGTTTTAAGGTGAGGTGGGCTGCTCTTCCTCGGGGGCTTCTGAGAGAAGCAGGGTCTCAGTGCTTTACTCTCAAAGCCCAGCCCCTCGGTGTAGCCCTTCAACCCCCAGTGTAGTGGCGTCTGACCGAGAGTCAGCCCGGGGTCACGCTAGCTCAGGCTCCATCCTGGGCTCCCTGTGGGCTCACGCCCAGCTCTGTGGTCATGTCACTCAGCCTGCATCCCGGGCTTTGTCACTGGAAACAGAGAAGCTCTTAACAAAGCAGAGCCCAGGACCGCCTTCACTCCTCATGTCCTCACAGACCCCCCACATTGGTCACATTCCCTGGGGCTTACTTGGCAGTCCTTGCCGGCCAGTCAGTGGGGCTCCTGGAGACGCCGTCCTCCCGTGTCCCCGGTGCATGCCTCAGTCACTTTTATATGGGCTTGGTGACGCGGTGCCTGGCATGTGTTCAGGGCCTGGGGAAAGACGAGCCGCCTTCTGTCTGGCTGAGGCCCCTGGAGACAGAGCTGGCTCCGGCCCACAGGTACTGGTGGGCACACGTCCCTGGGTTCCTGGTTCAGGAGTTGGAGGCAGGCACACGTCCCTGGGTTTCTGGTCCAGGAGTTGGAGGCAGCCGGCGAGTCTCCTGTGCTGGGCAGCTCTTGGGAGGACTGTGTTACCAAGTCACCCTCTCTTGATGGAAGCTCGCAGGACACCTCGAAGGCTCAGGTTAAAAAACAGTACGACAAGCCTCCCTTACCTTGGCGCACAGGCGCAGGCTTCGTGGGAGTTCGTGTCCATGATGCTCCCAGGAAGAGGCATTTTCTTATTTTTAGCACCTGGGGGCCTGGGGTACTGAGTGTGTTATTCGCATGATCGGCAGCCGGAGCTGAGGAAGGAACAAGGGCCTCGGTTGATGCTTTCCTTTCCTTTCTTCTCTCCTGGGGTGACGAGGGGCACAGGGGGACATTCTGAACCAACTCTCCTTGTGAGGATGCAGCAGTTGCGGTCTCAAGGTCGAGTGTCAGTGGAGGGCTGTACCTGGGCCACTGTCCCCTGGCCCTGGCTGCCCCAGGTCTCATCGGATGCACAGATCCACACACATGGGGGGGGGGGGAGGGGGAGATGGGGCAGAAGTGGGGATGCAGGATGACACAGATGAACACACGGGGGGAGGTGGCTCACCTTGACTCTTGGGCGGAACTCTCTTTGCAGGTCCAGTACAGCAGGTGTGCTGAGATGTAAATGGTCTGACTCCTTTCATCAGGGGCCCCTCAGAGCATCTGTTAACCTCCTGGCAGAGCTTTGACTCAGTGGGCAGTGCTGCCCTAAGCTCACGCAGTTTGTGGGGCTGCACGTTCATTTCTGGGACCACCTGAGCACCTAGGTCCCCTCATGCTCTGTCCACTCCTTGTGCACCTCAGCAAGGGGAGGTACTCACAGATTTGGGAAATGCAGCTATTCTTATTCTAAATGCCCCCTTCCCTTGTCCTCTCTGCTCCTTCCTGGGCTCCGGTCACAAGGGGGTGGGGGAGGGGTGGTCTTTAGTTACTATCCGCGGGCCTCTGGACTCCTGCTCATTTCTTTTCCATTTCTCTCTCATCTCCAGGTTGGGTAAATTCTGCTGACTTGTCCTGCGGTTCACTGGCGCTTTCTTCTATCACCTCCAATCTGCTGTTTTGCCCATCCAGCACATTTTCATTTGAACTCTTTCTCTGCTCTAGCATCCATTTAATGACTGTCTACAGTTTTCATTGCTGCCGACATTTCCTTTTTTTCAGTCAATGTGAGTAGATTCTTTCGCACTTTACACAAGCATACTTTGAATGGTCCCTTAAAACCCATGACCAGGACTTCCCATTGTGGCTCAATGGGTTAAGGACCTGACATAGTGTCCATGAGGATGTGGGTTAGCTCCCTGGCCTTGGTCAGTGGCTTAAGGATCTGGTGTTGCTATGGCCATGGTATAGGTCACAGATGTGGTTCTGATTTGACCCCTAGCCTGGGAATGCCCCACATGAGGCAGGTGCGGCTCTAAAAAGGAAAAACACCCCATGTGTCTGTTGTCTAACCACCTGGGTGACCTGGGGCTGGGGGTCTGCTCATGGCCTGTCTGTGAATGATGGGCAGTGGTTTCCCTGCTCACGGCCTGTCCATGGAGGATGGGCAGTGGTTCCCCATTCTTTGTGTGCCTGGCCCTTTGGGTGTATCCTGCACAGGTTTGGATGCTGCAGGTGGAGATCCTGCCTCCCCACTCAGGTCAGTCAGATAAGCTCTGGCTCTGTCCCTATCGCCTCTGACTGGTTTTCTCATGGTCACTCTGAGTCCTGCACACAGTTGGCATTAGCTGTAGATTTGGGATGAGCATATTCTCTTTCTGGGAATCCCCCCTCAGTGTCCAACTGCTGTGGTCCCTCGACTGCCCTCCATGTCTCACACCTGTTGGATGTGGGTTTTCCTCTCCAAGTGGGGCCAACTTCCCCCAGGCAACCCGCCCTGGGGAAGAGGCCTGGCCTGTGTACCCCCCATCTGCTTACCCTGCCTTCCAAGGCTTTCTGGTGGTCACTTGTCTGTCTGTCCAGAGGATGCAGGAGGTGGGGGTCTGATGAGCTTGAACTGAGCTGTGACAGGGAGCTGACCCAGGGGACCCCTCTGAATAAAGGGCCTGGGCCCCCTCTCACTGGGGTGATTGTGGGGGCTGCCCCTGGGAAGCAGCAGGTGTGGTTGATTAAGACTAGGGAAGAGTCCCTGGAACCAGATGGCCTGGGAAGATTCCTGGCCTCAGTCTTCCCACCTGTGTGATGGGGACAAAGGAACCTCAGGGAATGTGTGGGGAGCAAATGGAACAGGCCTGCATGAGCTAGATTTTATTCTCATAAGAACGGTTGTTACTGTGGGAGGTTGCATGAAGGGTATGAGAACAGTGCTCTGGAAAAGATTCTGGGGTATGTGGCCCCTGTTTTTCTGTCTGAATCTGCATTTCTCAAATGTGTTTGATAATAGGCCCTTCCTCTATTTGAAAACCCTATGAACATCCTGAGGAATGTGCTTGGAAATGTTATTATGAATAATCTGAATATTACCGTTATCCTAAATAATCTGAATTTCATCCATGGATCAAGTCAGACTACCATTTTCTACAAACAGATCTACTGTTATTTTCACTCTGCCTTGATTTTTTCACCCATGAGTTTTTCATCCTGATGCATCATAAGCATTTCTCTCAGCCCCCCTTAAACGAAATTAGTTGCTGTAAGTAAACAAATCTACTTTCTAAGGGAAGAAATAGAACTATTGTTTATCCAGATTTGGGAGACATTAGGGAAAAAAACCGCAAATCCAGATGACGTCACGCTGGTCTCAAAGCTGATTCAGGGGCCACTTCAGAAGCAGGGAAATGTTTACTCCTCTGCTGAAACCCCTGTCTCCATGGAGACGTGCTCTTCCCAGCGTGGTGCCTGCTCGATGTTGTCTTTGCTTAGCCCCATGTGATGACTGGGAGGCAGGAAGCATTCTTTTCTCCTTTTGGCCATGCCTGTGGCAGGCAGAGGTTCCCTGGTGGGGGATTGTGCCTGTGCCACAGCAGTGGCAATGCTGGATCCTTAACCTGCTGAGACACCAGGGAACTCCATGAAGTGTTCCTTAAAGGGAAAAAAATCCCAAACTCAAAAACACTGAGCACAGAGGAAAAGACTCTAAAGAGGATCTATGTTAAAACCAAGACCAGGGAGTTCCTGTTCTGGCTCGGCAGATTACACACATGACTGGCATCCATGAGGACATGGGTTTGATCCCTGGCCTGGCTCAGTGGGTCAAGGATCTGGTGTTGCTGTGAGCTGTGGTGTAGGTCGCAGACACAGCTCTGACCCTGAGTTGCTGTGGCTGTGGTGTTGGCTGGCAGCTGTAGCTCTGATTGGACCCCTAGCCTGGGAACCTCCACATGCTGCGGGTGCGGCCCTAAAAAGAAAAACAGAAAGAGAGAAAGAATATTATCCAAAGCAAAGACCAAGACAAAGAGAGGCAGGCATAGGATGGGAGACTTTCGCAGCTCGTCAGCTGTAGAAAAATGTGTGCAAGTCAGCCAGGGACTGGCCGAGGGCTCAGCCAAGGACGGGCACGAGATCATTGCAACATGTTGGAAGTGGCTGGTGGACACAGGGAGAAGTGCTGGCCTCATGGAGGGCGGTGCCAGTTCGGCAGCACCAGGCATGTGCCAGCTGGCAGGGGGCTGTGGGCAGCCAGCCCTCGACCACTGCTGGTGGTCACAAAATTGGTGTCAGCACTTTGGTGTCTCTGATGTGTGAGACACTAAAATCTTATGTGTGCACAGCCTACGACCCAGCAATTCTAGTTCTAGGACGCGATGGACTGAGGGTGACCCAGGCATGCCCGGGAACGTGTCCACAACAGTCCTGGCAGCGTTCCATGAAACAGCCCCAGAGCCCAGATGTCCGTTGTGGCAGTGTGGACACACGAACTGTGTCGTGTTCACACAACTGATTGCCACACCGATGCGTTAACTGCCCAGCACCACACACAACCACGAACCTCACAAGGGACCCGGAACAGGTGCTTTAGCCCCGGTTACGTGAAGTTCAACAGTGGGGGAGGGGTTCAGGGGCAGAGGTCTGTGCGTCGGGGTGGGGGAGTGAGTACAAGGGGGGGAATGGGGCGTCCGGGATGGAAAGTGTACACCGACGTGGCCCTCACCTCTGCGGGGCAGGCCCCTGCTCTACCTACGTGACACTTCCATCAGCATCTGGAAAACTTCATTTTCTTTACCTTAAGTGGGGCCAGGTGACATTGCTGATTGCAGCCATTTCAACCTACAAACGTGGCCATTTCAAAACAGTTAACAGTTCCCTCACTTGCACCTTCCTGAACCACATCACTCAAAAAGCCATATGCAGAGGTTTAATTTGAGAGGAAAACTCATTAATCAGAAATTGGTAAATCAGCAAAGGCTCTGTAAAAGCCAGCCTGCCTGCAGCCTTGTGGGCATCAGAAGCCGAGTTAATTTCTCAGGCACGACAGTTTTCCATCTGAAACCGGAGCTTCCCTCTGATGGGCGTTGTCCACCTGTCCGAGTGGCACAGGGGCTTTTCTCCTCTGCTGGATTTTTGAGGCCTGCTGTCCAGTGATCAGTACTGGTCACAGAAGGAGCAAGATTCCTGATCGATGCTGAGACACAGGGGATGCTGAAAACTCCGAGGCAAGAGTGGTCTGGCCCAGCGTGTGAGGTGTCCCTGGACACTTCAGTCCCTGGCAGGTTGAGACCTGCTCACTTGGGAGCTGATTCGTCCCATGTCCCAGAGGGTCACTGACGGCCGCAAGTTTGAGGCTGAGCCTCCAGGAAGGCCTCAGTTTCGACATCGCCTGGTGCACAGAGATACCAGAGCCACTGGGGTGCAAAGGCCTCTTGCACAAAGGAAGACAGAATGTTTTGAGTGGTTCCTCTGTGTACAAACTTGAAGTGGAAAAATCCTACCCCTCCTAAAAAAAGTAGAATTAAAACCAACACCAAAACTTCACCTGCTACCTAAATTCTCTGGGTAATTGCTTTATTTCTCCTTTTTACCCAAGCTGGATTCCAAATATTTCATTGTAAGACGCGATTTTTTGAGGCTGCAATTGCTAATAAGACCCTTCTGCTCCAGGCCAGGATGAAAGGGGATTGGCGGTGGACGGGGACTTGGCCATGTCCTAAAACACCGTCTGTCCTAAGACTACGTCTCCACCTGAGTTTCTAACAAGACTCAGCACCAATCGCTAAGGCTGTGTTTCCTGCTGGGTCCTGACAGCCAGGTGGACATGTGGGTCCTGGGGGCTCAGAAGGTCCCACCCTGGTTGGGGGCTCCCCCACAGCCAGGGAGAAACATCCTCACCTTTCTCCCCGTGAAGGGGGGCTCAGCTGTCCCTCCTACCCATGCCTGCCTGGCTCTGTGACCCTCCGGCTGGCCCTCTGCCCCTGCCCACGTGCTCACTGGCCTCTGACCCTTTGCACATACAGTCCCCCCTACCCCGGCCCAGTACCCTTCCCTCTCCTGCTTCCCGGCTGCCTGACCATCTCTGGGTCTCAGCTTGGACTCCAGACCCTGGGGTCTTCTTGGCCTCAGAGGGGCCGAGTGTCCCCATCAGGCCACCCCGCTCTGTCTTTTCAGGGTTCACGGTCAGCATTCTGGGCATATGGCCTTCGCTGCTCTGAGGACCTGTGCCTTGTTGTGTGACCTGACCTTGGCCTCCTCCTACCCTGGCTCTCCCTCCACTGGGGAAAGGCTGCCCATGGTTTGGGCTGCTAGAGGCTCCGCTGATTCTTGTAGCAGGTTCTGTGGCTATTGTCTCCTGTCTCAGCTACTTTCTCCATGTGGTCTTCTATTTGTTCAGCATATGAAGTGCGGTTTCGTACCTGTCTGCCAGCTCTAGCATCTGAGACACAGCGCGGACCTGCTGGAGATGCTCTGCCTTAGTGTTTGTAGGTCTGAAAACGTCTTCCCTTCTCCTCATTCTCCTTCCCCTTCTTCTTCTTTGCCCTTTAGGGCCGCACCCGCGGCATATGGAGGTTCCCAGGCTAGGCGTCAAATCGGAGCGGCAGCTGCCGGCCTACACCAGAGCCACAGCAACATGGGAGCTGAGCCATGTCTGCGACCTACAGCACAGCTCATGGCAACGTGGATCCTTAACCCACTGAGTGAGGCCAGGGATCTGAACCTGAGTCCTTATGGATACTAATTAGGTTCTTAACCCGCTGAGCCACAGCAGAAACTCCTGAAGTCTTCTTTATTTAACCTTTATTTTTAAAAGCTGTTTTCACCTGGGTACAGAATTCTGGTTTGGCAGGTTTTTCTTTCAATACTTTTTATTGAACCAAACTTGGGCTCATCAACCTGACACTTGGCAGGGAAAATCCATGGACCCCAGATTGTGGTGAAAGAAGGGCAGCGTTTCTTCACAGGTCCAGCCAGGAGGATGGGTAGCTTGTGCTCAGGAGACCTGAACTCCCCATGGCTCCCGGGAGAGGGGGTTTAAAGGCAAGGCCAGGGAGGAGGTCACAGGGCACAGTTTTCCGACTGACTGGTGCTGGGTCAGGGGCGAGTGCTGCCCCACCTCCGGCTCCAGCTGGCCTGGGGTCTAGGGCTGTGGGCAGTGTGCAATCAGCCTCTCCATCTGGTGGGGTCTCAGCATCTGCAAAACAGCTCAAGGACTTGACCCCCGGGAAGGGACAAAGTGTCCTTGACTTTGTTTTAGGGATAAACTATTATTATTTTGTCTTCTTTGACCATTATCCTTTGTTTCTGCATTTTTCCCCTCACCTGATTAAATTTTCTCCTGGAACCTGGGGAAGGTCTAGGAAAATACAGCTTTTCTACACATAAGAGGCAGGGGAGGTGGGATTCTGCTCAGTCTCAGCTTCACAGAGGTCACACTGCTTTTTTTTGCAGTTTCTGCCATCATTTCAGGATTTGCTTCTTGCCTGTGATGGGCCTTTTTTTCTCTGACTGCTTTGAAGATTTCCGTCTTTATTGCTGGTTCAATTTGATTTTGTTGTTGCTGTTTTGGGCTGTGCCCAAGGCGTGTGGGCGTTCCGGGGCCAGGGATGGAGCCCTGACCACAGCGGTGACAATGCAAAGTCCTTAACCTGCTGAGACACAAGGGAATGGCTTGATTTTGTTGTTCTCAAGCCCATGTTTCCTGTTCTTAGGACTCGCCAAGCTCCTTGTATCTGCGGTTTAGGTTTCGCTGAGTTTGGAAAGTGCCGGCCATTGTGTCTTCAGCTGAGAAAATGGTCTGCCTTGGGAAATCAAAGCGAGACGCACTGGCTATTTGGAGCTTTCCCACGGCTCACTGGTCCTCTTTTCGGTTTGTTTGCTTTGATTTTTATTTGCCTCCAATCTTGTTTTTCATGCATTTCACTCTGGAGTGGCTCTACTGCTATGTCTTCAAGTTTACTTATTTTTCCTGCAAAGTCCAACATGGCATCCCGCCCATGAAACATTAAGATGCTGTCAAAGCAAATAAACTCAAATCTGCTCCTAAGCACTAGCCATAGACAAGCAGCCCTTTGAAAGATCTGCCAAGAACAGCTTAGGTAATTTGAAATACAGCATTTAGAAACACGTCTCACGCACTACATGACGACCGGAGATAGTTTTGTTAATGTCAGTTCCTTGCGATTCGACTTGTAGATTTAATATCACGCCAAGTAAAAGCCCAGCAAACTTTCTGTGGGGATTTACAAGCTGATTCTAAAATCCACATGGATTTGGAAAAATAACAACAATTTTAGAGGACTTATACTACCTGATTTCAAGACTTATTCTCGAGCTAGAGTGACTAAGACAGATCGGGGTTAGCCCGAAGGCAGACCGGTAAATCAGTGAGACATGTTAGTGTCTAGAACTAGACGTGCATGTACAGGGTTGACTGATTTTCAGCAAAGAGGCCAAGGCATTTCAACAGAGAATGTTGGTATTTGTTTAAAAAATGATGCTGGAACTGTTGGAAATCCCTACGCAAAAAAAAATTGAACCTCAGTCATGACTTTAAACCACTTGTAAAAATTTAGTCGAAATGGATTATGGATCTACATGTAAAACTATGAAAAAAATCTGTAAGAAATCAGAGGAGAGGAGTTTCCATCCTGGCTCAGAGGAAACGAATCTGACTAGTATCCATGAGGTTGCAGGTTCAATCCTTGGCCTCGTTCAGTGGGTTAGGGATCCGGTGTTGCCATGAACTGTGGTGTAGTCTACAGATGCGGCTTGGATCCTGCACTGCTGTGGCTGTAGTGTAGGCCAGCAGCTGTAGCTCCAGTTAGAACCCTAGCCTAGGAACCTTCATATGCCATGGGCGCAGCCCTAAAAAGAACAACAACAAAAAGAAATCAGAGGAGAAAATCTTTGTGACTTTGCATTAGGCAGAAGTTTTCCTAGTTATGGCTCCAAATGGCACAATTCATAAAAAAAAAAAAACCCTTGATAAACTAGGTTTCATCAATCCTGAGAAGTTCTGCTTTTTGAAAGATGCTGTTAAGAGAGTGAAAAGACAAACCACAGACGTATTTGCAAATCCCGTGTGTGATAAAGGACCTTCATCTTGAATATGCAAATAGGTTTCCATACTCAGTTGAAGAACAGGCAGAAGATCTGACAGCCACGGAAGGAGGGTGAAAAGGCCCCCTTGCTCCCTGGGGATGAAATTAAAACAGCTTCGCGCCTCTTGCAGGCTGGAATCAGATCAGTGGGTCCTGCCGCGGGCTGGCGCGGCCATGGAGGAGAGCAAAGCTCCCGCTGCTGGTGGCAACGCCATGCTGGGTACGACTCGGAAGCCCTTGGGCAGTTTCTTAAAAACTCACATAGAGACCTGCCCTGTGATCTGGCTATTTCACCTCTAGGTGTTCACCTAGGAGACTGAGGCCAGTCCTGGCCGTGACCCGCTCACAAGTGTCCCAGCAGCTTATTTGCGGGTGGTAGGGATATGCGGATGGGAACCCCCAAGGCAGCCACAGCTCCACTGGCGGCTGGGTCTCTGCTTACTGGAGGCTCTAGGGAGTGAGCTGGCTTGCGGGCGGAGGGCACACCCGGGGCTGCTTGAGGAGAGCGGGGAGGGGCTGTGAAGAGGGGCCGGGACACTGCTGGGGGAGATGGGGTGTCCAGTACCCTGGTTCACGGTGCCCCGAAACACCAGCAAGACAGCGATAGAGACGCAGAGAGACAGAGAGACACACACAGACACAGAGAGACAGAGACACAGAGACACACACATACGAAACACACAGACACATAGATACACACAGACACAGGGACACACACACACACAAAGAGAGAGAGACTCAGAGACGCAGACACAGACACAGACACAGACACAGACGCACACACACACACACACAGAGGCAGGGGCTTGGTCAGAGGAGGGGGCAGAGCCCAGGGCGCAGCCACCCAGGGCCACCTGGCATCACTGCTCTGTCCCAGAGACCAGAGTCCAGGCTGAGCCAGAGTGCACTGTGGACGGCGCCGCCTCTGCTCCCCAACCCTATAAACAGGTGGGTCTGTTCCAAGTAAGTGCCTGGCCAACGCTCGTTAGGTTCTGGGGGGACTGGCTGGTGGCAAATGATGGGGGCAAGTGCCTTCCTGCCCGGTCACGGGGCTCATCTGTGACGAGGGAGCGGCGTCTTCGCTGCGAACTTGCATTTGATTCACCTCCTCTGACAGCCAGTGTGTCGCTGGCTCATGGTCACTGTCAGCGGTGGTGACGCAGGCTCCCCGGGAGCCGCTGGGCAGCTGCAGAGGGACGGCCCCCACGCTCTCCCTGCAGCTTTGTCTCCTTGGTCCTCACTGCATCTTGGTGACAAACGTCAGGTTTAGGGGAAGAACCAGCCGACTTCCGAGGCACCTGCCGCCTCCCTGGTGGCATTGTGCTCTCGCCGCCGGCACTGGCGCCTGAAGGCTTCTGGCTCCTTCTGGCTTCGGATCCTGCAGGGGCTGTTGGGGTGAGGGTTAGGGTTCAGGTTTATATGACCCAGAGTGAAGGCTCCTCTGAGAGGAGGCGCGTTGGATAATCCGGACATCCCCCCTTTCCCTAAAATTTCCCTTGAGATTCCAGCAAGATCATGACGGTTTCACTCTGCTTTGCGGGTAACGGAGGTGATCCGGGTGAGGCGCAAAGAGAGCTCTGCTTCCCTCTCCCTTCTCTGAAAATAATTGGCGTCAAGTGTTGAAAGGACGCTCACGGAAGCGAAGCTTCAGGTGTTGCATCAAAAGTAGGTCCCCAAGGGCCGAGGGTGGGCGCAGGGACTGGGAGGCTGTGGCTGGAGGGACACTGGCCTCGCTGCCCATGCACACCCGTGTGCTCTGTGGCACCAGCTGCATGAGTCCCGGGCCCTTGACCCCTAGCTCAGCGGGGCTAGTGGCTGTGGAACAGGCTGATGTGGCTGTTTTCGCAGACGACAAGCAGCTGGACCAGTTAGTGGCCAAGGCTCAGGCCCAGCTCTGCAGGCACATCCATTTCCAGTCAGTTCTGTGGCCTCAGAGCTTCAGCTGGAGCTCAGCCTGGGGTATCTGTTTGCAGCAAAAGAAAAGAGACTGACAAATAAAATAGGATTTTATTAGGATGCAACTGGGAAGCTCACAGAATTGAAGGAAGAGCCGCCAAGGGGAGGCCAGGCCTGGGCAGAGTGGTGGCCTTGGGCGGAAACTAGAGTGACCTGGTTCTCCGCTCTCCACTGCTGGCCTTGCCTCCAGTCCCTCCCCATCTCTCCTCTCTGGACTCATGTTTCAGGACCTGGAGTGTCCTGAGGGCTGTGCTGCTCAGGGGGGACACTCCCACGTCCATGCGGGGAGGGGCCGCATCTGGGGGTAGGGGGCTGTGCCCAGGCTTGGCCTCGGGCCAGCACGGCTACTCTCTCGATGGAGTTTGTCACCTAGAGCTGGGTGGCTGCTGCTGTATGACTGTGACATGTGTGCCTGGTCCCGAGGGAGAGCAGCGCCCACGGCAGGGCCAGAGCAGGAGGAGCAGAACAGGTGGCCCGAGGCTCTGGCCCCCTTTGTCCCCACTTTGCACCACTGTGGGGCTCTCAGGGCTTGGCGTGGCAACATCCTTGAGCCTGGCGTCCTGGGTCATCCCCAAGGGCCTGGGAGCCCCCGAGTCAGACTCTGGCAACAGCTGGGCTTCCCCCCAAACCCTGCGGTCCGGGCTGTCCCACCACAGCGGGGCCGCTGTTCCTGCCCCCTCTGGTCCTCAGGAAAGGGTGAGGCCTCCATCCCCTCTCAGGGTGAAGCTCCAGAGCTTCGTGCATCCGAGGCCCCTTCCGTGGGGCTGGGAGTGCCAAGGGGCGGAGGACAGGGGCCTCTGGTCAAGCCACTGAGCCCACACGGCCCGAAGGCGTGGGAGGCACCTCGCTGGGCAGCACAGGGCGTGCGGACAGAGCAGGTGGCAGCTTCTGTATCCAGGTCCAGCACCCTGGCCACTGGGTGAGCCCAGCAGGCTGATGACTGTGTCCTTGCCTGTCATGTGTCAGTGGGTCCTCCTGGGCCGGGCCAGCCTCGGCCACCATCACCCACAGGTGCAACCTGAGCTGAGCCCTGTTCACAGGTGAGACTCTGGGCCCCTCGCCTTGTTCACAAGTGAGGGATTGGGTGAGGTCAGCGACGGGCTCTTGGAGTAAAAGACAAAGAGCACAGGTGTGTTTGCGCTTTTGCGTTGAGAGTCTTGGGAAGACGCTGCCGACCCTGTGGATGTGGGGGATGGGGGAGGGGGTGGGTCGTGTTCATTGTAAACTTTGGGGCGCAACATTGTTTCAACAGGTATATGTGTTATTTTCCCAGATAAGAATAACTTAAGAAGTGAGGAATCCTAGAACAAAACCATGCACTTTGGAATATACTAGAAACATCTTGGAATGTGCTGTAAAGCATGGCGAGAATTGTTAGGTGCCCAGGTTTTCCTCTCTCCCTTCCTGTCTCTCTCTTCCTGTCCCCTCCTCACTGAGGAGGAAAAGACGTGGTTTTTGCCCCTTTCTGTCCCCACGCGACACAGACCCCTCCCCGCGCCCTTCCAGACTCCTGACAAACGCCTCCCAACCTGGGCGGCACCGCAAGCCGGCTTCAGCCCTCGCTCGCTCGCTGGCTGGGCTGGTCCGTCCTCCACCCTGGTGACCACCTTGCACGGACTTTGTGCTTGATGCTCCTCTCCCTCTGGGCTGTTTTATTCCTGGTGGGATTCACTTTGGGGGTGATGATGTTTCTGAGGCCAGCAGCTCCGAGAGAGTCCCCAGCATTCGCCACCCGGGCGTCGCCCAGAAGGAAGATTTAAGATTCGGAGTAAAATAAAAGTACGCTTTGCCTGATTTCAGTGACAGGGAAGGGGAAGGCGGCAGTTTCACTGGATTTTGGTTCTGACCCCCCACGACTCTGCGGGGTGCTGGGTCTTGTTTATCAGTGTGTCCTGTCTTGATTGGGCATTGTCCCTTCAGCCTGGAGAAGCTGGGCCCACGGCTATCAGGATGGGCCTTCCCTGGGCGCTGAGTCCCTGTCTGTGCCTGAGCCGGTCTCCCCCATGGAGGGCAGGGCTCACCCGGGAGCAGAGCGAGGCCTGCCTTCCTGTGCCAGCCCTGCCCTGTCCCTCTGCTTCTCATAGGTGCCAAGTCCTTGCAGCTTCACAGCCGCTGCCAACGGTCGCCACCTGTTGGCTCCTCTCTTTTATCACTGGCTGCTTTCACTTGTCCTTGGGCGCCCAGCAAACTGACCGTGAACGTGCACTGAAGTATAAGGTCTGTGCAGCCTGTCGCGGTGGGGCAGCAGGACCACGAGTTCACTACAGGAGCGAGGGTTCAAACGCCAGACGAGGCTCACAGATGGGGGTTTCCTTTAGACCAGGAGGGCTGGCCCGGTTCTTCAGGGGACAGCGTGTTAGTCATTGTTGGAGCCTCTTCTGATGAGGGGTCTTTGATCCTCTGCGGGATCTCAGACTGTCTGCTGGGTGGGGCAAGTGCTTTGGGAGAAAAAGGAATGAGACCCAAAACACACTGCTTATGAGAGACGCACTTCAAAAATCAAGACACAACAGGTTAAAAATAAAAATATAGAAGAGGGTGCACCAGGCTGACCCTAGGCCAACGAAACCCGGCCTTGCTGTGTTTGAGGCCAGATGCAGCAGATGCCTAATTCATGTTATGGAATAGTCACTATCAAAGCAGAGTATAGGAGTTCCTGTCGTGGCGCAGTGGTTAACGAATCCAACTAGGAACCATGAGGTTGCGGGTTCGATCCCTGGCCTCGCTCATTGGGTTAAGGATCCGGCATTGCTGTGAGCTGTGATGTAGGTTGCAGACGTGGCTCGGATCTGGTGTTGCTGTAGCTGTGGCATAGGCTGGCGGCTACAGCTCCGATTCGACCCCTAGCCTGGGAATCTCCATATGATGCAGGAGTGGCCCAAGAAATGGCAAAAAGACCAAAAAAAAAAAAAAAAAAAGGCAGAGTACACATTATCTCCAAGCGCGCACGTGCAGGGAGCCGAGAAGATACAAGGAGCCGAGGAAGGGAGCTTGCCTGAACGGTGCAGTTCCGAGGGCAGGCTCCTAATCAGGAAAAGGGGCCTGTCTGAATGGTACCATTCCAAGGGCAGGTTCCTAAACAAGGGGATGCCTGCCTGTAGGGCACCATTCCGAGGACAGGCCCCAGGAGACAATAAGGCTCGCCCGCTGACATGGGTGGAAAACTAAATTTCCCAGGAAATAATTTCCATTTTGCGCTGCTGAGTGGGGACTGTTCCATGGATGACTTAGTCTTTTTTGTTATTCACTTGTTATTCTGTTTTCCTCAGTCTTTCTTGATTAGTCGCTTATTATTCTTATTTCCCATTCTTATCTTCCTGTGGTGATTTGTGATTTAACAAAATTACAACAGTAATATAATAAAAATTTCATCCTGAAGGACTTTTCCCTATTTAAATCCAACTTAATTAAAACATAGTGTTTATCTACTAACTAGTTATACAGTAAACTTTAGAGTTAGGATATTAATGAGGTTCATAGAAATTAGCCATATATTACTTTTGATCAAAAGAAACCCAGCTGTGAATTTTGTCCTTGATTTTAGAAACTTCTAGTGGTGGCTGGCTAAGTTGATTTGTATTTTCTCATACTGTCTCCCTGCCAAGGACACTTTGAAGATAGACACTAGTCTGAAGACAAGATTTTTTGTGTCTGTAAGTTCTTCAGCTTGTGGGAATTAGCTGGCCATGAGATGGTTTGTGCTGAGTCTCCTCTTTCCCACATGATATGCTGCACCTGTTTGTCCTTGAACTGTACTCATTAAATTTAGTTAAGTTGAAGATTTTAGAATGTGATGTATTGCTACCGTACCATGTGATCAAAAAACAAAGCCTAATAGTTAACCAATGTACTTTTAACACCATGATGTAATCTGTAGTGAAAAACTGTCTATGTAATCAACCACTTATGCCAATAAAGTTTGAGCAGTCCAGCGCCCTGAAAGAAGGGACAAAGAGGCTGTCTCCGATGCAAAAGCCGACGTCCGTCCATCATCTTCGGGAAAGTGTACACTCCCTGGCAGCTGGAGCTGGCTCCCGGCACACACGTGACATTTACAAATATAGATTCCTTTTTTTTTAGAAGAGACAGTTTTCCAGAAGAGCAACTGGCCTGGGGAGGCTCTGCTGGCCCTGTGGCCCTGTGGGAGGCCAAACTGCTGGGGAAAAACCACCCCCCCAGGACTGAAGGAGAAGTTACCTTCTGCTGTTTGGGCCTCAGAGCCCCTGAGGGTGGGGGTTTCAAGGAGCAGTGTGGTCGAGTCTGGCCTTGGGGGACAAGGGGGCCTTGGGGGACCAGGGGGGCCTTGGGGTACAAGTCTGGCCTTGGGGGACAAGGGGGCCCCGGATGCCCTTGTCCCCAGCCATGTGGCTGTTCCTCCCCAGGGGGTGACCCCAGCACACACACCGCTGCTCCTGGGAACTGAGTCATTTGTGCTGGACTGGGCTGTGGCCTGTGAGACAGAACCGAGTGGCCGAATGGTCACCACTGGAATGCGTGGCGGCAGGGCCAGGAGCCGGCAAGGTTAACCCACCTGGGTCCTGAGTGTGCATTGAAGTATCTGGTTGAGCCTCCCCTCCAGCCGGGGCTGCAGCCTGACCCCTGGGTGGCTGGGGTGCCCTGGGCCGGTGTGCATGGTCGGCCGAAGGGGATCAGCCTCCTGCGCCGGCGGGCACGGGCTGGTCACGCTCCCCTGCCTGGGCGCTGGGCCAGGGGCTGTGATGCTTTCCGGCCGAGTCCTGCCAGGCCAGTGCCAGCCCTGACCCCTGCTCATCATGCCCAGTTCTCAGGGGAGCCAGATGGGACTCGTCTGTCGTCACCTCTCAGTTGCCCCTGGGCTGGCATGGGTGGCATTCCTGGGAAGGCAGGCATGCGTGGCGAGTGGGGCGGTCAGGGAGAGGGTCCCCAGGCTCTCTGAGGCTCCTGTTCCCTCCAGAGGTGCCATGGCCCCAGCCACTTTCCCCCCAGCTTGAGCTGGCTGGGAACATCCAGCCCGAGTTCCCTGGACGCTGTGCCCGGGGCCCTGCTTGTCTTGACGTCTGCGGTGTGTGTGTGTGTGTGTGTGTGTCAGGAACCCCCAGCCTTTGGGGTGGGGGCCTCAGCAGGAGCAAGTGTCTGGTTCTGGAACATCTCGGCCTCCCTGGGGATGAAAGGCCAGGTCAGACTCTTGGCCCACAGGCCAGGTGGGCCGCCCCTCTGGCAGGTCTCTCCAGGAGGTCATGCCTTGGCTGGGGCCAGCAGGCTTTATCTGGGAACACGGCGTCACACGCATAGCAGCTCTGTGACTCAGGATGGGCCACACTCGCCCTGGGTGGATGATGGCAGGACCCAGGCTGGCCGGTCTGATTTGCTGCTGACCCGAGGGGGCGTCCCGTGGGCTCCGACTCCAGCAGGTGGACGGGACTGATCAGCGTGGGGACATTTTGGCCTCTGTCTGCAGAGGGGATGGTTGGCCTCACATCTGCAGCCCAGAGCACCAGCCCAGTGTGTGTGATGCTGGCCGCTGTCCTCCTCCTGTTTCGTCCACCCCAGAGCTCTGGTTCAAACACCGTGGTTGAAGTTCAGAGGGAGAGAGAGAAAATCATCCTGCAGTCACTGCCGAGGGCCACGCCGCCGAGGGCCACGCCGCCGAGGGCCACACACACCAGGGGCTCCAGAGAGAACACAAGTGAGCCCTGGCACTGCAGACGTGTGTAAAAACCTGCATTCCTGTTACTTTTAGTGTGGATGCTGACGAATGTTACATGCAAGCAGAAAGGGTACGTGACAGACTATAATGAAATGCTGTTTGTTTTAGGTTTTAAATTCCTTTTCTGCTCAAAAGAGCGCAGTGAACTGAACGGGTAACAAATGCCTCGTTGAGCTGATTGTCTTTTTGTCCCTGAAATGCGATAATTTTTCTTGGGAACCTGGAAGCTGTTTTGGCTAAGGAGACTCTGAGAGCTCATCTCCAAGGATAAGCGACGCCCCACTGCCTGGCGTTGGCGTGGGGACCCCTCCCGCCTCCCCACCCAGCCCCGACCCCCTGCAGAATTCCGCTACACTTCCATGTGGCCTCTCCTCTGAGAAACGAGCCTTTATCTCCTCCAGCTCGGCTCAGTGTTGCATGTTCAGTGTCTGGATTTCCAAATTTGACGCTGGTGTGTGTCACTGGAGAGGAGCAGAGTCCCCTGGGCCCGAAATCAGAACCAAGCTGGGTCCCTTGTCACAGGGCGGCTATGGACTCCACCGCAGGATTAGAAAAACAGCCACCAGACAGACGCGGGGGCTGAGAGAAGCCTCACAGGCTGGTGTGGAAGGAGAAGGCTGCCTTTGGCCCCAGGTTGTAGAGTTGGGGTGGGAGGCTGCAGGGAGTCAGGCCCCCAGTCTCCCCCACATGTGTGTTCACAGTTAGGCCTCCAGCCAAGGGGTCCTGGGGAGCTGGGGCAGTGGGAGGGAGTTGCCCGTCCCCTGTCCCCTTCTCCTCTGGCCGCTTGGGGTGTCTGCAAAATTTGCACAAAGTACGTTCTTACATGAGCCAGTAATTCCCGGCCCAGCTGCTCATAGAAATGAGACCGCGACTTGGACACCATCGCCCCGAACTGGAAACAATACGACTGCGGTCAGCAGGTGAACAGATAACAAATCCTGTGACCACAAGAGGAATATTCCAGATGTGAGGAAGGGCTGCCCCATGGGGAGGGGCCCCAGACTGCCTGCCTGAGGAGAGGAGAAGCCCAGAGCAGCCCAGAGCAGCCCCGCCCGGGACTCTGATGTGAGCTTCCTGCCCAGGATCAGGCTGTGAGCTCCTCACCCCAGGACCGAGGGGTGAGCTCCCAGGGGGGCAAGGAGTCCGGGAGGCAGGGCGGGCCCTCTGGCCTGTTCACTCAGTCACCATGCTGGCTTTACCTGGATGCCCAGGTTCACTTGAAGGGCGGGGACACCTGAGCACACTGACAGCTGCTCTTGCTGCCCTTCAACCTGGGGGGTGGAGTGTGACACCCCCAGGCAGGGGTGGCCAGGCTAAGAGCTCAAGCCAGTGGCCCCTGCAGGTCTCTAGCCTGCCGCACACTTACTGGTACCCCCACCCCTGCCCCTCCCTCCTGCTTCCTGGGACCCAGGGGTCTGCTCTCAGGAACAGAGCAAGGCCGCGGCTGGTGACACTCTCAGATCATCTGACCCTCACTGTGCTGCGTCTTGTGCTGCTGACTAGACCCCGAGCGAGCGTCCAAATGATAGGAAAACAACCGAGAGTGTCCCCACAGCCACTGGGTCCCTCCCTCACTCCCACAGACACCTCCACTGGCTGGTGGCCTCCGACTGTTGGACCCTGAGGCTCAGAGGTTCAGCCACTTGCTGAGGGACCCAGCCTTGGGGGACTGACCAGGTCTGGCCCCCAGGAGCTTGTGGGGAGGAGACCTCTCTGTCCCTTTGGCTGTCCCACTGGGACCAGGACGCGGGAGGTCCAAGGGCTCTGTGGACAGGGCCAGTGTGCATTCCAGAAGCTGCGTGTGTGTGCATGTGTGCATATGCAATGTGAGCATGTGCGTGTGCATATTATGCGTGAGTGCCTGCGTGTGCATATGACCCGTGAGCGCGTGCGTGTGCATGCCTGTGTCCTTGAGCCTCTGTCCTGCCGTCTACAGCCCAGGGCTCTGGGTGCTTCTGCCTCCTTTGGACAATTCAGACCCCAGATGCCACCGGGGCGACCGGGAGGCTCACGGAGGCAGCGCCTGTACCCCAGGCCTCTGCTCCCTCTGCACCATGCAGGGGAGGGGGTGGGTGTTCCAGTGACTAGGCTGCTGTTTCCAGCCTGTTTAGACCCAGGAAGTGATTCCTTGACTGAGATCAGATCCTGGGCCTGGGTCTCACTTGAGGGAGGAATGTCACCCGTGACGTGTCCACACACCGTGTGTGCATGTGTGTTCCTGTGTGTAGACAACGGGGAGGGTCTGGTCCTCTGGCTGCAGCACCTGAGCCACACTGGGTGGCGTGGGTGGCAGACGGCCTGCACACATCACTCTCTCTCCGTGCCCTGAGCTCTGTCCCTCTTGGCCTCAGGATGGACGTGACTCGCTTGCATCTCCTTTGTCCTTTGGTGCCCACTGGGGCTGAAGCCTCAGACTCCACGCAGGCCCTACCCCAGGGGCTCCGACGGCCCGCCGGCAGCCCTGCATGGCTTCCCCGATCCTGCCTGGGTCTCCTGGTGGTGACAGAGCCTAACAGGCTGCTGTCAGTGCCTTCCGTGCCAGTAGGAGGGGCAGGGGACGGAGGCCAGCAGGCGCTTGGCCTCAGTGCGGCCATTTACTCTGGTGGCGTTTCACGGGATGAGGGCTCCTCTGAGTTTCAAAAGAAAGAAAAATCTCCATAGATGTGGTCTCTGCCTGAGGTGCCCACACATCTAAATGATCCATTGGGTCAAAGGATAAATCACAGGAAAATCAGAAAATAAAGTGAATAAAAATGAGAATACATCTCAAAATGCATGGGATGAAGCTAAAGTAGTTTTAGGGGAATGTTTCTGCATCACATGCTCAGATTAGAGAACAGTGAGGAGCTTCTGCCGTGGTGCAGAGGGTGAAGGATCTGGTGTTGTCTCTGCGGTGGCATGGGTTCAATCCCTGGCCCAGCGTAGCTGGTTAAGGATCTGGTGTTGCTGTAGCTCTGGTGTAGTTTGCTGCTGTGGCTTGGATTTGATCCCTGGCCTGGGAACTTCCATGTGCTGTGGGTGCAGCCAAAAAAAAAGAAAAGAAAAGAGAACAATGAAAATCAACGACATGGTTTCAACCTGAAGAAGCTGGAAAAATGGAGCAAGTTTATTTTGAACAAAGTAGAAGGAAGAAAATAAAAATAATACACTGATTAGGGATAAACAAAGAAAAACAAACCAATGACCCCAAATGCTGGTTGTTTGAAAAAGTCATTCAAGTTGATACACCTGCAGTGGACTAAGACAAAGGGAGGGGTCAAACGTCATGACACCCAGAACCACAGGGGGGGGGGGCATCACTTAAAGTCCAAGAGACTTTACGTGGAGGATGAGCGGCCTCATGGAAACCCTACGCCAATGCACTCAACAGAGACTTTGAAACTCTTTGAAAGACACACATCATTGAAGCTGACTCAAGAGGTATGCAGAACAGTTGAGCAGCCTTATAACTTTTAAGGAATTCAATTTTTAGTTTAAAAACTGCACACAAGGAACTCTGGGCCAAAATGCCTTCCCTGGCGAATCCTATCAGCTGTTACAGAGGAAATGACTTGGGTCCCAGCTACCCTCTTTCAGAAGAGAGAGGAGGGGGCGCCCCCAACCATTTTGTGCGGCCAGCGTTGCCATGACGCTAACCTCAAAGACGCTGCGTAGAAAGGAAGCGGTAGACCGTGCACCTCACGGACAGAGATGCGAAAGTCCACAGCAAAGTCCTAGCGCCTGGAACCCAGTGGTTCCTGAAGAGGAAAAGCCTTTTGGAGCCGGTGGCTGCCGTCCTGGGAAGAGAAGGTGGATTAAGCATTTGCAATTCAATCGGTGTAATTCTCCACATTAGAAGAATGAGGGGAAAATGTCTCAACAAAAGAAGTAGGATTCCTTCAAGAGACATGGTAAAAGCATTGGCTATTGGTCAACAGCCGTTCATAAAACAAAATGAAACAAAAGCTCTCAGCAAACAGGAATAGACGGGGCCAGAGGGACGTCCCTGACTTGGTGGAGGACCCTGATGGGAAATCCGCAGCTGCCATCAGACCGTGAGCTTCTGGACACGTTTCCCCTGGACCGTGAGCGAGGCCGGGACTCTGGGCTCCATTTCTGCTGAATGGTACCTAGAGGTCCCCAACCAGGGCGAAAGGGCAAGAGAAAGACAAGGCACCCACAATGGGAAAGCAGCAGCAAGGGCTCTTGTGGATGTGGCAGATTCAAGTACACGGAGAAGCGCAGAAAGAGATCAGAGTGTTATTCTGAGACTAAACTGCTAATGGTTAAGTTAATTTCATTTTTTCTGGCAGCACGTGGAGGTTCCTGGGCCAGGATCAACCTTGTGCCACAGCAGTGACCTGAGCCGCTACCACAGCAATGCTGGACCCTTAACCCGCTGCTCCACGGGCTAAGGCGCTTCTCACAGATTTGACTTGAGAACTTCTGGAGAAAGTGCACAGACTCCAGGCGGAGCAACATCTCCGCTTCCTTCTCCAGAAACAAACACGCAAACGCAGAGAGTCTGAGTTCCACCCCCTCTTGGTCTTCCTCCAGCCCTTAGACACAATTAAACACTTGTGAAAAAACAGTTTCTAAAATTCCTCAGTGATGAGGCCTGTTTGGAATTCGAGGTGGTGGGAGGAGGATGCTGTAGGCTTGTCGCATCTGCTCAGACCAGCTGGGCAGGAGTTTATTTTCCTCTCTCCAGCGGCCAGCCTGTGGCCCCAAGCCAGTCAGGACCCCTCTTCCTCGAATGCGCTATCTGGACCACAGACACATGAGAAAACACTTCTCTTTCCAGGCTGAAGGGCAACCTTTTGAAAAATTTAAATACCCATTTTTCGGAGTTCCAATTGTGGTGCAGCGGAAACGAATCCCACTAGGAAACATGAGGTTCTAGGATCAAGGATCTGGTGTTGCCGTGAGCTGTGGTGTAGGTCTCAGACACAGCTTGGATCTGGTGTTGTTGTGGTTGTGGTGGTGTAGACTGGCAGCTACAGCTCTGATTAGACCCTGAGCCTGGGAACATATATATGCCACACCTAAAAAGACAAAAAGACAAAAAAAAAAAAAGAAAAAGAAAAAGAAAAAATTCATTTTTTCAGTCCAGTTTCTACTTCTCGACCTTAATATTCTTCCCTCACTCTCTCTCCCCCTTCCTCCCATTTTCCTTCTTTCCCACTGTCCTTCCCCTCCCCCTCTGTCCTCTTCCTCCCTCCCACCTCTCCCCTCCCCGTCTCCATCCTCTGCTGGGGTTTATAGGACACAGGGCCAGGGCCCCCTACCTCCGGGAAGGGCTCCACGCAGTTCCCAGCAGCGCCCTCTCCTCTGGACAGAGGGGTCAGACTTGGTTTCTCCGTGGTCACCACCGGAATTGAGCAGCTCGGACTGCAGCCTCTCCCAGGACGTTCAGCCGCTCCGCTAAATGATACGCCTTTAATTCGAGCATCACACACGACATGTTGCTGGAGGTACAGACCAAGCAACCTGTGAGGAGCCTGCCTTTCCCGGGAGGGGGCTTCTGCGAAGCTACTGAACCAACAAAAGGACAAAAGGAGAGCATCTCTTCAGTGGTTTGTGACTCTCCAGTCCAGCACGGCAGGATCCTAACTACACAGACTCTGTTTTTGAAGACAAGGCTTCAGCACGGTCTCTCCTAAGTCACAGCTCAGCTGAGCCCCAGCAGTCTGGTGACTCAGGAGACAAGTGCTCTTGTGACCCCTCACTTAGGACTAAACTATCACCAGTCAAGCCCCAGAGAGTCTCTGCGCCAAAAGATGAGTTTTAAGGAAAGTAAAGAAGAAATGGCCTTTCTCACCAACATCATGCCAGTTGCTGCTGTTTTCACACCCGCGGGCCTTCCTTTTGAGGCTAATGAACAGAAACTCTAGGCCACAGCATTGCCCTGCTTAGACTTTGGCTCTTTACAGCAGGTGCCGAGTCCTGTGTCCAGGTGCTGGGTCCCTCCGTGTCCCCCCAGTGACCCCCAGGTACTATCTCTCCTCATGTCCCCCAGGTTCTGTCCCCCCTATGCCCCCCCCCTCCCAGTATCCCATTCCCCCCACCCCGTGCTGCTCAGTCACAGGGTGGATCAGAGCAGCAAAAGGCAGCATCTGCTTAATATCTATGTGAATCCAATACTCCATTTCCAAGAATGGGTTAGAAAATCTACAGCCATCCACTGGGTGTGTGATTCCCCAGATAAAGTTGCTGACCGGACTGGAGGTCCTCAGAGGTGCACTGAGGAAGCCAGCTGTTGGCTGAGAGAGGCTGGCTCCCTCCACTTGGTGAGAAAATTAAGGGGCCTGGTGCCGGGGCCAGCTCAGCAGGATGGGGCTGAAGAACGGGTGCTGTGGAACTTAAGGAAAAATAGTTAACATAGAACAAGACACAGAGACATTCATCTTAAGTAGAGGTGGGAGCCGGGGACTCAAGGTCTCAGGGACCAAGAGCCCTGCCTCAAGAAACCACACTGCTTTTATTGTGCTCTTTAGATGAGATCAAGTGAGGAGGGGCTATGGGTGGATGATACAGGGTTTGTTTACTATTATATAAGTTCTTTTACTACTTAAAAAGCCACTTAGGTGGTAAAAGGTTAAGCTCTTACTTCTTAAGCTTAAGTCATTTACCAGCACTGTGACTGTTTGTCCAAGCAGGAAGATGGGATAAAGTAAAGAAGGACAAGATGGAGTTTTCAAAGAAACATGTCTTGCGACAGCCTGGGGACTAGACTGTCGGCCCCGTTCCCACAGACTCTGAAGACCCCCTGGTGCGGGGCCGAGGCTCTGATATCACCTAAGCGCCCCCTCTCCGCCTGCCTCCCTCTGCCCAGGGCCTCCCGGCTACCCCTCCCCCTGGGATGCCTGCTGGCTCTGCACCCGGGAGCACTCATGGGGCCCAGGACATCCAAGTGGGGGGAGGTGGCCGTCCCTTCACCCTGCATGGCCCTTGCCTGGACGGCCTCTTGCCTGCGGGGCCCTCCTTCACCCGCGTCATCTGCTGTCCTGCCCACAGGGTCGGAGCGGTGGTCTGTCTTTGCACTCACTCCTGCTGTTTGGTCTCGGCCGTGCGGGGGTCACCAGCTGGGTCCACCTGCTCAGGCACCCGGACATGCCTCGAACAACACTCACTGTCCCCAACCCGGAGGCTGGAGTCCTGGGTCCAGTGTCAGGGGGCTGGTGGCCTCTTCCCTGGGCGCCTGGATGGCCGTCTTCTCCCCAGCTCCCCACACGGTTGTCCCTCTGTGAGTGTCAGTGTCCTGATCTCCTCTTCCTTTCAGGACACCGGTCCCCTGGGTCAGGGCCGCCTGAACAGCCTCACTTCCCGGAACCACCGCTGCTGACCCCTCGTCTCCAAATGCAGTCCGCTCGGAGGTCCTCGGGGGCAGCGCTTCAGTAGGAGCCTTTTGAGGGGGCAGAATCCGGCTGTCACACCAACCACGCCTTTGTGTGAAGGTGACAGTGTGGCCCCAGCCCTTGGGTTCTGGGATGAGCTTCCCCGGGCAGAAGAGAGATTCTTTTGGGGACAGATCACACTTGCACTAACAGCTCTTGGGACAAGGACGTGGGTTTGGCACACGGATGAGGTCATGCATCAGTGTGTAGACAGACGCAGGCATCCTGCCTGCAGAGGCCCCGTCGCTGGGCCGACTCTGAGCCAGGGCTCCCACAATGACCAGCCTCATGAGCTGTGGGGAGGGCGCGTCCTTGCAAGTGGAGGGAGGGCAGCCCCCGCGGTGCCAGTGGGAGCGGGAGGCACTGGTACAAACTCACTTTGACCCAGTGCTGACTCGGTGGCTGCATGACGACACCTGGGTACGTGGCTGTACGTGGTGGGTACATGCATCCTTCTCCACATAACTGCCTCCCTCTGGGGGTCCTGAGGGTCTTCACGTTTGTTTTCTGCACATTCCCTTCTGACTCTCGAGTCTCCTTCAGGGACCCTTAACCATCTAGGACACGCCTGCTAGGGACCTCCAGCCCCCTCCCAGCCGCCATGCTCAGGACCAGCCCGAGCCTCTCTTTTTAGTGGGACTCGGCCCCTTGCTGTGGGTGTGCCCAGTCACCTGCTGTGTGGGGCCTCGAGGGCCCCTTCTCAGCCCCCCAGAGCCCAAATCAGCCCGGGGAACGGATGATGGAGTCACGGAGGGAGACAGAGTCCTGCCTTTTACTGGGAGAAATATTTCAAACGATTGCTGATGATTAAGTGTTTGCAACAATTCGTGGCCAACAGAGGAGGCTTTTTGTAGGGCTCCAGCCTCAGCGTTCTGTCAGATTCCACATCTGCTCTGCCTGGGCTGCTCTCTGGATGCTGGTGGATACACGGCACTAACCCTAACCCGCAGCTGGTGTGATACCTTGTTTTTTTTTTTTTTTTTTTTTTTTAAAGAATTGACTGCTCATGTCCTCTGGCCATTTCCCATTAAGGGTTTGTGTTTGCCTCACGACTCGTACACACGATAGTAATAAACACCTGCTTCACACCAGCCAACAACACCATGTCGGCCGGTGAGACTCTTCAGATATCCTCACTAAATTCGGTGGTGATGCAAACACAGCTGCCCTCACGAGCGTATCGCTCAAGCAAAGCGGGATTAGCAGATCAATCCCGCGTGACCCCTGCATCCAAAACATGTTTGAGCTGGTTTTCAGTAAAATGGGAAGACAGAAATATGGACTGAAAATTACTGGAGAGTAGAGGAAATACAACATCAGAACCACACCTGAAGCTGGTTACTGCAGTTGCTGTTCAGTTTAGTCCTGATATTTCTAGCAATCAAGGAAAGACACACTGTCTGCATATGTAAGTCTCTGAATTTCTAAATTCATTGCCCTGAATAAGCTTTAGCTGAATTCTCCTCAAGACTGTGGAAAAGTGATCCTAATCCTTCTGCAAGGTATCAAAAGCATGAGTGTTGTAAGTATTTACTTTTTCCAGGCAATAGAGCTTGCTGTGCCCTCTGGCAGCCCTCTGGCTGCATCTGATCTGGGAAAATACACTTGTTCTTCAAGGGTCATTTTGAAAGTGATTTTGTTTCTATTTACGCTTCCTTATGTTTGTTTGCTGAAAACACTGAGCAGAACTCCTGGTACAATTAAGCCACATTCATTAAGAAAGATTTAGTAGAGTCAATGATAATCTTATTTAAAAATCTGGCTCCGAGTGAATGCAGATCACAGCAATATATGGAAACGGCCGAAATCTGGGTTAGAACAGGAAGACTTCTATGAACAGTTGGCGGGTCTTTTACTCATAAGAATGAGAACTCTGGGTCTGTGTTGCTGCATGTCGTATGCTGTCACCATTCTCGAGTAAAAATGCTTGTGTTTCATGAAACTAGAGGGACAAGCCACATGGGGTCCTTGATGGGCTCTGAGGAACGGATGATGGAGTCACGGTGGGAGGGCAGGCTTACGTTTCAAGGGCCAAAATTGTCCTGTGAGAGCAGATAGGAAAGGATGCAGATGAATGCTTATTGAATTAAAACAGTTTTCCCTTTTTTTTGGTGTTTGACTCTTGCAGGGGTCAGCAAACTGTGAATCCTGGTCCAAATCCAGCCCACTGCTGTCTGTGTAAATGAGGTTTATTCACCCTCAGCTGTGCCTGTCGGCTTGCAGGCCGTCTGCATGGCTTTGTGCTGCGAAGGCAGAGCTGAGCAGTGGCAACTGAGACCAAATGTCCCCAAAGAGGAAACGTTTATGGCTGACCCTTTACAAAAAACTGTGCTGCCCCTGTTTTATTGTGAACCTTTTTCTAACTTATCTAGAATTTCTGAGCACTTATCATAGTCCAGCGCTGGGAATACCAAGATGAGAGAAAGCAGGAAGCTGTTCTGCCCTCATAGGCGTCCCTCGGCTGGGACAGACGTGGTCAAACCACTGCTCCCTGAGGCAGAGCCCAGCCTGGATGAGCCGTAGGAAGCAGAGGTGCCAGGTGTCTCAGAGAGCAGGCGGGGGGCTCAGTGCAGGCTTCTGCTTTGATTGAAGGATGAGCAGGTGCTCCTTAGAAGAAGAGTGGCGGGGGCAGAATGTCCTAGTGAGAGGCAACAGGCTGTCCACAGCTGTGGATGCTGGAGGAGTGCGTGGAGGTGAGGGTGGGGGGTGGGGGGAGCCGCAGCGTGGAGAGGCCTGAGCACAGGGCACAACAGTTTTGGTGGAGGTTAGGGGCCAAATCTCACAGAGCCCATGGTGAGACCAGTAGGAAGTCATTAAAGGTGTTTAGATACAGGCTTGATACGATAAAGCGGACTTTGAAACATTACTCCCAGGTGTAGTGAAAAATGAATTGCAAAGTATGAGAGAGGATGTGGTTAAATCATTTTCTACTGGAATAGTCTAGGCAGGACTATGAAGGAGGCATGAAATTGGAGAAGAGACGATGGCCCTTTCAATGCACCCACCAACACATCCACTCCTCTGTCCATCCATCTGTCCATCCATCCATCCATCAACCAACTCATCCACCAACCCATCCATCTACCCATCCATCCACCTATCCGTCTATCCATCCATCCGTCTTGTCCCCTTGGGTCAGCCCCCGGCCAGACAGTGACTTCACCATGGGGACCAGGGCCAGAGACTGCCTGTCCCTTACCAGCAGCTCTGTCCCCTGTCAGCCCTGGAACCAGGAAGATGAGCCACCACCTCTTCCCGCAGGAACCAGGGTGCACCCACACCCCTGTCCTAGGAGGTCTGCTTCCCAGCCCTGAGCTCACTGTGTCCCTGAGGCAGCCACGTGCCCTGTGTGGTGCATGGTGCCCCTGGGCTATGAGTGCCTTGACCCAGAAACGCTGTCTGTCCCCTGTCTAGGACTGGGTGTCGCATGTTCTCTGTCCCCGTAGCCCTGGGGCAGGGACCCTCCCCAAGTGGGAGAAGAGGAGGCGATTAAAGCTCTACCTCCTCCTTCTCTTGGGCCTCATCCCTGCCACCACCACAAAAATCAGGGCTGCTGGGTAGGGGTTGCGAGCTGGAGCTACAGCCGAGTCCCAGGCCATGGGGCGGGGGCTGGTGCTCCCTCTGCCTTGGGTACAGCTGTGTCTTGCTCTCCAAGTCGTGCTCCTTCAACTGATTAGACAAAGCCCCTGCAGTCTGGAGGATAACGTGCTTTACTCAGAGTCTGTGGACTTCAGTGTTAACCTCATCTAAAAACACGTTGGAGGAGTTCCTGTCGTGGTGCAGTGGAAATGAATCCAACTAGGAACCATGAGGCTTCCAGTTTGATCCCTGGCCTCACTCAGTGGGTTGGGGATCTGGCGTTGCCTTGAGCTGTGGTGTAGGTTGCAGATGCGGCTCAGATCCCATGTTGCTGTAGCTGTGTTGTAGGCCAATGGCTACAGCTCTGATTGGACCCCTAGCCTGGGAACCTCCTTATGCCACAGGTGTGGCCACAAAAAGCAAAACAAACAAACCAACCAACACCTTTGAGTCCCCTGGTTGCTCAGCGAATTAAGGATCCAGCTTGTCACTGCTGTGGCTCTGGTCGCTGCCACGATGTGCGTTGGAACCCTGGCCCTGGAATTTCCACATGCCAGGCCTGGAGCAAATAAATAAAAAAATCCCTATGCTTAAAAAAAAAATACACCTTCATGGTGACATCTAGGTGGTCTCTGACCAAAAACTGGGTACCATGGGGCTCTGGTCTTAAGATGTATATCTCCCCCAGTTCATGTTGGACCCCTACTGCCAGGTGATGGTACAAGGAGGTGGCCTCCTGAATGGGGTCAGTGCCCTTAGAGGAGAGACCCCAGGGAGGTCACTGGGAAAATGTGGCCGCCTGCAACCAGGAGACCTTCTCGAGAAGTGGACCACGTGGGCCCCTTGGTCTCAGATGTTCAGCCTCTGGCCGTGAGAAGGAGCTGCCTGCTGTTTGTGAGCTGCTGGGGTAGCTTTATGACCTCCCATCCACACGAGACACCCGGCTCAGCCGCAGTGACACAAAACTAACCTCACACTTGGGGTTAATCACCATCTGACTTTCACATTTTCCCAAAGAATCAAAAGGTTTCTCTGGGCTGGGTTTGCTTTAAGCCTGAGCTTTGAACCTTGGAGGGGACAAGAGTGAGTGTGTGTGACAGGTGGGTGGTGGGTTAGGGATTAATGTTCGGGTTTGGGTTCGGGTTTGGTTTAGGGGTAAGGGTTAGGGTTCGGGTTCGGGTTCGGGGTTAGGGTTCGGTTTCGGGTTCGGGTTCGGGTACGGGTTGGGGTTGGGGTTGGGGTTCGGGTTTGGGGTTCGGGATCGGGTTCGGGGTTAGGGTTAGGGGATAGGATTAGGGTTCGGGTTCGGTTTTGGGTTCGGGTTCAGGTTAGAGGGTTTGGGTTTGGGTTGGGGTTGGGGTTCGGGTTGGGTTGGGATTAGGGTTAGGGGTTAGGGTTAGGGTACAGGTTCGGGTTCAGGTTAGGGTTCGGGTTCGGGTACAGGATCGGGTTTGGGTTCGGGGTTCGGGTTCCGGTTCGGGTTAGGGATTGGGTTCGGGTTAGGGTTAGGGTACGGGTTAGGGTTAAGGTTAGGGTTAGGGTTAGGGTACGGGTTAGGGTTAGGGTACAGGATAGGGTTAGGGTACGGGTTAGGGTTAGGGTACGGGTTAGGGTTAGGGTACGCGATAGGGTTAGGGTAGGGTTAGGGTACGGGTTAGGGTATGGGGTTAGGGTACGGGTTAGGGTACGGGTTAGGGTTAGGGTTAGGGTACGGTTAGGGTACGGGTTAGGGTACGGGTTAGGGTACGGGTTAGGGTACGGGTTAGGGTTAGGTTAGGGTACGGGTTAGGGTACGGATTAGGGTACGGGTTAGGGTACGGGTTAGGGTACGGGTTAGGGTACGGGTTAGGGTTGGGGTTAGGGTACGGGGTAGGGTTAGGTTTAGGGTTAGGGTTAGGGTTAGGGTTAGGGTTAGGGTTAGGGTTAGGGTTAGGGTTAGGGTTAGGGTTAGGGTTAGGGTTAGGGTTAGGGTTAGGGTTAGGGTACGGGTTAGGGTACGGGTTAGGGTTAGGGTACGGGTTTAGGGTACGGGTTAGGTTAGGGTTAGGGTTAGGGTACGGCTTAGGGTTAGAGGGTTAGGGTTAGGGTACGGGTTAGGGTTAGGGTTAGGGTTAGGTACGGGTTAGGGTTAGGGTTAGGGTTAGGGTTAGGTTAGGGTTAGGGTTAGGGTTAGGGTTAGGGTTAGGGTTAGGGTTAGGGTTAGGGTTAGGGTTTAGGGGGGGGGGGGGGGGGTTGGGGGGTGGGTTAGGGTACGGGTTAGGTTACGGGTTAGGGTTAGGGTTAGGGTTAGGGTTAGGGTAGGGTTTAGGGTTAGTGGTAGGGTTAGGGTTAGGGTTAGGGTTTAGGGTTAGGATTAGGGTTAGGGTTAGGGTTAGGGTACAGGTAGGGTACGGGTTAGGGTACGGGTTAGGGTTAGGGTTAGGGTTAGGGTACGGGTTAGGGTTAGGGTACGGGTTAGGGTACGGGTTAGGGTTAGGGTTAGGGTTGGGGTTAGGGTACGGGGTAGGGTTAGGTTAGGGTTAGGGTTAGGGTTAGGGTTAGGGTTAGGGTTAGGGTTAGGGTTAGGGTACGGGTTAGGGTTAGGGTACGGGTTAGGGTTAGGGTTAGGGTTAGGGTTAGGGTTAGGGTTAGGGTACGGGTTAGGGTTAGGGTACGGGTTAGGGTTAGGGTTAGGGTACGGGTTAGGTTAGGGTACGGGTTAGGGTTAGGGTTGGTTAGGGTTAGGTTAGGGTACGGGTTAGGGTTAGGGTACGTTAGGGTTAGGGTTAGGGTACGGTTAGGGTACGGTTAGGGTTAGGGTTAGCGTTAGGGTTAGGGTTAGGGTTAGGGTTAGGGTTAGGGTTAGGGTTAGGGTTAGGGTTAGGGTACGGTTAGGGTACGGGTTTAGGGTTAGGGTACGGGTTAGGGTTAGGTTAGGGTTAGGGTACGGGTTAGGGTTAGGGTTAGGGTTAGGGTACGGGTTAGGGTTAGGGTACGGGTTAGGGTTAGGGTTAGGGTTACTTTCGTTCTTTTCCTCTCTTTCTCCTCTCACTCAGCACTCATATCTTTCCTCCTTCTCTCTTTCTCCCCTTCCTCCTTCCTCCTCCTTCCTTCCTTCCTCCTCTTTCCTTCCTTCTTCCCTTCCTTCCTTCCTTCCTTCCTTCTTCTTCTTTCTTTCTTTCTTCTTTCTTTCTTTCTTTCTTTCTTTCTTTCTTTCTTTTTCTTTCTCTTTCTTTCTTTCTTTTCTTCTTTTCTTCTTTCTTCTCTTTCGTTTCTTTCTTTTTTCTTGTCTTTTTGTCTTCTTCTTCCTTTCTTTCTATCTTCTTTTTCTTTTCTTTCTCTTTCTAGTCTTCTGTCTTATCCTTTCTTTCTTGCTTCTTAGTGTTCGTTCTTTCTTTTTCTTTCCTTT